>NC_053114.1:14767223-15367223 GCF_010015445.1 Perca fluviatilis
TCTACTGAAGGTTATCTACTGCTGATGAGACAAATTACTAGAGCTGCTAGAGTCTATTATTACAACAAGAGAGGTGAAGGACAAATCAAACAGGGACATGGTACACCCACCCACCCACCCACACACACACACACACACACACACACACACACACACACACACACACACACACACACACACACACACACACACACACACACACACACACACACACACACACACACACACACACACACACACACACACACACACACACACACACACACAAAAAAAAACAAAAACACACACAAAAAATGGTTAAATGATTGTCTTGGTGGTGGCATCACACATTAGCAGCATAAAGATGTGAGGTCAGATGGAGGATAGTGTGTAAAGCAACTACATCAGGACGATCATGCATGAAAGAAAATAAAGAGAAGAGTGGATGGCAAGGAACATGAGCTACACTACAACGTCACAAGGTGACTCATTTTAATACACTGCTGCAATGCTGTGGGATGCTCGGCATCTGGGTGTGCCCCATTTGTCGGGGTTGGTTCAATCATTTTAGCATTATATTATTGTATATTCATTGAAGAGGCTCAAAACATTTAGGCAAGTCTATCTCATTCAATTGACTCATACAAATGCATTTCAGACTTGACCCAGACTTAAGTCCAGCATTTAATGAAGCTGCTCATTAATGAGCATCACATCTTGTTGTAGAGGTCTCGGGGGGTTTTTATATCTTAGAGACAGACGTAAAATGTTCACACTGCTATTAATAACCTCAAAGATGTTGCACATTCCGGCATCTCACGACAAAATTAATTTCCTCGATGTCAATTTTTTTCCCCATTCTATTTAAAAGGTCCCATGGCATGAAAATTTCACTTTATGAGGTTTTTTAACATTAATATGAGTTCCCCCAGCCTGCCTATGGTCCCCAATTGGCTTGAAATGGTGATAGGTGTAAACCGAGCCCTGGGTATCCTGCTCTGCCTTTGAGAAAATGAAAGCTCAGATGAGCTGTTCTGGAATCTTGCTTGTTATGAGGTCATAAGGAGCGAGGTTACCTCCCCTTTCTCTGCTTTGCCCACCCAGAGAATTTGGCCCACCCATGAGAGAGAGACATCATGGCTTTCAAACGAGAAAAGTGGCAGTTGGTCAAGGCCACAACACAAGGCCTTTTACTATTTTGTCTTGCTTTTCAAAGAAAAAAAACTACAATTTAAAAATATTTGTTTAACACTGAACATTTTTTTTAACCTTCCAGCAGATATACCAACAAAGCACAATATTAAATACAATAAAAAAAAAATTATTTGGCCATCTTTGAGCCCCTCTTCTTGAACAGCCTATAACGGACTATAGTTATAGGCCTAATATATGTCTGTGCTTATGCATGGAGCAGACAAGTACCTAGTAGAGCCTGACCGATTAAGGATTTTTAAGGCCGATACCAATATCTGATTATTTCAAAATCCGATATATCGGCTGATATATATTTAAAATAGTGCTGTCAAACGATTAAAATATTTAATCGCGATAAATCACATTAATGTCATAGTTAACTCACGATTAATCGCAATTAATCACACATTTTTATCTATTCTAAATGTCCCTCGATTTCTTTTTGTCCCATTATATTTTTTCGTTTTAATGCTCTTATCAACATGGAAAAGTGGATCGGCTTGCTTTGTGCAAATTGTTTTTTTTTTATTGAAAACAACATTGGCATATACGTAGTGTTCAATTTCACACTAACATTCTCACTTGGGACCATAGACTAATAATATACAGTCTATGCTTGGAACTAATAATCTGTCACATAATGTAAAAACTGTTACCTCCATTTTCCACTGCAGATAGTACTGCCTCATGCCTGAGGCGAGCGTGGCTGGTCGTCATAGCGACTATGGTTTCCCCCGACTAATTTCCTGGTTCTCGTTCTCCATAACCAATGTAAAATCAAGGAGAGGGTTACACTTTTCCTGCTACAGGTTTCCCACCGTGGTCAGAAAGAACAGAGGAGACACTTTGTTTGCAATACTCGCTCCGAAGCTAATTGCCGTGACGAGCCTACTAGCTACGCTGCTCGCAAGCCCAAACAAGTCTGTGCGGCTGCGGCGTGTGTCCGTTTTGTTTCCAGTCTGTGAAATTACGAATTCCACTATGGCCACGCCAAGACCCGCCCTTCAATCACTACTATTGGACAGGCGTCCAAGGTAACGTAACCCCATTTGTTCAGGTCCTATCCCCTGACAAATCCGCTATCCTAACCACTCAAGGTGAAATGCCTAACTCCAACCAATCGAGCTGCTTCGTAGGGCGGGTCTTGGCGTGGCCGTAGTGGGATTCGTAATTTTGCTTCAGGTCTAGCTAGAGCCGAAAGAACGTTAATCCTTCTTTAACTGTCTATGCGTTAATCGCACGATAAAAAAATTGTCGCCATTAAAAGGGGTTTGCTTTAACGCCATTAATAACGCGTTAAACTGACAGCCCCAATTTAAAAAAAATTTAATTAAATCCAGAAATGCATAACAAAACAAACTTAACATTAGTTATTTGTAGTTATTTAGGAGTCCTCACTAAAATAATATGATAATGCAGTTTAAAAATAATAGTTTGTTTTATTGTCTCAACAGAACAGAGGAACATCAAAATATATTAAAGTTCTGATAAATAAAATGTATAAAAATACAAACTTGTCCTTTGAACAAAAAGAATTTAACAACAAAAAAATCAAAGAGTGTTGCCAACAGGGACGTTGTTGTAGAGTGCCGTCTGGTGGACAAACTATGCAACGCCAACACTCATAACATGGTTGAAGGGTGTTTTGTCCGTTTTATTTAATTTTTTTAATATTCAATTATCAGAATCATTTGTCATTATAAATTTTATTTATTTTTATCGGGCATTATAAATGCAGACACCGATAGTTTGGAAAATGCCTAATATCGGCCCGCCGATATCGGTCGTGCTCTAGTACCTAGGATCGGAATCGGTAAATATTGCTGTTTATTTGACAGTTTTGACAGTGCTTCCACACTGCCCATATGTTTGCTGCATTTATAAAGCGTGTGCGCTTCTCACTCTACGCTGGTTGCTATTTGATTGAGTCATCAAAAACATAATTGTTTGGTAAAATTTATTTGGCCTTGTCACTTATTTGGCCAAACACTGAAAGTGCTTTTTTTTGTTGCCATTTTCGGCTGAATAATTTCATTCAGTGCATCCCTAGTTTTAATCAGCCTTTCTGCACAACCAGCACCTAAAGTTTATTCAAACAAGACAACCACGTCTTCCAACAACGTTGACAAAAAAAAGGGAGAAAGGCAGCATTACTTTGTGCAAGTCTACTATGAACGGACTTAGAAGAAAAAAAAGACATGTAGCCGCAGGTAGCTGGAAGATGCAGACAATATAGTTAATGTTCTGCAGTGACATTATTATATTGCAGATAGATCACACATCACGTGAGAAATACTACACCGGTAATATTAAAACAAGCTCACTACAGTTTGTAACAGTTTGGCGGCCATGTGGGACTGCTCAAACTGCAAGGCAGCCGACCAAAATCCCTTGACATGCTAGGAATCCAACCAATCGTCTGACAGCCAAATTGTTGATGGTTAAAACCAATAAATCGGGCCTCGTGAGCCACCTCAGACTGAATGTCAATGGACAAGCAATCTGGCAGAAATGTATCTGTACAGTGTCTGCCCAAGTCCATTTGCACTTGTTGACACAGCGCATTGGTTCACATGTTGATGAAATAAAACCCAACCTGATCAAACTCTGACAGGCCTAATTGGCCTAACTCATATATCAGGCCTAACTGGGTTAAAGGAGCAGTGTGTAGGATTTAGTGGCATCTAGCGGGGAGGTTGCAGATTTCAACTAACTAAATAACCTTTAGCGTACCTCTCTCTCGCTCTCACTCTACCCAGCATAACGTAAAAACGTGAAAGGCCCTCTCTAGAACCAGTCCGTTCTGTGCTACTTTAGAAACATGGCAGTGAAACATGCCGGGCTCCATGAAAGAGGACCCGCTACCTATGTAGATTTGTATGATAAATATGTACGAGCATTCTAAGATAACAATTCTTAGTTTCAGCTGATTTTACACTAATAAAAACAAATATATTCAATTTCTGCCAATAGATCCCCCTAAATCATACACACTGCTCCTTTAAGGTTGAGTCAATCCAGGTTATCAGAGTACAGTAATCCAAAGCTCTACTGCCCTACACTGTCATGAGTGCATTTAGTGAGTGCGTTCGGAGCTGAACAAGGACCACAAATATACAGACAAACATAAGAGTAAGAAGAGCTTACACCTAGACATTGCCCTAAATGAAAACACTAATATGACTTTTGCAAAGCAATATGTCAGAATTTCTTCATTTTGTTACTTGCTGATTGCGTTTCTAAGGCATGAAAGGATGGGGGAGGAGCAGAGGACAGAAAGCTTTCTGATCAGACATCTGTCATTACAGGCTGGTTTATTGTCAGTTTTATGTGACAGCAGGGATTCTATTGTTTGTTATTGTTGCTGGAGTGTCATGGTGACAAAAGAAATGAGGTTTTATGCCCAAGCAGACTTTTACAGCTTCTTCTTTGTTTGAAAACCAAGCATAGCTGTTTGAGAATAATAAAGTGATTACAATAGCAATAGCACTTTAAATCCAAAGGCATTTTAGGAGTAAGATAAACATCACTGCAGGAAGAGGGTTATGGGTTTTGTCTCAGGCTAAATGAAAAAGGTTTGTTTGTTTTCTGAAGGCTTTTATCAATATCTTTTTACAGAGGCTAGAAGAGCCCAGTGGTTTATTAATGGAGGATACTTTGAGGCTGCAGCTTTTTTTTTTTTTAAATGGTCCTTGACCTTAGGGATCAAATTGTTGGTTGACCTGAGCAACAATGGAGAGATCGCAATGAAGCCGTCCTGAATTCCAAGTCTGGGCCAGCAAACACTTAAATGCATGATGCATTGATGATCAAATACTTAAGAAGAAATATCGCTTATCATCAATTATCTAGGGGGATTTGGGGAACATTACTGTACATGTACTAGAATTTTTTGATCTCATCCCCTTCATCTAGTATTGTCTGTCCAAATACCTGTTTGGATGCTCCACCCATATTTAAGGTCTCTTCTGGGGTAAAGCCTACACATTTCTGTTATTGAGTATCGTCACCTCTGCACACATTCTGTAGAGCATACTGGCACAACTGAAACATTTTTGGTCAACTTGATGGCTAGGAAACCATTTACACTGAAACACAAACCTAATTGGCCTGCACGTACAAAGAAAGAAAAACTTGAAAAGCCTTTAGGGAGATCGCCTCAGTAAATTAATTATAATGTGATCTACAGGTAGTTTTTCTACCGACGATGGCCTTCTTTATGAATTGATTTAAGATTTTATTATGGGATTGTCAGCATTTATTATAAGACAATGGCATGGCTGCAAATGGCCCGATGTAAAAAAAAAATAAATAAAAAAAACTGGTGTGCTGCCATAACAGACAAGGACTGGAGAACTCAATGTTCAAAGTGTTTTTGATATGAATAGCTACACAGTAACATGTTTAGGATGCCAAGATACGCCATTGGACGATTTAGCCCACAGCTCTGAAACTTTTGAAAGGTTTTATTACTTCCGCTAAGGAGGTTCTGTTTTTGGTTTGTTTTGTTTGTTAGCAAAAAGTACGGAAAAACTACTGGCCCGGTTTTCATGAAACTTAAGTGGAAGGGTGTAGCATGGGCTAAGAAAGAACCGATTACATTTTGGAGCGGATCTGAATTACGGGTCAGATACACAAATTATTTTTTCACTCAACATTGCCAGAACGGGGCATGGCCTTTCATTTGTATTGCCTGTTTTACTAGTCCTGTTTAGGTGCATCAATTGTGGTCTGCTTTTTATTCATCAACTGATTGATTGTATTAATATTCGGTTTTTAAAGTTAGTGGCTAGGCGGGCTCCTGAGCGACAGTAATGTCATCTTGGAATATGTGACTGTGTTCGGTGCTCTTGAGCAAGGCACCGAACCCGAGCCCCGAGCAGTTGGGGCACCTGTCTATCAACAGCTGCAGCCCCCTCACTCCGACATCTCTCTATTAGTGCATGTATTAGGTACTGAGCATGCGTGTGTATTTCAGGCCTGTGTGTAATGTGTATTCTAACAACAGAGTGAAAACATTTGTAATTTGGGATTAATAAAGTATCAAACAATTCTTTTTTTTTATTATTGTTATTGTTGTTGCATTAGGTCTTTCAGTGCTGTCTGTGTTGGGAGCGATCTGACTTGTTTCCCCTCTGTGGGTTAATAAAGTAAGCTATCCATCCATCCAACTAACATTAGTATGTAAAAAATGTACAACTACCTCATGAATATAGCACCACCAAGGAAAAAATTTAGTTCCAGGGACAAATCCCACAGTGTAAGTGAAGGAACATTTCTTTACATTTTAAAATGTTTTACTAAACAGAAATAACACTTGAAATTGAAAAAAAATTAATTTACTTAAATCAAGAGCACTGTTCAATCCATTTTTTAAATATTATACTGTTCATTGCTTCTAAGAAAAAAGAAAATGGTTTCAGTACTGTTGTAATTATACCAACAACTATCTAAAGTCTCTTGAGATCTGACAAGCAGTGACAGCTTGTTCCCCCCCAACCCCACCTGGAAACCTGGAAAATGCTCTGAAACATTGTGCCTTATCTATGAAATTGGCACAATTGGAATATAACAACTATAACGTATCTATCAGGTTATAGTTTTCATGACAAACATCTAGACAACCATTGCCTTGCCTGAAATAGCCTGAATATAGTTCACTGATTTTAAAATAAGATTTTCACCAGTTAGGTTTAACATTTGCATATTTTTACTGTAGTCACTGGTCATTGTGAAAAGCACAATTACAGCATGATTGGCCCCAACCCCACCTGTACTCTGTACAGCGTATAAAGGACAAGAAAAACAATGAGAAACAATGGATGCTGGTAGATTAGCTTCTATTCTATTCTTATACTGTATTTGTAGCAGCATGATCTCTGCTTCACTTGCTTCCCTGTAGTTATTTGTTGCATAATGTATTGTTTAACATTTCCCTGCGAAGTCCTGTGAAACTTTCTTGTGATAAGGCTAGTTCAATAAATAAAGTTAAACATAGTGTGGAGTGAAACAACAGTTAGTCTGAGGAAGGGGAACAGTCACTATGGATGGCGGCGTGAAAAAAAAAAACGACTCAATGCTCCACTGGATCGTTGATGACACACGGTGACTGAAATGAGCATAGACAGAGGGATGCCGGGAGATGTGGTTGACTGGCTTGGAGAAGCATGCAGCTCACTTGATTCAAGGGCATAACCCACCTTCTCCGCTCCCCGGGCCGGCCTCTGTAATTATCTCCATTAGAGAATTTAGCCCAAATACTGCACACAAAACCCAGAATTAGTGCCGCGAAAAAAATTGGACAGAGAGAGGGACACCGGCCCAGACACAACCAGTCCGAACATCAACCCATAACACAACAGACATGCACACTCAACGTGGCGCTAAAACAAAGAAAATAAAAAAGTAAAAGAGAAAAGGGCAGACAGAACAGAGAAAAAGACTATATGCACTGATGGTGGTGTTAACCCAAGTGCTCGGTAAGATGATAATGCCATGTGTTTGGCAACACATTCAACATTTACAGTGCCAAGTAGGAGCTGTGTATAGCTCATACTTCGTTGTATATACACATCAGTGGCCTGAACCATGTGAATAATAACGAAAACATTTAAATCTAGAGCAATGGATGGAGTTGTTTCTTTAGAATGTGTGCATGATGTAAGGCAGGAATCTTGTTTTGAGCACAAAAACCCAAAGATAGTCATGATACACCGTAAAATATTTCATAAGAAAACTTGAGATCGTCAAAGCTTCATCAATGTTTTTTTTTGTTGTTTTTTTTAAAATAGTGAGTGACCTCAAAAAGGGAAGGAAACACTCAACAATGGGAGCCACCACACAAGCAAGCAAGGATTAAACATATGAGAGTCGGGAGGCAGGGTGGGACATAAACTCCATTCACTGAGGACAGATCTTTCTGTGAACGTCATTCAAAGACACTGAAACATTAATTAGGTAAATGCAGTGTAAAAAGGACTGAACATCCTTCATGTAGTAGTACGGATGTGCAGATGCCACACCACTAACTGCTTGCAGTGACAGAAGAAATCTTTTGACTAGAGCCGCAAAGATTAATCGATTAGTTGTCAACTATTAAATTAATTGGAAACTATTTTGATAATCGGTTAGGAGTCATTTGAAAGTCAAAGAATTCCAGCTTCTTAAATTGTAAATATTTCTAGTTTCTTCATTCTCCTGTGGCAGTAAACTGAATCTTTGAGTTGTGGACAAAACAGGACATTTGAGAACGTCAATCTTGGACTCTGGAAAACACTGATCGACATGTTTCACCATTTTCTGACATTTTTTTTAGGCCAAACAACTAATCGATTAATCAAGAAAATAATCGTCCGATTAATCGACGGTGATAATAATCAGTAGTTGCAGCCCTACTTTTGACTATTAATGTGTGCATCACAGCGCGTCAAAAGGACTCCCACCAGTCACACAGAGCGGAACGGCAAAGGAACAGAGGGGAAGGCATAGATATACTGTACATGAATGACATTAAAGGTGTATCTTCTATCTTAGTCCAATGCTGAGAAACAGGGTGTAAGATAGGTATATATATATGTCACTTCAAGGATAGAGAAATGCTTAGTCAGGGGGCTAATACAAACTATCACACCAGACATAACATACCCGGGCTGTCGGGGTCATCTGAACGACAAAGACAAAACACATCATAATCAAAGGAACAGAACATTTTCTATGGCAGCTATTCCACATGGAGTGGAGCTATTGAGTTAGATTCCCATGCTTCTACCATGCTGTTTTTTTCTCTCAGTCAAAGTGAAAATCCAGCCATGAACAGAATTTATATTAGCTTCTTAAACTTTTGCGGATTAGTGCTGTCAGTCTAACGCCGTTAACACAAACCCTTTTAACGGCGTAAATTATTTTATCGCGAGATTAACGATCTTTTTGGCCTAGCAAACTTTGTAGTTTTTTTTCACATGCTGTTGCAACAACTAGTAACGTTAGAAAAACTACAACACTACACCGGATCTAGCTAGACCGGAAACAAAACAGGCACGGCGCACACACTTGTTTGGGCTTGCGAGCCGGCCAAAGAGTAGTAGGCCAACGTTACGGTTTGAGTGGATGGCGAGCGCGAGACACCGAAATGGATGCCAATAAGATTCTGAATGGAAAGTTTACTTTTAAAAAGTTGCCAAATGGATCGGTGTGTTTTGTCGTTGTGAACTGAGCTATCATCGCAGCACGTCTGAAATACCACTTGATGGCCAAGCACACAGATTATGCCAATTCTCCGCTCCTTCGTCAAAGACAGGCGACAAAAGCACAAAGCAAGCCGATCCACTTTTCCACGTTGATAAGAGCATTAAAATGAGAAAAAAAATAATGGGACAAAAAGAAATCAAGGCACATTTAGAATAGATAAAAATGTGCGATTAATTGCGATTAATTGTGGGTTGACTATGAAATTAATGGGATTAAAAACGATTAAATATTTTAATTGTTTGACAGCACTAATATATAAATAATACATATTAGCCAGTTTAATAACTCTATTTCCAAATGCAATTTTACTCCCTGAAACAGTTAAGACTTTAATTAATAGCTGAATTTGAGCATTAGCTGGGCCTGCGATTGAATTCATTTAGTTATGTTTAGGTTTTCATTAATGCGTAACTGCAGTCAATCTAACATCTGTGCAGTTGTTTTGGATTGCTTTCTCGGTTTATGTGGAAAAAACACTGAGACCTGAAAAATGCTTAATCTGAACACATTCTACATTGTCAGATAATGGTATAGTAGAAAAGGTTCAAAAAAGGCAAATTAATGAGAAAAAAACGCCCACGAGAAAGATTTGCTCATCAAAACAAGAACAAACGGTCCACGAACATGGCAACAACAAGTCTGTTTTTGAGTGGATTTTCATGTTAAGAGAGAAAAACTTTGATACATCCTCAATATTCTCCTATAAAATAGTGCCATATCCGTTTGGCAATCCAGTGGGAAGAAAGTCAGGCTATAAAAACAGATTTGCAAACCTGCTTGCTCCATTTCCTCCTCAACATCAAAATTGAAATATTCTTTAACCCAAAAAAGTAATTTAGAAACAAAAATGGAAAGAAAAAGACAGAAGGACAGACAATATATTAATTAAATAAGAATACTAAAGTTAAAAAAAAATACTTATCAAATGCTTTTCTGTGTGTACATTAGTTATGGTTTACTTTTTTAGTAGGCAAGCAATGCTGGCCATAAATATATCTAGGATTTGTTTATTATTTGAATTGTATAGAAGTATATTAAATAAGAGGATTCAAATCATAGTATTTGAGTGAAATCTTAATTAGTTGATAAAATAGCAATAAGAAATATCTTAATACACAGGTACCTGACTGCTAACATAAAGCCAGTGATGAGAAAGAAAAAAATGTAAATGAGTGGGTCAGAAAAAACACATACAGTATGTTACTATAATAACAATAAATCCTTTGTTATTGACTTTTGTCCTTTAACTTTGTCAACTCTCCCTAGTGTACCTATATATCCTGGGCAACATATTTTATCATAATGTTTCTTATTAGCCTTGAAACCACACCGAATAACTAGGACAGACAATTAGATGACATGAACATCAATTTCATGAGAACTTCAACACCTGTAAAAGTGGTCAAGTTCGCTGTGTTCCCCTACCTTTTAGACTGGGGAAAGGCGTTTTCTCCCTCGCTGCCTTGTTGGGAAGAGCCAGATTTGACAGACTGAAACTGGTGCCGTGGTTCTTGTAAAGATTGCCTGTAATCAGAAAACAGGAATAGAATTTAAATGATCATGCAAAACCAAGGGTATTATAATTAACATGATTCACCCTCCACATAAATATTGAAGAAGCAGATGTTTACTCCCATCTAAATGGTTATTAAGCAACCTTTGTTAACAAGAGGTAACTGACCTAGCTGTAGAAAAATAAATCGTTAAATTAACCAATAGTGAATATGTAAATGGCCATATCTACAATGAAGACATACTAGAATACTTCATGTAAAACAAAACCTACTAATTAGGGCTGTCAGCATTAATTTTTAATTATTTTTTTTTTTTTACATTGCATTAAATCGCATGCCGGCATTTATTAATTTATTTTACACTTCACTCTGCTTCGCATCGTGCCTAACAGGCTACTATTTTGACCCTTTGCCGCACCGTTACTTATCATCAAGCTGCGATACTTCCTCATGATGGAGAAAGACAGCAGCAACACAATTCTGAATGGTGCTTTTTATTTTCCAAAACTCCCGGATGGCTCGTAGACAAGTCGAAAGCCATATGCACATTGTGTAAAGCCGAATTAAAATCTCACCGAAGCACGTCAAGCTTGAGCTACCACCTACGAGCTAATTAACGTGACTCAGGTTGATGCTACCCACTAGCATGCTACCCACTCAGGCAAAGCAGTATTTTGGAGAGTGCTACAGACCTGTGGATGAAACCAAATCCCAAAAAAATTACTACAGCTCTTGCGAAATGGGTGGCAACTAACTGCAGTCCTGTCAGCATCGTAGAGGACTCGGGTCTTAAAGACGTACTACGGTTGGCATGTTCTGACCCGTCTCATTGCCGTCGAGGGGGACAGTAGTTTCACGCATACGCAGCCTGTACGACACGGAGAGAGCAGCCACACTGGGACTGCTGCAAGGTGCTGAAAACACTGTCTCATTAACCGGTGATCACTGGACGTCAGTGAGTAATTAAATTATTTAGGAGTTACTAAACACTATATTGACTCTGGTAAGGATAGGGTTTTTTAGTTAGGTACTTGGAGGATTTGTGCAATAATGACAGATTCACACCTTTTTCTTTTGTTTACAGTAAATAAATAATAAACAAACACAAATCTTTAAGTCAAGTTAATAAAGTAACTTTCTTTGCATTCATTTGATTCCCAATCAAGATACACTGGTAAGAATTGCTTTCCATTGTTAATATGTACTTAAAAAACAGTTCTGAAATGCAAAATAATAGCATTTTAATCTTGTGATAAAATATGCGATTAATCGCAATTAACTATAGAAATTCAGCAATTAATCGCGATTAAAAAAATTATAACCGTTTGACAGCCCTACTACTAATGTAACCCATCTCTTAAACCTGACAAAGCTGATTTTTGGTCCATTTGGGGGCGGTGGAAACGAGCTCTGAACACAAAGGGTGTGAGCGTGTCAGCTGCGTGGCGTGTCCGTTTTTATTTCGGCTCCCATGTTAACAGGTTAGAGCTTGCAGACTGCCTGCGTGACACACACGTCTCAGGCGCGGCTCAAAACACGTGCATCTGGCTCTTTAGCTGCTAAATGCTCCAGTATGTTCACCAGCTAGATGCTAACACTGTTTTCAGCCGTTTGGTGCTGAGCATGTAGCATTCACTGGTTATTTTTCAGAGCTTTTTTGGTGAAAAAACAGCAGCCAGCAACGGCCATAAACAGGTCGTAAGCAAAGCGTAAGGGAAGCGTGTTGTCAAAAGCAGAGAGAAAATTGCATGACAAGGCAACATCACGTTCACTTTCATGTAGGCAACTACGCCCACTGTGCACTCTGGATTTGAATGCATTTGTGAGGGGGTGTGTTCAAGCTTAAGCTGGGTGTTAAGTCATCAAGAATGGGTGAACTGGGTTTGACAAGTGCTATTGGTTTTGGTGCTTCAATTCATCATCGCCAATAGAAATCAGCCCACGTTCCATGTTTTACAAGCTTGACTTACTGTAGCTGAAAGGAAACCAAATGAAATTCAAATATTCTTACTGGCAAAGGACATGAGTCCTCCAAATCCATCATTGCTGCTGTTGGAAATGGTGGAGTTTGGCGAGCTGTTGCGAGAGTCTCCCTCCCCATCAGACTCTCCTGGGAGCCTCAGGCTACTGGGACGTAAAGGACGCTGTGCCCTAAATAAAAATGACCAAAAGACATTACAGCGCGTCATAGACACAGAGACATAGACATACAATATGGGAAACTCTCAAGCATTCACACCATATCACAACATCACACCACCACAGATTCAAGACCACCATGAATGGAGAGTAATTTGACATGCTGGGTTTTGATAGAGAACATTGCATGGTTGGTCAGAGAGCCCATTTGAATGATGATAATGCATTCATTCAAGTGATGAACAAGTTGAACACACTTGTTGCCATTGAGGTTCTGGTTGAATCGAGGGGTGTATGACTCCACGTGCTCTTCTGCATCAGGGTCATCCTCTGAGGGAAAGCCATACTGAGGCTCAAAGTACGGGTTGTCATACTCTTGCTTTTTGTTGGCTTGGTCGGCCAGGCCAGCATCAGCTGGAGGTCTGAGGAACGGCTGACTGCCCAACGCGGAGACAGGATTCTGTAAAGCAGCCCCTGCCGATGCGTTGAGGTCAAGTGCTTCCCCCTGCTCCTGGAAAAATGAGCAGACAGATTAATGGGAATTATGGACGATGCATTACACTACTGGCCATATTCACTCTTGAAAAATGTACAGCTCATGTTAATAGCTGTATAAAAACAAGGAATAAATAAATAAATGGAAACAGGAGACATTTAGGGTGCTTTCACACCTACAGTTTGACTCGGTGCGATTCAGTGGTGAAGTTGCAACATTGTTGCATTTTTCATTTAGTTTGGTTAGCTTTCACACTGCAGTTTTTCCAAACGCACCAATCATTGTAAACAAATGTCAAACAGACGAAACGGTCATTTGTCTAATGGACAGAATGACCGAGTGAAACTCGCCGACACTTCTCGTCTCAGAAATAATGGCGCAACACATAATTTATAACGTCTTGGGATTTCTCCTTTAGTGTTTTTTATAATTTTAGAAGAAGGCGAACAATATGAGCAGCTGACTGACAGCGAGTGAAGGAGAGGGCGATGATGATGTGTTGTCACACAGCCGTAGAGCGAGGTAAGGCCATATTAGGTCATGGATTTGACAGTTTTCATCCCTTATATATAAGTCCGTAAATTGTGTGCCAGGTTGAATTGCAGTCTAGTAAATGCACTGGTTTTGGTTCACTTCCTGTATTTGGGTCGGATCACGTTCTCACCTGAACTAACCGAACTCTGGTGCACTTGAAAGCGAACAGATACCCCACGTTTTCAAGCGGACCAGAGTTTGGTTGTTTGGTCCGCACCAGAGTTCGAATTAACTTTTATAACACCCCGAAACGAACCGGACTACCTGACAAAAGGCTTCAGGGTTCGGTTAAAACAGACCGAACGGCTCAGGTGTGAAAGCAACCTTAGTCTGTACAAAAGTAAAGAAGAGGAAAAATTTTCCTAAAGTGAATTCAAGCTTTACACTAATTGGACAGATCACACACTTGGTTGACTCCCTGGATGACCGTGCTGGGACTTGAGCTTGCAGTTGTGCTGGAGCTTGAGCGAAGAGGTTGTCCATCTGCCGGTTCGGCAGGTCCGTCCCCATTCGGTGGACCATCGGAGCCCCGACTTTCCCTGAAGTCATGGAACTCTTGAAACTCAACCTCACTAGCGTCTCCCAGTGCAGCATGGGTAGGCGGGTCCAAGCCTAAGACAACCAGATCAAATATTAAAAAAGGAAGGAAATGGTATGAACATGGTCAATGCGTAACTTTGTATGTATCAAACAAAAAAAAAAAAAAACTTACTTGGTGTGTCTCCCTGGATGTCACCTTGGATCATCTCACTCACAAGATCTCCAAGTGAGGAATAGGACGAGCTGGAGTCATCGTATGCCTCGCTGTCACTGCCACTGCAACAGATAAAATGTATTACTATGAGCTGCCTGAAACTAGCTATGAAGTGATCAAATAAACTCAACTAAACAGATTGACTTGTTATGCTGAAAAGGATCTTGCGCTTCCTTACCTGTCTGTGGGGTCAGACTCATTGCCCTCATCCTCCAAGGGACCAGCCATAGCTTCTACCAGCTGGGAGCTTCCATCATACACTCGGTAGACCACTGGCTGTAGCTGGTGAGCATACCACTTGGGCTTGTCTCCGATTAAGGAGGGGTCAAAGACATCTGAAACAGAGGCACGCAGCGTAAACGGTTTATAAAACTCACTTTAATGCATATTGAATGAGATACAGACCACATCTCAAAATTATCTCTTATTTTAAATAGCCTTATTTATATCTCCTGAAATGCTGAGTTACTACCTGATAATCATGGAAAAGTTTATCTGCAAAGCAAGAGCGTCGAGGCCGAGATGCCAAAAAAGAAGTACACTGAAAAGCCACCACAGGCCGGGGGAAGAGGCGCAAGGTGCGAGTGTGCATCTGGAACCCCTGGAGAACATTTGGGGAGTTGAAGAACCGTACCATGGCGACCCTGTAAAAGAAAAGTTTGTTTAGCTTAATATTTCAGTCCGAGCTATTTATAAAACACCTGTTGACTAAGCTGAACATAGCCTCGAGGAACACTTCTCCCAAAATGCACGTTCACGCATCTTAACCCTCAAATTTGACCCGTTGTCTAAAGGTCTATATCAGAAATATGGGTTTCTTTAAAACTACCTTATTTGGATTACCCAAAAGAATAACACAGATTATTCCATACAACCAAAGATCGGATCTCTACTTTCATTGAATTTTGGGGGTTTTGTTAAATGTTTTAGCATTTGAAAAGAAAAAAAAAAAAAACTTAATGTTTTGAAACAGTATCCCGACTAAACGTTGACCCTTCTGTGATTATCCTCGCTTTAATATTAGTCTAAATAATTCCTAATTTCCGCTTATTAACTCAAGAATTGGGTATAATTTCCTATAAATTAGGTTTTTTTTTTATTGACCATGAATTCCAAAAATAAGTAATAAGTGTAAAACTAGTTATGAGTTGGTGTTGAAAAGAAGTGTAAAACGTCAAAAAAGCGCCAAAAAACAAAAACGAGACAAAAACATCAGAAAAAGTTGATTTTCAGTTCTGACCGGGAGGACGATGCATGGTCGAATGGAAGACAACACAAGGGTTAAGCATTAATTAGCGCTAGAGTATGCAGTTATTCTCATGGTTTTTTTAGCCTATACATGCTTGACAATAAGGGGCGAGGTCTGGCGGTAATTAGTCTACAAATTAAAAAAATTATCTATAGTGTTACAAACAAGTATACAATACCTTCATGTATTATTTTTTTCTAAAGATGGTGAAGGGCCTCTAAATATTGGCCTTTTTTTGAAAAAATAAAAAACTTATAAATATGTATAAAACTATAAAATACATATTTATTATGCTCTTTGAATTACTGGTTATCAGCCCTGAAATTCCATATCATTGTATCTCTAAACATAATTCTTCAGTCATTATTTTCCCTTTTCAGAGTTCTTCACACCTCAAGTAGACAGAGAGAGAAACATGGCAAATAGACCATGGAAAGAGACATTCACAGCTTGCCTGGTGGCTACATCCACAGAATCAACGTCGTTGCCGTAAATTAGAGGGTTGAACTCTGTGGAGGACGGCGAGGCTTTATCTCGTCCAGGAGGGAGCAGGGGCATCTCGTGACCTTCCTGGAACTTCTCCAGGTTCAGGATGGGTTGGGTGTTCAAACTCATGCTGGCCAAGGCCTAGAACAGGTGACAGTGGCACAAGTTAGAAACAAGGCAGTGGATCTGAAGACAAAAACACAGCGCTGTGATGGACCACTCCCACGATTGGCATCAACATTTAGTTAATAAAATAACTTTTTTTCTACACTCAAATGGGACATTTTGGCCCTCTCTATGGTGGGGAAACAATTAGGGTAAAGGGGCCGACTGCTTAAATGGGGACTTAAACATGGGAAATAAAATGACCCAATAGAATTAATCGAAATAGTAATCCCTCTTACTGCTAAGCATTTCTGCTGTCCAGTAGAGTGCTTAAGTGAGGTAAGAGATGATCAACTATAGGGCCACAACCCAGGTTTCCCCCATTTTTTACTGCTGTCACAATTTGGCTTTACTCTTATTACATGCAGCAGCTATCAGGGATCAGTTTGGTGCATGTTGATGCCTGTGGTGGGCGTGTCATTTTGGAGAGGAAGGGCACGAGGGAAGTAAGTCACTATGCATGGTTTGCTTTAGGGGAACTGCTGCAGACTCAAGTGTCAATGTTAAGCTTAGCATAATGGAACATTTAGTTGCTGGGTCTGGATGAATGTTAACTTTGTCAAAGTGATTAGCTTCATCATATCTTGTTTTGATTACGAGAACACTCACTGATGCCAAGATAGATGCACGCACATTCAGTCATGCTCAAGCCAGAGCTAAGCAGTGTATCAAAAAAATTGGTCCGCAACATTCTGTGACACTGTTATTCAAGTCTTGGAAGAGTAGGAGACAAGTAGTAGTGACAAGCAAAATAATGTGAGAGAGAGAGAGAGAAGATATCCGTGCAGGGGCATTACACATTCCACAGGAGGAGAAATGAGTAACCTTATTTTCAGAGGAGAAGATCTGCTTTTGGGTGATCACGGTCAACCTAACCAGACACTAGGGAGGGGATAAGAGAGATGCGAGGAGAATCACATGAAGGCCTGGGATGATAACTTTGTGACTGACACTGGAACGGCACATGACGGAAGGGTCACAACCGTGGCCCTTTCCCTTTTCTTTCTTGGTCTCCTTTCGACAGTACTTCCCCTCTTTGTCTGCTTTTTGCTGACAGCGATTAAGTATATTTTGGTGCCAACCAAATCAGTCAAATAAATTGAAATTTGATTTGTCTGTGCAAAGAAAGATGCCTTGCTGCTTTATCATGCCCAAGTCGACAATTTACTGAAGAAAGGAGACAAGAAAAAGATACATTTGTGTTTGTTTGGAGAAAGTGATGGACGGCCAGTAGAGCAAGAGAGTGAGAGCGAAGAGAGAGACATTTTGAGAAAGAGGAATATGAGGAAAGAATAGATGTTTTATGCTCAACACGAAAGACAGTGAGACACACAGACAAGCACAAACGGTACCAGACTTCTTCTACAGAATCCAGCCACTAGAAGACACATGAAGGCCATCCATGGTGACCAACTGGGACAAACCAGTGGTTACGATGGAGTGGTGATGGCAGATACAAAAACAGCAGATCTTTTCAGGAGCATAGATAAAACACTTGCACAATAAAGCACCTGTAGCAAAATAAAAAAGCCTCAATAGTTAACGTCTAACTGCTCAGAAAAAAATGTGTCGGGTGAGCTGATATAATACAGCCACCATTTTTGTAAAAGAAAAAATGAGTCGCTAGTTAGGACCAATTTATTTTTGTTATCCAGTGTTAAGTGCAAGTATTTTCAGTGACTCTCACATTAGCATCATTCTGCTTTGGCATCACATTCTTCAGATAATCAGTTAAACTATCTTCAGTGACATTTTCTCCATTCACAGATATCAATACTGCTTGTTTCCAAATATACAACTGCTAAACTAAGGCTTTGCACACTCTTAACACCAGCCTCTCAGTCACACATCCGCACACATGGGAGAGAGAGCCGCTGATAACACACACGCACACACACACGCGCACGCACACACACACACACACAGCTTACGAACCGGCTCTGATTCAAGGCATACAAAACAAAATACGTGTATGCAAGGGTTTTAACCAAAACACAGTTTGAACAGAATATGAGGAAAGTTCTTTGATGGTTTTATTCACTGAAGCTAGAAAATGAAAAGTTATATACTGCATAAAACAGTATGGAGTATGGATTGACTTTGTAGCTTTTCTTATTAAGAGTGTTGGACTAGTCCATGGGTCGTTTAAATGTATGAATAAAAACTAAATGTTTGACAGTTTTAGTATGTTGGTCTCGTTCATAGAAAAATGTGGAAAATCACCGAGGATTTCAATCATTGTTGCCATTCGTGAGCCTTACTATGGTAGAAACATTTATCCCTTTAGTCGTTCAAATAAAGATAACTGGTGAACTTAAAATGACTGCAATTAACTCCTTACCCATTTTGCAGAAGACTTCACTGTGGAAAAACAACGATGCATGGCAATGTGATCAACAGCCAATGATGGCTAAAATCATACAAATAGCTAACTTCTCTTGGCCAATAAGCACACTGAGTGATCATATCAGTAGTTTCCATATTTGCTAAGAAGGGACTTTGTGTGATTGATGTTGCACATAGCGTGAACGTAAGAAAAGTGAGGTGTTCCCATGAATCAGAACCAGGTTCTGAGGTTATGTTAGATAATCGGGTTAGAGGGGCAAGTTAGTTACTACCAGCATTACTAAAAGGTTTTGCTTGGAAAGCAGGGTCCTAGAATCAGATTTTACCTCCAAGAGCTAGAGCATGCAAAGAAAACAGGGAAAAAAAAGAAAAAAACATTTGTTGATATTAGTGCATTACAAAACCCATTTCAAATGCTCTCACACTCATCGACAATACATACAACCATGATGAAGAAGGACGCCCCCCTACTCTTCACACTGCTGAAAGAGAAGTTTTACATTTATACAAGAGTGCAATCAGCTAATGGGAGCAAACATGAATGGTCGGCTCCAGACCAGCACCGGGGGTTGATATGGTTCCATATACAGTATGTGCCAGTAGTAGAAGCACTGGTTTTGGGCTACGCCCTGGCTGCCACAGTGCATCAGAATCAGAAAATATTGCACTAATAAAGTGTAAGGGAAATCACCCAAAATCCCATGCAGTACCTGTTTTAGATGTTTCTTAAGCTCGCATGCTTCAGGCTCTGGAAGCGGTGGTAGAATCTCTGCATTGGTGGGCGCTATAACCTGTAGACACAAACAAACAACAATCTAACTTTAGATAAGAAAAAAAGGTTGTTAAACTGATAGATGAATTAGACTTCATCTGTCGGCTTAAAGTGCTCATATTATGCTTTTGGGCTTTTTCCCTTTCCTTTATTTGGTTATATATCTTTTTTGTGTACATTGTGGGTTTACCAAGTGAAAAAGCCCAAAGTCCACCCCAAAGGGACTTACCATCTCCAACAGAAAACACTGTTCACAAACTGCTCCAAACAGCTCTGTTGTAGTCCAGCCTTTACTTCTGTGACGAACGTGCGTCACTTTGTAACACACGTTATAATGCTCGCCTAGCTGCTAGCGTGGCACACCCTCATACTCTGCTTCTGACTGGCTAGTAGTCCTTACCTAGCTACTGCGCATGTGCGACTCCCAACAAAGATGGGACAGAAGTGAGATGCCTCACTCTGTAACTAAAACAGAGAGCTCAACACACAGGGTGAAAAGAGAAGCTGCAGCAATGTGCAGTTCAACAAATATATGGTGTTTTTTGAAAATTAAACCAAAAGTAAACCTATTCTGATATAACCTCTAAATACCATTATGAACCTGAAAATGAGCACTTTAATGCGGACATCATCATAAAAACAGACAAAACTAGATCAGAGGGAGGAGCAGAACACCACGTCGATGATGTACTGACCTTGCTGCTGTCAAGGTCCACGAGCCAGAGATCGTCTGGCATTTTGAAACCAGCTTTGTAGAGGAAGAAACTGGCTGGTACACCTATAATGTAGGGAGTGGGGGCAAGAAGGAGCTGTGGGGGTAAACATACCAATCCGTCATAATTCAATGTTACCACAACAGCCAGCATTTGCAATTAAGAACTGCATGAAATCACCCACTTACTTAAAAATATGTTCAGAACAAATGGTTCCAAGGTTTTACCTGTTCAGCAGAGGCCATGCATGTTGGCAGTAAGGGGATGACAGGGAACATGTACTCCAGAGGGTAGATCATGGCCACAAAGGCCATGACGCTCATTGACAAAGCATTGTAATCTCTGGACTGAAGAATGACCTGAGAAAAAAAAAAAAAAAAAAAAAAAAAAATCAAGAAACTGTTGCAGATTGTTCACTGCCCTGTTATGTTCATACGGTCATATCTAAATATACACACAGTCACCTAGTTGACTTCTTCCTCTGGTGCTTATCACACAATTATAAGTCTCATCTATCCATATTTCCTTCTTTTGGTTTTTGTCTGTAAAGCTGTGAACACCCCGATTTTGCCTTGGATTGATAACAGGAATATTAAAAACTGAGCTTTTAAAAATGAATTTGTCAGCACAAATTGCTTGAAAAGAAGTCACTCTGAAAGCTTCCAGCCAGCACTTAGTTCAGCCAGACTGAATTTAATGATGTATTGAATTCATCTTCAAAAAAGGAAAAATGGATAAATACAAGATGGCAGCCTTTCACACAGGCAGAGAAAATGTATTTGCAGCGGATCGACCCCATTTAGGAAGAGTTTTCGTTCAATCTGTATTTTAAGCTGAATTTCTAACACAAACAAAATAAAAAAAAATAAACTTTTGGATGAGGAAACATCTAAATTAGATCTGATAAATTCTATAAGTGAGAGACACTGAGAAAGAAAAGCAGTATGGTCTTTCAGCAGTGCGACTGAAGCTGTAAAGCTTGGGTTTGATTGCAAATGAGCCCGTGTATCAATGTCACAGTAAACCAATAGCAACAACAGAACACTACACCCGCACCAGCCAAACAGGGATTTCTCTTATATCCCTGCTAATGCTGCTAGCGTTAAAGATGGCAGAGACAGAGATAAAGGGGCTTTCATTTCAGTCATACGGTTTTCTTTTTGCGCATCATGCTTTCTCCACCCCGGTGAAATGACTTCAGTGGGCCTACATCTAACAGAAAACGTCTGATGAAGGTCACTCAGGGCATTTATTAGGAGGTCTTTGAAAAAAACTAAATGTAAGCGGGGACACGCAGCTGCACTCCAGAAGAAACCACGGACCAATCATAACACAGTAAATATAGCTTTGCTTGTCCTTTCTTCTCAAAACAATCAGTTCAGTCTTTAGTACATTCCCACTGGGGATTTGGTTGCAGCCGAAGACAACCACACGTCTGCTCCAGGGGCCTCATGTATAAAAGACTGCGTAGCTTTCGTACCGAAGATGGTGTAAAGTGCGTGCGTACGGACAGACCGACAGATTTATAAAAACTGTGCGTACGCCAGGCCCTGCGCACATTTCCTTTATACATCACAATCAACGTGAAATTGAGCATAAGTGAACAAGCCACCGACCCCGCCTTGCCTCCTCTCATAAATAACTACGCAACGGACTATAAATGTGCCCCTGACGTCATCTATGTCCAATCACAAGGCTAATCTCGCTGCAAAAAACAGACAAAAAAACACATGTGAGGCCAGCGGCAGGTGACAGTGCACACCCTGGATCTGCTGCGCCACGTACCTCCGCATGAATGAAATAAATACAATAACAGAAATATGTGCCAAATTATTTGAGAAAATTTAACAATGTCCTAAATAACATCAGTAAATCATTAAAAGAACCGGTTAAAACATACATCTGTTTATGACATCCAAAGGGCGCTGTAAAGCTGCTGCATTCGGCCCAGTGTTTGCTGGCCCGGGTAGGGTTCATTTCCTACACCTTGTTTACTTAAGGCGTTTTTTCCATCACATGGTACCTGCTCGACTCGCCTCGACTCTTCTCGCCATTTTTGCTTTTCCATTATGGAAAAAAAAAGTCCCTGGTACCTGCCAACAGGAACTTTCTTTTTAGTATCTCCTCCGACGAGGTTCCAAGCGAGCGGAGGCGATACCAAAAGGTCACGTGAAAACCTGCAGACTACGGATTGGTCGGAGAGAATCGTCACTAGTCACTGCGTCATTATTGCTAGCGACAGACGGTGGTGTCCTGAATGCGATATTACGAATTCCACTAAGGCCACGCCAAGACCCGCCCTTCAATAGCATTTATTGGCCAGGCGTCCTTGGTTACGCACGGTAACGTAACCCCATTTGTACAGGTCCTATCCCGTGACCAATCGGCGATCCTAACCTCAACCACTTGAGGTCAAATGCCTAACCCCAACCAATCGAGCTTCTTCGTAGGGCGGGTCTTGGCGTGGCCATAGTGGGATTTGTAAATTTGCGTCCTGAACAAACAAATAGTTTAGCCAGTGGTGTTTTTTGTTGTTGTTGTTTTTTTGCTGCCTCCAGCTTCTTTTGAAACAAAATTAGTCTTCTGGCTGTGGCGATAGCCACATGCTGAGAATCAAAAACAACACACCTTCGATGTTCTGTGTGTGCGTCGCGTTAGGTCGCAGCAGTTTCCTGCAGCGTCGCTATGTTGACCAGCAGTGCTCGCCTCACGCATGAGGCGGTACTAAATCTGCAACGGAAAAAAGGAGGACGGGCCACCGCAGCCGAGTCGAGCAGAGCCGAGCCGAGCAGAGCCGAGCAGAGCTGGTACTAGCAGTGGGTAAGCGCCATTACTTACACATCGTCCACGGGATCAATTACGCGTCGCACAACTTTGCCCACCCGATGCAACCTGCGTTTCTTCCTGGGGAGATGGATCCGTGCGGAGATGGATCCCAGAGTTTGCGTGACGGCCCGCACGTTCTCACGCGGGACAACCAGCGTGCGCAACCTTTCCGTGCCTACGCAACGTTTATACATGAGGCCCCTGGTCTTTAAAGAAACAACAGAAAAACAAAGAGACGGGCCCCAGGCGATAATTGGTAAGAGACGGTTCGCATCCTGAACTGACTCCTGGGCTGTGTCCTTACCTTGTGCTCTAGTAGGACACAGCTGAGCACCTGAAGACAGGCGTCCACGCCCAGCAGCTCCAAGGGCAGGTGCAGGGGGAAGTCGACCATGGAGAAGCGCGAGTTGTCAGGCAGGGCAAAGGTGAGTGGCCGTTTGAGTTCATGTGGTAAGACTTCCACATCCACACGCCTCTGGCCAGCCACTGGTACCGGTGAACGAAGCAAACGGTACACCCAGGATTCAATCTCCCGCAGGTCGGCCAGCAGCTGGCTGCCTTTCTCCTCCACCGACAGTGCCCCAGTGAATACCCGCCACATGGTGTCCCTAGGAAGGACATAAACAGAATATGTATGTTCAGAGTGATTCCTTTACAATCTTCGGTTATTTTCATTCTAGATTCATTGTATTCATTCTTGATCTATGAAATGTCAAAAGAAATTGTGAAAAATGCCCCTATGAAGTTTTCTAACCACTACTCCAAAACAAACTATATTACATTTATAGAGATATAAAAACGGAGCGATAGTCAAATCTGAGAAGCTCAAATCACTGAATATCTGGCATTTCTGTTTGATAAACTTAAACCTAAAATCGGTTTAGCACTAGCTGAAGAGGCCCAAAACCTGTAACACAGAATGAACAACATAATTTGGCCTTTTTATACTGCCCCCCCCCTCCACTCTCCCCTTAAAAACTAAACAAAACTGAAACAGGAATAGTACACAGTGTTATATAAATTGTAATCCAAAATCCACCATTAAAAAGGAAACACCTTACTGGAACTAATTGTTTCTCAAGTGTTAAGTTGGAGAAAAATAAATCACTGCCAGTTTGAACAGGGATGAGAAAACTGTACGAAGAAAAACCCACTGCACGTTGTGCAACTGCACGAATACACACAAACATATACAGTGACTCTTATTGGCATTGTTATAATCATAAATGTTGAACTGACAATATGCAAAATATGTTAAGCTCAACAAATAAGTATTGATGTCAGTCCGCGGTAATTTTAGGATTAAAACAGATTAAACTACATAATTTGCTCATTTTATTGCTGCAAACAGCAACCACGAGGCCTCTGTCAGTGAAATCATTATTATTATTAAATTAGATTTAAAAAAAAAAAAAAAAATATTAAATTAGAACACAGGAGAGGCTCTAAAGCAATTGTCAATATATTGATGTGCAAACCCCTTCACTCTACACACACAAGGTGTCATTAAACCCTCTCTGGAGTGTATACTCAGTGTGTGTGTAACACGGAGGGAGATAAATCATTAGTCCTTTGAAGCCCTCCCACCAACTGCAGCTGCTACCCGAAGGCAGCCAGAGACCTCAATCTGTCAGGGCCGCCATAACACAAAGCGCTCGCAGCCATTATGCAATGGCTCTCCTCCTTCTCTGTCATTGCCACACCACTGTTCAACCAACCATGTTGGGAGAAAAAAAAATAAAAAAAAAAGAAGAAGAAGATGATTCTCAGATATGTGTGTAGCCTTTGGCTTGAATGGCCTTTTCGGGGCCGTCAAGGAAACCACAGATCTATACTGACACCCATTTTTATACGACAAATGCATTTGACTGATTGATGATATGTGGTTCTGCTGCAGCATGTTAACAGAAAAAGAAAAAATATCTCAAGATATGAGATTTACTGACATTCCTACTAACCCTTGTAGTGAGTGATGGGGAGCTGTGCTGGTTCTACTGCTAGGCTACAGTATAAATGGACGACTGTGGAGAAAACATAAATGCACCTTGGGTGGCCAACAATCCTACATTCATACTGGGCCTAAGCCAGTGTGAAGGGACAGCCTAATTAACACTTTTGCCACTCCAAAATTGCCATCTATTGTGTCACCCATGGCAACAGAGGAGCCAAAAGCGAACTGCAAATACTTCCACATCACGACACAATGCCACAAGAAAAATATGGTCTACGCATCTTAAACAGATTATTCTGAATCAATCAACCATCCCTGGTGGTTAATTATGAAAAATACACATACAATATGATCAACACTTTGCTTTCGAGTCCAAATAAGCAAAGTACTTTGCTAAATGCCATTTCTTCTGACTGTTATGTATACAGTGGGTATACCATGCAGCTCCTCCACACGGTGTGCATTTTTATTTTCTGGTTTAGGGGTTTTAACTTGTACCCTTTCTAAAAATTAGAAAGGGTGCATAACTAAAAAGTATCAACACAAATTTGGCCTATAATTACATAACATGTATTATTCCTAAAACATGTCTTCGTGCATTAACTTTAACCTATAGCACTGGATGAAATAATATTTGCTGTGATGCAAAATGCACTGTCGATATTTATCATCGAGGTGGAGTGTGATTATAGCATAAAGCGTACTGTGAAAACATGACACAACAAACAAGCTGCAGATGGCCTGCAAAGCTGCATGGAGCCACAGACAAAACCTCTTGTATTAGTTCTGCAACGCAAACGTACGCCTAACAATTGGACGATGAGAGAAGCAGATGGTCAAGAAAGAAAGCAGTAGGCATTGCAAAGAAAAATAAACATCAGGAACACAGTAAAACAACAAATCTGCCATTTATTTTAAACGTTTCTAGCCTTGAAAATGTTAAACTGAAGCAAAAAAGGATTTTAAGCAACTACATTTATGCTGCGTTTGTGTGGTCAATAATTTACATGCAATGCCATGTCAGCGTGAATGTAATGATGTTATGCAACAGCTTACAGATGATGATGAAGTTATCAAGCATGAGCTGCATTCACCTAATTTTGTATTTTGAAAATACAAAAACGTACACGTCGCCCTGACCAAGTCAAGGACTAAAAATCTATGACGTGAAAGTAAATACCTTGGTTTTATTAAAATCAAAAGATTTCATGCACTTTGTAATACGAATGTACTCATGGCAATCTGCCTGACAATGAGACCTTGTGGTCAAAGTTGACATTTGGCCGAAGGCTGGCACTACAAAAAACCCTCATGGAGGGTCAAAAGCAATAAGCTTTCTGGCAAGCATGAACGTAGTCAGTATTTTCATAGCAATCAACCAGATTTAGGTATTTCTAGCGTACAAAGTTGTTGGTTTTGACAGTAAAAGTTGGGTACCGAAACCTACGCAACCGGTAGGAATCAGACCGGATTAGAACGCAAATTTCGGTTCCTCATTTCGGTTCCACTTAATGTGTCGACTGAAATATTTTCACTCTGTCGCTCCGAAACGGATGTAAAAATATCACACTCTCTCTGTAGTCTACTGTCCGTTAATGTAGGCTACTTTTAAAATGCCATATTTTCCCTCTGGGAAAGCACTCTAAAATGTTAATATATTGTTACATTTATTTAAATTTTCAATTTAAGAAAAAAATAAAAAACCTCTATAAAAGAGCCTTTATTTGATGTCATTTTTCAGTATTTCAAGAACTGGTTTAGGAATCGGAATCGTTTTAAAAGTACCGGTTCGGCATCGGAATCGTAAAAATCCAAACGATACCCAACCCTACTGACAGTGGCCCAAAGAAATTTGATAGATCCTAGCATCTAAATTAGTACATGTATGTTTTAATGTGCACCAGGATGAAATGGTACATACATACATACATACATATATAAAACACAAAAAAAAAAAAAAATCACAAGTAAGCAACAAAGAAGAGCTGTATGTATCTATGATTCAATTTAAAGCCTCACCTCTGGGTGGTGCGAGGGAGCCCAGCTCGTTGAGTAAGCCTCTGACTGCAGCAGTCCACCAGCCTCTTGAGAATATACAAGCATTCCCTAAAGGTGGAGAAGAAGGGGTAGTGGCTCACAATGCACAGCGAGGTCAGCGTGCTGTTGCGGTTCCTGGCTGCCATCTTAGCAGCGCTTCGTCTCTGCTGTGGGGACTTGCCGGCGTTTAGCTCGGCACCCGGTTGCCCGCCCTCTTCGCCAGAGGCAGGCGGAGGTGCGGACTCGGCATTGTTGGGTGGCGATAACACGGAGGGTGGGCCTCCGCTGCTGCCATCGGACCCATCGCTGGCGGTCTCCGCCGCCTGTGCCGCCGTCTCCGTGTGGCCGCTCTTGTCCCCGCGAGCGCGATGATGCCCTCGCTGAAAAGAACGGTAGAAATTGACGCAGATTCCGTAGCGGGTGATTCCGGAGTCCTTGTCCGTCAGCGTGAACACAAACGAGGAGTCGTCGCGGAGGCTGACCCTACGCTGGCGTATGCTCAGGCAGCCCTCTGGTTGGCAGAAAAAGACCACGTCTGGTGGGAGCGGGAAGTCGTGGTGGTCCTCCAGTGGGTAGCGGCGGAGGAGCTGTGGCGTCTGGGCCACACTGTCACTACTTGGTTGCCTGGAGGGGAGATGGACAAACATTTGTTTTTGTCTTTAAAGCAGTTGTAGTGCTGTGCCCATCATTCGTTCTATGCGGTTTAAAAAAAAAAAAAAACTGTTCTGTGCATTTTAAAACTTATATCTGATGTATCTGCAAATCCATTTCCCTTAAATGATAGCTTTGAATTTAAATGGTCACTATGTGATGAGAAGCATTTCGTAAGAGAAGAATCAAAGCCTTTGATCACTTGATAGCAGAATACCATGGCTAACAAAGCCCTTGTATAGCCCTAACTATATTTAGCTGTTAAAATCCAAGAACAAGTAACACCCATCACCACAACAACTCTGAAATTCCCCTTAAGCATAACACTTAAAATTGCTAAATGTTCCAGTAGAGATACTCAGTGGCTAACTCTAAAAACAGTGGCAGACAGGACAGCTGCATCAACTCCAAAACAAACTTGGAAGTGTTAAAGAAGTTGAAGTGCTCATATTATGCTTTTTCCCTCTCCTTTATTGTGTTATATATCTTTTTTGTGCACGTTATAGGTGTACAAAGTGAAAAAGCCCAAAGTCCACCCCAAAGGGACTTACCATCTCCAACAGAAAACACTGTTCACAAACTGCTCCAAACAGCTCTATTGTAGTCCAGCCTTTACTTCTGTGATGAACGTGCGTCACTTTGTAACACACGTTATAATGCTCGCCTAGCTGCTAGCATGGCATGCCCTCATACTCTGCTTCTGACTGGCTAGTAGTCCTTACCTAGCTACTGCACATGTGCGACTCCCAACAAATATCGAACAGAAGTGTGATGCCTCACTCCGTAGCTAAAACAGAGAGCTCAACACACAGGGTGAAAAGAGGAGCTGCAGCAATGTGCAGTACAACAAAAATTAGGTGTTTTTTTTTTTTTATTAAAACATATTATATATCTGATATAACCTCAAAATACAATTATGAACCTGAAAATTAGCATAATATGAGCACTTTAACTCTGGAAACAAACAAATGTCAAGACTGGGGTTTTCCAAAAACGTCCAGTCCCAGCAAGCCATTAGCATACATTCAGACCAACAAAAACAGTGCCAAAAAACGAGAGGCGATGGGGGCCCAAGTGTTAATGAGTTTTTGCAGGGCAGAAGATGATTTAACTACCAGGAAGTCCAGTTTGTCTGCTTATTATACACCAATATTTAAAGCCTCCCTTATGACTAAATTGACTAATATATTCCTTTAAAAGGTCCTATGACATGCTGTTTTGCATGCTTTAATATAGGCCTTAGTGGTCCCCTAATACTGTATCTGAAGTCTCTTTTATGTAGACCTTAGTGGTCCCCACAATACTGTATCGGAAGTCTCTTTTATATAGGCCTTAGTGGTCTCCTAATACTGTATCTGAAGTCTCTTTTATATAGACCTTAGTGGTCCCCTAATACTGTATCTGAAGTCTCTTTTATGTAGACCTTAGTGGTCCCCTAATACTGTATCGGAAGTCTCTTTTATATAGGCCTTAGTGGTCTCCTAATACTGTATCTGAAGTCTCTTTTATATAGACCTTAGTGGTCCCCTAATACTGTATCGGAAGTCTCTTTTATATAGGCCTTAGTGGTCTCCTAATACTGTATCTGAAGTCTCTTTTATATAGACCTTAGTGGTCCCCTAATACTGTATCTGAAGTCTCTTTTATATAGACCTTAGTGGTCCCCTAATACTGTATCGGAAGTCTCTTTTATATAGACCTTAGTGGTCCCCTAATACTGTATCGGAAGTCTCTTTTATATAGGCCTTGGTGGTCTCCTAATACTGTATCTGAAGTCTCTTTCCCGAAATTCAGCCTTGGTGCAGAATTACAGCCACTAGAGCCAGTCCCACAATGACCTTTCCTTAGATGTGCCATTTCTGTGTCTTTAGCTTTAAATGCATTGAAGAGGAGAGAGGGGGGGAGGGGGGGGCTAGGTGGAGGGTGGGGGTGTGGCCTTGACCAGCTTGCCATTGGCAAAGCAGAGAAAGGTGAGGTAACCTTTCCCCTTATGAGGACATATAGTGAAGATTCCAGATCGGCCCATCTGAGCTTTCATTTTCTCAAAAGTCAGAGCAGGATACCCAGGGCTCGGTTTACACCTATTGCCATTTCTAGCCACTGGGGGACCATAGGCAGGGAAACTCATTAATGTTAAAAAACCTCATAAAGTGAATTTTCATGCCATGGGACCTTTAAACCAAAACTACTGCTTAAAGTCGGATTAGGTTCTTACCTTGCTCCGACTACCACCAAGTAGTCAAGAAGACGAGGGCACATTTTCTTTTTCTCCATCTTGGATTGAACACGTCCCGTGCGTCACGGCATCCAGGATTTATGCTCTCTCTTGTGTCAGTGTTGCCTTTCCATCACAACTGGGAAAGTTCAGGTGTAAAGTTGAAACACAGCTCCTTGATTATCATTGTGATGGTTAAAAAAAATGACAGAGTCAAACCTGTAACACAAGAAAAAGATGGGGGTTCTGTTAGGTGTCTTTATATGGCCACGATCTAAATAAACACTGTTACAAGTGTAAACCAGTGAGAGAAACAATGTGAACATAGTATGAAGAAATCTGGTGCACTACACTGCATGACACCGACCAGCCACGTGATTTTTCAGAGTTGCAAAATTGGGCTTAATATGGCATCATGATTTATAGTAACCTTTTTTCTTTAGGTCAAGGACTATAAAGAAGTTGTGTTCACTATTACTCTACTCAGGTTTTCAGCAGTCTCCACTTTCCCTGTATCTGTCTCATATACTACTTTTTTTACAAGAAGCCCTCCAACCCTATATGACAGAAGGTGGTTCACATACAGGTACATTTAGACTGCCATGACATCTTATTTCTTCAGATTTATGAGATAGGATTTTTTTTTTTTTTTTTTTTTAAATCCGTTGAGAGAAAAAAACAAGAGCAGACAGAAAACAATGCAGTGCTGTCCCTGGTTGTTCAAACACAAATAACTCATCGGGGAAGCAGTTTTATTTCACGAACTACCAATGACAGATCAGCAAAGATGGTGATTGCAATTGCATTCTGGTTGAGGCAACTACTTAAGTGAAGAAACTAAACTAATTCCCTTTTGGTTTGACTGTTAAAATCTGACTCTGGGATGAGAGGCCCCTGAACATAGACGAAGATAGTTAATCTGGTAAGGTGATTTCTTTCTATCAAACATCATTGCACCTCTGCAAGAAATTTCACTGCGATGTCACGACGACTGTTTACTTTGCAAGAAATGAAAGACGTTAATGATGTCATGATGACGTTTTTACAGAGTGTCTCTGTCAGAAAGGGTACATGGCGGAAGAGACAAAGCTAGCGGAGTAGGGGTGCAAGATATATCTACTCAATATCGCTATATATCGAAAGTGTCGCAATAAGTATGCCACATTTTGTTTATTTTGTGGAACGATGCGTCCCGTCTGCAAAAGAAAAGTTGTGTCCTGTTCTCTTTATTTATACTGTACAACCAGAAAAACATGTCTTGTTCTGTAGACATGGTCGTAATTTATCTATTCATGTTGTACCAGTCCAATAGGACCGTCAGTTGAAATAAACCTTGTTTAATTTGTTATGAATCTATTTTGATGCGTTTTCCCGTAACTTTTGTAATTTTACATAGGTTTAAAAAATATCGAAATTAATAGTGATATCGCAATACTCCTAATCGATATCGCAATATCACATTTTGTCAATATCGTGCAACCCTATAGCGGTGCATAAAATATGTCCGACATGACAAGCCTACATCAGCATCTCCAGTGTACAACAAGGGGATAAAACCATCAATTTAAAAGAGAGTGGACACAAAAATGCATGGTCAATTCTTGTAACATGTTTATAGATAGTGTTTTAGGATTGGTTTGTTATGACCATCGTGTCAGCTGCTTGTTTTTGTCGAAGGATCAAGACTTTTCAGTAGAGGCCATAGTAAGCTGCTTAGGAGCCTTGGTGGAATAAGCACCCTTCATAGCTTGTACTATGACCCTGCGACTTACTGGTAACTGTAGCAAACTCAACCAGCACCTCCACAGATTCCTATTCCTATTCCCCAATCCTTGCAGCCACTTTCAGATCCAGTCTAGCATCATCTCATAGATGCCACAACATACTGTCATCTTTAAATTATTAGAACAGCAGGATGGAAAATGTGTAGCTATTCACCGACAACATTCCAACATCAAAAACAATATTAACGCTAAATCTATTCCCAGAAACAATTTATTTTTACATTCCCACACATATTTCATGCCAAGCCATTAGCTGTAAAAGATTTTATACTTTACTTATATGCTTAAGGAACTTTGCCACACCCCTTACGTAAGGCAGCGAGTTCAGAATCCAACTCAACCTGCTTCATTTTCACATCTAGGTCTGGGTGGTAACTACTGCTAATATCATTGTGTTTTACATCTACAGAGATACTGAGAGCCACGAAAGAGCATGACAATGGGCATTTTCATTACAAAGAACAACTTGTGTCTGAAGTAAAAGTCTGGCTTATTGAGACCAGTCAAGAGAACTTTGTATCTCTGTCTCTCCCACAACAGATTTCTCCCAGCATGATTGTTAAACGTTGTTATAAAATGGCGGCTCTACAAAGAAGCCCTTGCTCTTTCGTTCTGAGGGACGAGCGCCAATACCTGAATGTTAACTGCTGATGCTTTAGACTGCTGTGACACAAACGCAAATGATTATACTTCATAGGTTACTTTTCATCACAGTGAAACAGGGACAATAAAAAAAACAAAAAAAGGTTACAAAAATATCTGACAGAACAAGCCCACGTTTGCAACATGTCTGATGAAAAAGTAAACGTACAGTGACAGGATATACTTTTACCAGAGCATGTCAGGCCACGGTGAACAGCCTTTAACCTAACACCAACAAACGCCTCATTCAGAAACTCCACCCTGAAACATAAACACTATACCCAGAGCAGTATTCCACAAGGCGGTTATCCCTGCACTGATAAGCTAATGGATGGATCATTTAGCCAGTGGTTCATACTGTACAATGGATTCCTATTAAAAGAGTCACCCAGGGGAGAAAGGAATAGACTATTGTCTACTAGAAAATGTGCCAAGTTTAAAAAGGAGCAAACCATCACTTGCAAGCCAGATCCAGGCTGAGAACATTTTTTTTTTTTAACTCTTAATATTTTAGATAACCAAACAAAACTCTGCACGTCAAGCTTAATTCCATGTACTTATTTGAGAATTCGTTAAAAAGGTACATTGTGTAGGAATTTCTCCCATCTAGCGGTGAAATTGTATTTTGCATTCAAACGAATAGTGCTCTCTAGTGCCTCACTTTTTCAAATGTGTGTTGCAACTACGGTAGCCGTTATGTACCAGAAAGTATAATTCCCTTTTTCTGCGACGAGGATTCCTTCTCCTGTGGCTCGGCATAAGTATGATCCTGAATTATGAACTAAAGTGTAGTGCAGGTTTTCAAAGACAAGCGCCTCTCGCTGGCTCTGAACAAAAACGCGTTGTGGATCAGCTAGACAGGTAGGTAGGCTAGTGCTTTATGTCCCTCTCAGTGATTATAGTCTTTCAAAATGGGGGAACGACACGGAAGCCTCCTTGGACTTGCCCGTCCAATGTAAATACAGATAAGAAATTCTTCGCTTACAAGGATAAGTCACATCATTGGCAGAGGTAATTTTACACAAATGAGGACATATTTCTGAATGAAGACAATGATTTTAGCTAATAAAATACTTAAAACACTACACAGTGTACCTTTAAATTCAAAAGGCCCATTAAAAAAAGCAAGATTTATACGTCATAAATATGACATAAAAACAAGTGTAATACATAACTAATAAGATTGGAATTTGTGCACATTTTGATAAATTCTCCTCTTTCAGTGCCGTTATAGGAGTCGTTTTTAAACGGGAGGGGGTTCTATCAAACAGTTGCGTCATTGTCCAGCGGATGTGTCACATTTCACAAAAGGTGTCAAAGTGCACTGGATACATTGCAGAGGCAGTGTACCGGTTTGTTAACGCAGCCTGACCAATTTTGTGTTGTTGTCAGTTGTCCGTGTTTTTGGGAATTACACGTGTTGTTGACTTGCTAACATGTTTCTCTCTCTAAAGCTTCAGAGCTAATTCACCACTTAAACAGAAAGCATGTCGTTCTAAACGACAACCACTTGTTTGTCTTTAGGTTATTAAATTGATATCAGCAGAAATAAAGAGAATGCATCTCTATCTATACTGTTGGAAAACAAATCGTTTGGCTGTATAGCTTAATAGGTTAATACCATAACATCACAGCCTAATGTGATTAACACGTGGTGAAATGCATGATTTAAATATAAATGAATGTCAATTCTAAGTAAATGTTGACATTCCATGTGAATTTCATGATACGCTACACTAAGACAACAGGGCGGGCAAATGAACTGCACGTAGCCTATGTCACACATCCTATCACAGGGTGTCATTAATCCCAGCAGCCATGGCAGAGCTGTGTCCAGTGGACATTAGGGGTGAATTTAATCACAGAGGGTTTCAGATGCATTATGTGTCTAATTATGTCTAATAGCTCTACTTGTCAGTAGAGGAGCCATTCACAGAGGGACATAATACAAGACTGAACTAGACTCATCTTAATGGAGCACGATGGTAAAAGGTCAAGATTTTTACTTAATTATGGAACAGAGCCAAAATAGAGAAGGCTGTTGCCATTTTTATTTGACACATTAGTATAAAACATAGTTTAGCCACATTATGGAATATTTGTGATTTTCATGTTTGGGAAAAGAAAAATAAGGTGGTCCATACTTTAAAGGGTTAACCTAAGGAATGAGTAAGTTTGCCAACACTGTGCAATATTTGATGTGTGCAGTGCCATAAGAAGACACCGTTCAAATAGCACTCCATAGTGGGCTGAACCATGTCTTGTTGAGTCAGCTTAATGTCAGCACTCATCACATTTAGTAACATTATTCAAATACACTGCAAGCATGACTGTCTGTGCACGTCCATGAACAAGAAGTACAAATTAAACTGTAACTGAACATAAATAAGTATTTTATACTATTACTGAGATAGGTAATAATACATATACCCTCATGTTGAAACACTCCATATCTAAAGCTAGTTCTTCACACTATTCTAGCTATTTCTACAGACATGGTACAACTCTGAGCATGTTGCAGAGTGGTGAAAACTTGAACCTTCTTCACAGCAATGGCTAAATATAGAGAGCAAATAATTCCAACCACATTATATATTCCAACAGTGAAGGCTGGGCCTATGCAGAACACCGCTCTAAACCCTCTTTATCTTGCAAAACCATCAGGGCAATGAATCAACATGCAGGTCTGGCAACATAAATGCTTCCTGGTGCAAGGCCAAAATGGCTATTTTATAAAGCAGCAGAGCTGGTGCCATCCTGCACAAAGATACAGGACCACAGCATTATTTTTAGATGAGGGCTGAAGGACTACGGCACTTCACTGATTGTACTGTATTTAATGAACGAGCTTGGTATTGAACCTTTGTTTCTCTCTCTCTCTCTCTCTCTCTCTCTCTCCATCTCTATCTCTACAAAAAAAGAAAGAATAATCACAACACGGTGTAATCTTCAAAGGTAAGATAATGATGTAGGTTAACACGACAGATGAATGTGGTCAGAGTTGTCTGCAGGCTGCACTCACTGCTTATGTAAGCACAGAGAGGAGATAGATATGATTCACAGGCCTCCATCGTGGACAGCGTTTCTTGCCAGTCACTGTGAACAGCAGTAAGCAGCGATGGAGAAGACTCTGTTGGAGTAGTTGTAATTCAGAAGGATGAAGTGTGGATTGAGAAAAGTATTGGCCGTTGTGTTCTCACTTTTAGATTGCAATCTTTTCTTATTGAACCAAATCGTACGCTGTAACACAGCCAAAAACAGATATAAGAACTGTTTTTGGTCCCAAAATTCACAAAACCAAAGCACTTGCAGTGTTCAGTTGTCTGTAGATAAATAATTCTGTGTGTTTACATTTGAAATCAATCCTACAGTTTTCACTTTGTAAGTATTTGGTACTCTAAGACATTCTTATCTAATATTTTTATTTTATGTATCAGAATACATATTAAAATATTTATCACCAGGATGAAATAGGTTCATACATTCTATACTACTCTGACCTCCTCCTTGCCGACATTGATAACTAGCTACCTCATCCTTATGGTCATTCAATCCATTTACGATTAAATCAACTGCATTATTTCATCAGTCGTGTTTGTGTCGGAAGCTGGTTGGACATTGTGGAAAATAATAACACTGCAGAACGATGGTGTAACCGCGATGAGTTTACAATGACACACGGCATCTAACGGTTACAGCTAACGTTAGTTACGAACTGTAGAGGGCATTTTACTATCCAACAAGCCAACTGTGGAGATTAGAGACATACGATGAAGAGGACAGCATTCGCAGTAACAAACTTGATAAGGCGATATCCAATGCCTCCTGATAGCTCGAGGAGGCATTGGATATCGGCTGCTGGCCGTGTCGCTTGTGGTTTGTTATTTGTTTTGTATTTATGACAAGCTGTCAGAACTTGGCTAATTCCCGAGGTTAACCCCTAAAGATGCGTCCCCTCACCTACACGCACCACGGGAAAATGTATCATCTCCTAACGTTACATTGTTCACCCCTTTAGATCCACCCATCCTCTCACCTACATGTTCACCCCTAAATATGCAGCCATCCTCTCACCTAGATGTTAACCCCTAACCCATAACCTCTTACCCACATGCTCACCCCTAAAGACGCGTCCTCTCGCCTATATATTCGCCCCTAAATAAAGTACCCTCTTACCTCCATGTTCACCCCTAAAGATGCACCCTCTCACCTCCACTCTGCTAGCTTTATGGTGTCCTACGCCACGGATGGATTAGCTAGCTAGGTGGCTAGCTAGCTAGCTAGCTGTCTAGTTGCTAACAGCAGCTTGAGCGATTTACCTCATAAATAAAAGCCTGTTAAATGTAAAACAACACATGGCGACCTCAGAAAACGGTTCGGACCAAACAGCCACAAATGCGACTGATGCATTTGGCTAAATATCACACACGTAGCTAGAGTAACGTTAAGAACATCCTTAATGTTACCTGCTTTACATTAGCCGGTTAGCCGCTAACGTTCGCTGCGAGACCAGCTGCTGATGACGGCCTGGGTGGTGGGTGTCCTCCACGGTCACACAGGGGGAGAGGCAGCGGTGTATGTCTGAATTCAGCCTTCTTTCTTTTAGATGGCGGTAACGTTATAGCATTGGAAACGACGGCTGAAAAGGGGGAAGCTACTCAGTGTGACTGACTGGTTCGCAGCATAAATAGATGATGCGAAAAAATGTGTGTCCACCTCTCAGCTCGATGAACGGGTAGCTCAGTCAGTTACAACCTGCCTTCACAACATCCTCTTCATCATCATCAGTGTGCAGGGAGTTCCGCATACTGAGACCTAACGGAAGCGACACACACAAGCCTGGCGAAAAACACTTATTAATGCTCTCCCCCGGGTAACGTGTGGCTGTGACGGTAGTACCGTTTTTTGCCTATTGCGTACACACTTTTTGCAGAATTTGTCTCATTATGTCAAAACTCTACGCACAAGCCAATCAGACATAGCACTCGGAGATTAACAACTCACATCTATGCCAACATGAAACACTGCAATCAAAACTTATTAACGCTCCTTTCTAAAAATTAAATTCTTGCAATAAAACCATGCACACAAGCACCATTTGAATTACTCTTTCATATCGCCAGCAACACACTGATGGGCTTTAAGCTATATAAAACACTGCAGTCTTTGTGTTTCTATTTTTATTGTCATTTTCTCAGACTCAGTCTTCTGTAAAACTCCAAAGTAGAATTTCTTCAGTAATCAAACAAGAGTTTTTACAAAAAACAAACATTCTTACAGAAATAAAGAAAAATAGAATCACAAATCATCAAATTTAGCAACAAAACTAAAAGTAACTAACAATTACTGGAAAAATCGCTATTGGGCAAAAAAACATATATTTGTTGTGGTTGTGTGTGTGTGTGTGTGTGTGTGTGTGTGTGTGTGTGTGTGGTGTGGTGGGGGTTCTTTGGGGGGGGGGGGGCAGTGTCATTGGGAACAGTGTTTTCCCAATGACAACAGGAGATTTCGTTTTTGAACAAAGTGTCTAATTTAAGAAAACGTGTGTTACAGAATTGCAAACAAAGTGCAAAGTTGACAATGTGTTTAAGCTATGGTTACACTGTGTTTAAAGGGCCCATGACATGCTGCTTTTTGGATGCTTTTATATAGGCTTTAGTGGTCCCCTAATACTGTATCTGAAGTCTCTGCCTTGGTGCAGAATTACAGCCACTAGAGCCAGTCCCACAATGAGCTTTCCTTAGTATGTCCCATTTCTGTGTCTGTAGCTATTGAGGAGGAGAGAGGGTGGGCAAGGTGGAGGGTGGGGGTGTGGCCTTGACCAACTGCCACTTTGCTGGTTTGAAAGCCATGATGTCTCTCTCTTTCTCATGGGCGGGCCAAATTCTCTGGGCGGGCAAAGCAGAGAAAGGGGAAGTAACCTTACTCCTTATGACCTCATAAGGAGCATACCCAGGGCTCGGTTTACACCTATCGACATTTCTAGCCACTGGGGGACCATAGGCAGTAGAGGTGTGAATCTTCACTGATATCCCGATTCGATTCGATTACGAAAATCATGTCAGCGATTCAATTCGATTCGATATCTCGATGCATCACGATGCGTCAAATAAATGTTTCTATTAAAGCCATGTAGGATATTTAACTCATAGCTTTTCAAGCTTCAAAAACAAAACATTCTGCAGTGCTCTAATAGTAAATAAATTGGATACATACAACTACAGCACTGAGCACATGGCACTTCCTGAATGTGCAAAACATAACAGAATATGTAAACATTAAATTGTCAACAGAAATAATCGATTATGAGCATGCCGATAATCGATGCTTTAAACCAAGATTTCTTTAAACCAATCACAATCGTCTTGGGCGGTGCTAAGCGCCGGACGCAATAACAGTGCCTCTGGATCTGGAAGTCCCACAGGATTTTAGCTCTGTCACTAGGCTCTTTCGAGATGATCTGCGCCTCGCCTGTAAAGTGGACGAGAGCGCGTGGCGGCAGCCGGGGGCAGGGACAAAAAGCCCCCGTAAAATCGGACAGTTTCCAGCAGCCTCCAGTCTGAACAGGAAAGTTACAGAAACACTCCCATCCTGTTTTGTCCCATTCCGATTCATTAAAATCTTATCAGACCCATATATCAGCTCGTACACAGTCTCCAGTTGTTTTTATTATGACAGAGTAGCTATCAAAATGCTCTGCCGGCGATCTGTTGCTGATGTTAATAAACAACAGACTGTAGATGATCTGTAATCTGAACAGATTTAGTCTCTCTGATTTCTAAACGTCACCATCAGCCGCACGTGTTCTGTACAGAAGAAGCCTTTAAATCAGACAAATATCAATTAAAATCCCTTCAATTCAAAAACAATAAAAAGGGGGGCGACCTCTAGCTCACCCAGTAAGAGCGTGCGCCCCATGTAGGCTGAGTCCTTTGCAGCGGCCCGGGTTCGAATCTGACCCGCGGCCCTTTGCTGCGTGTCATCCCCCATCTCTCTCCCACCTTTCCTGTCTATCCACTGTCACTCTGAAATAAAGGGGAAAAAGCCCCCGAAAAATAATCTTTAAAAAGTTTATATAAAACGACTTCATGTTGAGTCGATTCTGAACCAATCAGCTGTTGGATCAGCTGAGAGCCAGCCGTTTCCCATCATGCCCTGGGTCTTGCAGTCGGTGGAAAGTAGTCCCCCATGATCTCGTGAGGTTACCGTTGCCCATGTGTGCATGACGTCAGAGCAAGTCGGACGCACATCTAACCGAAATCGGTGGCCTGAATTTCCTGTTATTATGCAATTATAATATTAGCAAAATCCCAATCAAACTGTCCAGTTTTCATAAACACATGCTTTTGGCTTGGTCGCTCTTATTTAAACATAACTTCTCACCTCATCGATATTACATTTGGCATAATGAGGACATTCTCTTCAAAAACAAATCTTTATTTTTTTGAAAACTGGTACAGGAATAATATTTTACTTGTTGGTCAACTCTTTGAATGGCAGACTGTACAGTTTTTCAGATTTATTTGCAGAAATTTCAAATTCCTGTTTCGGTTAAGGAGTAGGCTATGCAATGGTCTTCGATGCAATTCCTTCTGGAATCAGAATGCTGCTGGGAGGCATTCATTTCCCATGGCCACTGACTCACAATATGGATTTACAGTATCTGATACTGCTGTGGGGAGTTTATGCTTTTCTGTAGAGCGCCGGACTAAAAATAAGGACTTAGGACTTTATACCAAAAAGATATTGTTACTATTCCTTATATAATCCCACATTGGAACAGTTTAATAGTGTCCCTTGGAAAATGTTTGGTCTTTGCCTTTCTAATATGTGCTTACTCATAAAGTGAGACAAGTTATACGTTTAAATTAATTCACAGATTCTACCCAGCAAAGTGTGTGCTTAAGCGGTATAAACCAGAGATTGAATCTGAATGCTCTTTCTGCAAAAGGTCAGATGAAGATATTTCCCATTTATTTTGGAAATGTTCCTACGCAGAAAAATTTTAGACCATAAAAAGACGATACTGTGAAAAACTCCATCGCTACCTTGTTAGCCGGTTCCTGAATGGGCGTATGTGAGGCAGATCAGTCTGGCATCTTGAGATAGAGAAAGATGCCAAAAAACAACAACATATTAACATTATAAAATCAATAACAGTGTTCTTTGGCGCTAGGGGGGAGCGAGACGACCACCATTCAACTCGAAATAAATGTCATATAACCATTCCAATGACTCCGAAGCTGTTCAGTTAAGGTAAATTAAGCGGAAAAAAAACATTGCATAGTTCCCCTTTAAGATGGAAAGGAAGGAAAATATTTCATTATTAATCTTTTATTTCTACTACATAAATGTAAGTGGGCTCTAAACCTTTCTTTCCTATGTTTGAGAGTGAAGTCAATGAATATTGACTTCACTATAAGATTATATTATAAGATATACTTCTATAAGATATTCAAAGAAATGTAAAGCTCTGAAGACTGTGCAGCTACATATATTCAACACTCGTGACATCACGTGACTGAATGATATTGGAACTCTTCTAACTGGAAGTGATGTTATGAATTGGACTGCTTGTTGATTAGCCTTGCTGGACTTTGCAGACTCCCCTGGGATATGATTTGTTTATGTATTTATTTTGTAGTTGTGTATTTATTTTGTAGTTGTGTGTACGTGTACTTGTATGTGTTGTTTGTAACTGCAAAATGCTCTCAATAAATTAATTGAAATGGAAAAAAATAAAGAAAAAATAACACACATTTAATCGGCTTGCATTGGGCGGCAATCGCCGGTGATCGATTCTGTGCAGGCCTGGCTCATCTTGAACACGCCTAATCTCTAACACCTTTGGAGGTTCCTCCCATAAACACACCTAAATATATATATATATATATATATATATATATATATATATATACACCCATAAACACACCTAAATCTCCAACAGAACTGTCTGTGGTTGAGTTGCATTGTGGGTAATGTAGGCAGGCATATAATACACATTTTAGTGCCCTAACCACCCAGCACTCACACCAAATGCTGCTATATATATTTGGGGTGTATGGTCTGTGTATATGAAGTTCTGTATAGATCTGTGCAACACTGGTTCTCTGTATAATTGCACAGTTCTTGTGTCACATCTGATTTGTATGAAATGTGCTATAGAATGAATGTTTGATTGATAAAATGTACCCAAGGCCTACTCTTTATATGCAATAGTGTTGTATTTTATCTATCGTGATTATGACCATTTCATTTTGATTCAATTCTATATGTTTTGTATACTGTATGGTAGTGTACTTCGTGAACTCTGAAGATATCTTCAAGGGACAACTTAAACTCATCTTTGGGAAAATTAAAATAAAAATACAGATCTTACAGCAAGCTCTCATTCTAAAGTTATTCAAACCCCTCCGTGCTTCCATCATTCGTCATTGGAAGTCACAAGTCAGTAATAGATGTTTCACTTTCCAGCAAATAAACGGGCTGGTGTCCCATTTAAATACCAAATCAATCATAGTATATGTACCATGACAAGCCCTAATCTATTTCAATCTGTCTGATTTGAGCATCAACACATCTAAAATCTGAGCAGTAAACAAGTGATTGTGATTCCAAACATATCAGCACTACAGCATAGCTTTAATTTATACTGTACATACAAACAAAAGCTCTTCTGGAGTTACAAGTATTAAAATAGGTTTGCATTTCTATACATCAATAATGTTTACAGTGTCATCCTTTGAAGACAGGAATTAAATTAGATCAGAGATAACAATTACAGTATATACAGTACAATTAACCTTGATACCTACATAATTAACACAACATGTACCCTAAGAGACATTAAGATTTAAGAACCAAAGACTGATGCTCATTTGATCAGAGTACAGCACACAATGACAAAATAATTTCAGTTTCAGTAGACCTGGGATTTGATCGGGGGCATGGTGGAAAATTCACCCCAATATCAAAGAGGCTACTTTTAAACTTAACGGTTAGTGTTTGGCTAGAGATGCCATGCAAGCAGCAAACCAAAAAACCTAAAGCCAACCTCACATTTCATTGCAAATGGACACAAAGGAAACAAGAAAAATCACTGGTATGGTTTTTAAAATGCCGCACACTCTCACATTAATCTGCTTCCTTTAATATTGATGGAACTGTCAAAAAGAAAACCATTAAATACATTGCTAAAGGGTTACAAGGATGTAAGAAAATCGATAACAAAAACATTCTTAGAGCATCAATAAAAAGTAAATCAAATTTTTAGAGGGAAGGCAAACGGCTTGATACAATACATGGTCAAAAAATGCCAGGTCACCACTGACTTCTGTCTTTTTCTGTTCTTGCTAAATGAAACGTGCGCATTCTTCATTTATACTCGGAGGTTCGCTGATATTAAGCTTGATATTTAATTTAGGCAACTTTTCAATTAGCAATGTAACAATGCATCTAAAGATGGGAATGGAACTTGTATAACTCTGCGGCACTTGCTTCCAGTAGCAAGAAAAACAGTAGCCTTTCATCAGGTGTTTTTCCCAAGCAACTGTTGAGGAAGAGGAAGGAAACGCTCTGGTTCCTATTGTTTCTGATTCTGCAGGCTCAAGAACATACCACCGTTAACAATAAAAAATGTGGAAGGACAACATCCATTTGTTTGAATTCAACCAACCAACCAACCAACCAACCAACCAATCAATAGGTGGAGCTCACTGCATTTTGCCCATTTACTATCAGAGTCAACCAGTGATACACCAGGCAGAGGCAGTCAATTATGGTCTACTGTTCCAATTAGCCATTCAATCTTTTAAATCAAAAATGTCCTTTTTTTTTTTTTATATATATATATATATATATATATATATATATATATATATATATATATATATATATACTATATATATATATATATATATAGATAGATATATATCTTAGATTAATTGAATGGCAAACACAACTTAAACAGTTAGAGTTGCATAGCAAGTACTGTAGTATTTCATCAAAATGTCTGCTGTAAAAAAAATAAAAGACAACCCAAGTCTAACATTGAAATTCAAATGATCAAAAAACATAAGATCCATCAACAAGTGCTTTTGCCTACTGGTTATTGTAATTAAAAAACAAAGTCACTTTTTGTTTTTTTGAGAGTCATTCATTTTGTATTTCAATTACTGTTCCAATTTTAGCTGCAACAGGTTAGCTGTGAAATGCAATTTTAGGAAAAGTCTAAATAAATTGCAACTGAAAATGGCATATAAAAAGGAATACATTACAGTAAAATGGCTGATGTTAACTGGCACCTTGTAAGAGCTGAAATAGTGGAAACCCTTGCGTTAGGACTGAGAAAACGGCATTTTACATCTACGGTTATGCAAGTCTAACGGTGATGTCTGGGCATAGCTACACAGACACCTAATGAAAACCCTGTCACTTCAAAAACAGGCTGCAGTGCCATCACATTGTCCAGTTTTCAGCCCTCTTAAAGCAACAGGAGCACGAAGAGAAAAATAAACTTTCACAATTATAATTTTGCATTGACATTTCTTTATCATCCGTTATGCATATCAAGTTTACACTGCACAGGAGAACGCATGGAAAAAAACAGCATGAGTACACCAAATGTTAATGTTTCTACTCATTTCCTGTTGTTCTCTGCTCCCTGTCGATAAAGATTTTGGTATATATTTTTTTCTTAGAGAGGCTTTCCAAAATCTGACCAGTTAAAGCTGTGTGGCGTCGAGTACCTGTTCAAGGAAGATACTCGGACCATGGTAGACCTTTAGATCAAGAGAAGTTTTCCACCCGATATTCAGCTATACTGTACACGTTTTCCTCAGTGGCATTCATACAGTATTATCAAAAATAAAAAAGGAAGTCAAACTCTCCATATGTTCAAACTATATGTATGTTACTTATACATTTCTCACAACTTTAAATGATAGTGATAAAACAAATCAAAATATGAACATAACCGAACTGCTTTGTAATGAAATCAATAATAGTACATCTCACAAACGTGACGAAAAAAGGTGTTAATAGAGGCAATTGTTTTTCTATTTTGATTCAGAATACAACTGTGTCAGGATGGATTTTTATTCATTTTGTTAAGAAGGTCACAGAGATGGTAGCTTGACATACTTTCTTTTTTACACTTAACCTTTACATGGAATTTGAAGACACATTAGTATCGCCCATTTCAAGGTACCTGTGCTATGTGTAAAAAAGACTGTTTCCTGTAAATGAGGGCACATTCTGCAGAGTTTTACTTATTTGTGCATTAGTATGTGATTGTACAATCTATGTGTGCACTCTATACATTTTTCTTGTGAAAATAAATATACAAATTACATGAAAGTTAATGGATCTGACCGTTAATGGATGAATCTATAAATGACCAAAAAGGTCCCTTATGCACTTGGAAGGAAACTAAAGTAATCGAATGGAAATTAAAGAAGCCTCCGATTCCGAGAGGTCTACTTCCGTAACTTTACCTGAGCGACTACACAAACCTTTTGATTTCTGCACTTACTCCAAAAAGGAACAAACTATTTGTTGCCACACCACAATGCACAACACCAACCAGATGGCCTACCATTTTACCCTAACATCAATAAAGTAAACAGCAGATGTGCGTCTGCTCATGCTTAACTCGGCATCTATTTCCACCTATTGCACGACTGCAAAGATCACTATTTCAACCAAATGTGCAGCTGTAATCCTGACGTTTGAAGCAGCCACAGCCAAGACCTGCTCAGATTATAAGCATTTAGAGGATGAGTATAGAACTGCACTAGAAATTGACATAACTTTTAAAAGGGGCGCTATGCAGTTTTGGCAATCTCTTCGCTTTTTGCTCGCAGGTTTCTCTATAGAGCTCCCCCTACAGCTTTGGAATAGATATTTGGCAACAATGTTGTAAAAACTCGCTCGGCCAGTCTGCCGTTTCCTCTGCACTCTGTTCCTCCGACAATGCTTTAGGTAGTGTGAAAAACTCCATCGCTACCATGTTCTTATAGCTAGCCGGTTGCTGTATGTGTGCAGTGCCTAATGCAATTCGTTACATCGCAAGACCTGATATCACGCGATACTTCCTGACGCTGAGGCCGGTGGCCCGCCGGCCAAAGGTTGCAAGGGTGGTTTTTCCGCTCATAGGCGCTAGGGGGGAGGGAGCGAGACGGCCACCATTCAACTCGAAAAAAAAAAAGTCATCTAACCATTCCAATGTCTCCGAAGCTGTTAAGGTAAATTAAGCTAAAAAAAAACTGCATAGTTCCCCTTCAACAAATATTATATCTAAGAAGACTGGCTAAAGAGCCCGATGCTGGTGTTTAACATCGCCATGATCATGTCAGCATCTACACAAAAGTAAGAACAACAAAAAGACAATTAGGTGTTGATGTTCCTCCTCACGAACACACAAACCCATTTAGCAGTCCGTTTCAGAGCATTGGGCAATGGTGCTCTCCTCCCACGAGAGAAAAAAATAAAAATAAAAACTCTCAACGCTATAACCAATCCCTGACCAGATGGGCAGAAAGGAGTCAGTGGTCCTGCTGGATGCCGTGTCCCTCTCAGGCTTCAGGAAGAGTGGGATATCAGGTTTGCGGTCACTCATTGACGTCCCAGATTTCAGAGAGCAGCGGGGGGAGCTTCTTGTCCTGGAGGCGAAGGGCAAAAACCTGCTCCGAGTGGACGCTGCTTAGTGTACGAAGGCTCACCAACTTCATCAGCATGCGGGGAAACATCAAATGATCCTGAGGAAACCATTGAAACTCATTTTAAAAAAGACATAATACTAGGAGAGTCACTTACAATTAGTAACAGCTATACAGTTTGAAAAAGAAAAAAAAAAAAAAAGAACAGTTTCTTCTCATCTGGCAAACAACTGCTCTTGCAACAAGTCACGCCCCCCCTCCAGTCTGAACCAAAAAAAATTTAACCTCAGCCCTGACCCAATGTGCTTGTTGCGATGACGACACCCAGGTTATGCTGACAGACTGTTGGTCACGAGAGAAGAGGTTGCGTAAACCCCAGGCACTTACATTTGATCTCTTTATCATGATGTAAGAGCGCAACGCGTCCACGTAGGGCTGCTGCAGCCTCTCCACCAGCTCATGGTCCTGCACGTTTGGCCGATCTGAACAGAGTTTACCAAACCAAAACAAATAGACACATTTTATTTATTTTTATTAAAATAAATAATGAAAATGTCACTTTATGAGGTTTTTTAACATTAATATGCGTTCCCCCAGCCTGCCTATGGTCCCCCAGTGGCTAGAAATGGCGATAGGTGTAAACCGAGCCCTGGGTATCCTGCTCTGCCTTATGAGGTCATAAGGAGCAAGGTTACCTCCCCTTTCTCCGCTTTTCCCGCCCAGAGAATTTGGCCCACCCATGAGAGAGAGAGAGACATCATGGCTTTCAAACGAGCAAAGTGGCAGTTGGTCAAGGCCACACCCCCACCCTCCACCTTGCCCCCCCCTCTCCTCCTCAATAGCTACAGACACAGAAATGGCATCCTAAATTCCTAAGGAAAGCTCATTGTGGGACTGGCTCTAGTGGCTGTAATTCTGCACCAAGGCTGAATTTTAGGAAAGAGACTTCAGATACAGTATTAGGGGACCACTAAGGTCTATATAAAAGAGACTTCAGATACAGTATTAGGGGACCACTGAGGTCTATATAAAAGAGACTTCAGATACAGTATTAGGGGACCACTAAGGTCTATATAAAAGAGACTTCAGATACAGTATTAGGGGACCACTAAGGTCTATATAAAAGAGACTTCAGATACTGTATTAGGGGACCAATAAGGTCTATAGAAAAGCATCCAAAGAGCACCATGTCATGGGACTTTTAAAGATTGGATTTATTTTTTGGTGAAAAGGTGATTCATTGCTTTCTGAAAATGTAAACAGCCAATTTGTTCCTTAAAGAATTGACAGGGGCATCATTAGCTCTAAATTAGGGCTGCACGATATAAGGGAAAATATCGAACTGCGATTATTTTTGCCTGATATTGCGATAGGATTCACGATATTGAAGGGAATGATCATGTTTGTATCATTATTCTCATTTTCATTGACTGGACTAAGTTTGTCGACACTACTCTGTGCGTGCATCAATAAGTAAGTCTGAGGTCCTGTCCTTTACTGCACCGTAGTTAAGTGAAAGTAGGTCAAGTTGTAAAAAACTGCCCCTACCAGCAGGGCACCATTTACAAAAGGGCATTTAAATGTATGTCTAATCGTTTCTATGTTAATTGTTAGCCCATGGTAGTAGAAAAAAATATTTAAGTAAAGAGATATGAGCCACCCCCCGACAACAATATCATCGTCCATCGCCATGTTTTACTGTAAACATCGTCAACTGCCAATTTAGGGGACATCGCCCAACCCTATGCAGCATCACAATACTTCATTCAGAATGGTTTGACACATATTTTGCCTTTAACAAATATTGCGCCCCTCTGCGATTTGGATATTGAACTAGTCAATATTGGGATTAATTGTGCAGCCCTACTCTAAATACACTTTCACTTTGAAGATTTACTGCATGTGGAGTTTTATCAATTCTGACCTGCAGAAAAGATGTTGATGGCGATGAGCAGGGCGTATTCTGCTTCGTCCAGGTGTAGGTCATTCATTCCTTTTGAAAACTCAAAGATGGGGTTTATGAACTCAAACTGAAGCCCTGTGGAGGTGAGAGGGGGACACGCAAAAGAAAAGTCATCTTAAAGAAGGCAATCAGAAGTAAGAGCTTCTTTTTCTATATAAATTACATATCAAATATTGTCAAAACTCTACCCAGCATTTATGAGTTCCACATTGTGCATTTCTGATTGTAACTGTCTAGGTGTTGAAATAGTTTAGGCATCCTTGGGTAGGGAAAAAAAAAGGCTATTTGCATAGAGTAAGTATGGAAAAATTTTTTTTACTTGGTTATTGCTCCCACCTTTTTTTTTTTTTTTTTTAAAAAAAAAAAAAAAAAAAAAAAAAAAATTTTTCCATAAACATCTGACAGGCAGAAATGAGTAAATGCACCTGCTTTGGCGAAATCCTCCTTATTATAGCTGAAATCCTTCAGAAACGTAATGCTATCGATAGCTGGGTTGTACCGCCGAGATGTCTCTAGCAGCATAATCTGAGGAAGACAAACATATCTTGGTGAGTGGAATATTAATGTACAGCCGAACTAAGACAAACCGATACGCAGAGATACTCAAATAAGTTGTCAAAATAATGCAGCAAGCAACTACCTTTTTAAAACAGCAGCAGAATGGCGATCATTGATATCAAATAATAAATGCATTCCAAAATTATTTTTGCATGTCGCTAAAACTGCAAATTAAGACCGTACTACCAAATTTCGAAAGGAGCCCGTTGTGCAAGCTCTCGCATTTGGCTCACTTGTAACATATTCCAAGAGCGTGTCGATTTGAAGTCAATGATGTGCAGTTACAATACCTTGTATTCACAGAGGAACCAACATTTCAAACTGTAAGCTACAGCCACAAGAAACACGCTGCGTGATAAATAATGACAAACCTCAATGGTCGACGTCTTCAACAGAGCAATCTGGTCCTCCCTCGTGAGCTCCAGGAAACCAGGAAGCTGTTTAGCGAAATCCACAATCTCCTGGACTGACATGATTGCAAGCTCAGTGAAGTGGGCGAACCGCTGCTGACGCACTTCTCGGTTCTGCATGTCCTGACTCTGTGGCCACGGCTGTTGGATGCACACGCCAAAAAAAAAACAAAACATTAATTTACTGGTTAGCGTGGAGCAGAGATCAGGATTAACCGATTTTGCCCTAAGCGCGGTTCCATAACCGGAAGAATTGTATATAGAGTTTATAAGATAGATAGAGTCTTTATTGTCCCATAGGGATAATCATTTCCACACATCTTCCTTTCATGTTCCATAGCACAACACATTAGGACACCCACACAGACACATCAAATGTGAAAACTACAAAGCAACTGAGGTGGTGGTGGCAGGTGTTTGTTCAGCACTGTGTTATCATTATAATTAATGATAATACATATTTTACTTCATTTTCTATATTAGAAATATTCTCCATGACTCTCAATCTACCTACACATACCAGCAGATACACATACCAGCAGATAACAACATTTTGTTTCTATGGCAGCTATATTTTCTCCTGAAGCTACCGTGTCCTGGCCGAATATTGGCCACCCAAACTGAACACCTACTAGAGCTGGGCGATAACGGAAAAAAAAATCTAATATCACGATGTTGTTGACCAAATACCTCAATATCGATGTTGCGGCGATATTGTAGGGTTGACAATTGGTGCTTACAAAAAAATATATACACAATGAGATTTTTGATAAATAATCGTCATTAATATGTAAAAGTGGGTAAAGGCAAATAATAGAAACACTAAAACAGTCTGGTAAATTCAAAAAAATGACATCACTTTACTGTAATCCAGCCATTAAAACCAGGGACAGATAACACTTGTGTCATATCACGATATTACGACATCCAAAATCGAAGATGTTATCCAGTCTCATATCATGATAGATATAATATCGATATATTGCCCCGCCCTAACACCTACCCAAATGAAGCCCTGTACTTATTCTTAAGGTGACAATAATTGTACTGTCCTAATTCATCGTCACTAGCGCAAACCACACAACAGTATGAAGGTATTGTTTTATTTATTTGGCCATGTCTTCAAGTAGGCCTACTAAATATAGCAATACGTGGGTGTAATAAAATCACTGGTTTCTATATGGTTAATATTACATGAGAGACTGGTCAGAAACAAGCCAAATCTATCCACAGAGACGTTTACTTACCGTCACTTTCGGTCGGTCAAGGAAAGACCTTTTGTTGCATTGCTTCTGCATGGACACCAGCTTCTCAATCATGTCCTGCTGCTGTGGATCCAGTGCGGCCGTTTCCTGTGGAGGAGTGGGGGTGACCACTGTGGATGTGCGGGCCGTTTCCTCCTCGTGCTGCTTTTTCATCTTCTTCAGTCGGATTTGCTCCTCAGAAAGCACACCTACGGTTTAAAAAAAAAAAGAGGACAAACTCGGCTCAATCTCTGAGTTAATAGGGTGTTCCATTTTATTCTCTTCATGGTTTTTACTCTGGCTGCAAAAGCACCTGCCAAAATGCAGTGGAATCTGAGTTTTCTCTAGCTCGGATTTCTTTGGCACATACAGACACTTACACTGCTCCAGCATGCCCGCCTCCCGACACTTGCGCAGGCGGCACTGCTGGCACTTGCGCCGCATGTACATGTCCATTTCACAGCGGCCGTTGTTCTTGCAGTTGTACTGGGCACTTTTAATGACGCTGCGTCGAAAGAAGCCCTTGCAGCCCTCGCAGCTCAACACGTTGTAATGGAAACCAGAGGCCTTGTCGCCACATACGCTGCACACCTCATTGCCCAGCATTTTTGGCGCAGGCCCCTTCTTTCTCTTCACTGGCTGACCATCTGTACACATAAAACACAAAAAGTGGTGATAAACCATATTAAGAACTTTTAATTGCAGTCACAATTCTTTGATGCAGCCACTTGTATACTGAGGGTTATTCAACATGTGCTGGAGGCCAAACAATGTCTGCTCGTCTTCTTTTTATTTACTTAATACATTTTCTTTGAGTACTTCAAGGCATCCTATCTATATCTATCATACAGTCCTGTATACAAAACATTTAAATAGATAAGATACCTGCATATACAGTATGTACATGAATATGAAAAGCCTATTCTGCAATTAAGAAAGAGAGTTATACCCACAACTGCTGTATATGAAAATGGTCAAAGTATGGGCAAAACATGTCTGAGATTCAAGCCCAGTTTAAAGCAAAGATTTGCAAAAAAAGTTCCAGTGGCGTGAACTGGCCCGTCTCAAGCCTCATCTTGTAAACCTGTTTAAACAGCCAATCAGCCCGTAGCAAAGTCAGCTGGTCAAGTCAGTTTAAAACCATCAGCTGGTCCAAATGGCAGCGTCAATTTGTTTGAGGAACAGCAACATCTGTATGACACAAACCTTAAAAATGGACTCAAATAAGATCAACAAACAAACTGGCCTTTGTCACATTTTTCTCTTGTAAAAACCGTCAAGGTACTGGGTAGGAAAATACTAGGCCTAATCTTCCCGCCCCTGTGTAATTGGATATATCATACAGAATAGTGTTATACAGTGTATGTTTTTTTTGTCAGTATCTATGGGCTGTAGCTTCCTTGTCGCTAAGAAGCCCAAGTGTTTATCATCCGCCTTTCCCCTGGTGAAATGCTGTCTCGATAGTTAGCGTTTTCTCTGCTGATTAGCGGTGACACCAACTCCTCTAAACGACACAACTACTTCAGGAATAGACAGGGAGGAATTGACAAAAGAGGCCCTTGGGTATTCCGTTGAAGCACCCATGGATAGATTTTCCAATTATCCCCGTAGACATTCCTACTGATAGGATTTATAAAGTTGCCCCTCTTAATGAAGGGGCTGGTATCCACAATGTATGGAGTCATACGATCTCTGTGCTCTCCCTCCGATCAATCCCTTTTAACCCTCTGGTCCCAGGATCTGGGAATGGATTTGACGCCGACCTGGGGGTTTATTCTTGGCCGCGTCCCAACTCTGATCCAATTTGTGAAAGAGGTCGCCAGCACCGTGGCACTCTGGTTCATATGTTTGTCCCTCTTTACATACATACTGGTGTTCTGTATTCTCTTCTGTCTCTGATGTGTTGCAGACAAAAATTAGAGTCATGCCCTGTCTTGTTTGGAGTCCTCCCTAACACCGTCAAATTATCCAGGTCTAAATCAGACTTTGGTGCATTTCTTTTTCCTCATAGCTAGGAGGTTAATCTTGATTCACATGAAAGCTAAGCATCCTCCCTCACATTCGTTATGGATAAGAGATGTGCTATTGTTCTTAAAACTTGAAAAGATTAGACACTTGAAGAGAGGTGCTGTGTCAAAATCGGGCAGCCTTTTCTTTCTTATGTTGACTCCCTTGACCTGCAGCCTCCAGAGGCTTCATAATCCAGTAACTGCCATGGTGTAGCCTATAGCCTGGTGATATTGATCCATGACACACTTGTTCTTGACCTAAGACCAAGACCCTTTTTGCTTTTTTTTTTTGGTTGTTGTTGCGGTTTTGTCTTGATCTGTTAGGTTTGTTTTTTTGTCCCCTGTATAGTTATAGTTCAGCTTAACTTCCTTTATTGATTAGCAAAGCCTAAGCTGGGTGGGTGGGTGGGTGGGAGGGGAGGATGTGGTTTGTAATTGTCTCTTTATTGATATGTCTATTTTTTATTAGACTAGTATTGTAAATCTAAACAGCATATATGTAAACTAGGGATGCACCGAATATTCGGCCACCGAAAATGTTCGGCCGAAAATGGCCCAAAAGGGCATTTTCGGTTTTTGGCCGAAATACTTTTATCACCGAAACAATACGTCCGAAAATGTTGTGATGACGCAAACAGAAACCGCGACCTGCACGTGTGTCAGTACCCGATCCGTTCCACCTGCAAAGCGTCTCCTAAGCAAAGAGGTTGAGACGGACCACGGAGTGAAAACAATGAAAAGTACGCTCTTAGAGTCTGTCAGCACACGTTTCAGTGAGATCTGTTCGGATCCTCTGCACTTCATCGCGACTGTACTTGATCCGCGTTATAAAGACCATTACTTGGATGTGGAAATAAAGCAGCGCGCACGAGAAATGAACAGGCCGCGATGGATGCGGAGAACCCGCGTGGAGACGGAGATGAGGGGGCATGCACCCTCGTTGTCTGATATGTTCAGTGAAATCCTGCAAGAAAGTGCCTCAAATAATAATAATAATAATAATAATAATAATAATAATAACAACAATAGGTAAGCTATTCTGTTCTTAGGCTACTGTATACTGTATGTGACTATCAGATTGTAGCCATATTTCTGCTAGATATTTTTTTAATTAAACTTTAATATTAATTTATACAATTGCAATGCCTTGAAGATAGTACACAGTCATAGCCATAAATGCAATGGTACTAATAATTGGCTTAATTTCTTTCGGTGTTTCGGTTTCGGTTTTGGGTCTTGGTTTCCTCTTTTTTCGGTTTTCGGTTTCGGCCAAGAATTTTCATTTCGGTGCATCACTAACGTAAACTATTACATACGTATTATAATTACAGATCCATTTCTTGCATGGATTTAGTAACTGTAAAAGTCTAAATAAACCAAAAAAGAAGCCCCCGTGGATGGCTCCAAATTCTCGACCCGCTCGTTTTTTGTTTCTGCTACTACTAGAAATGCCAATGTAGCTGTAGCTCACGATCACCATCCGCACTAATATTTTAAAACGCTACAAATGATATCCAGCTACAAAAAAAAGAAAGTCTGAACGAACGTACAGAGAGTCGTTGAATACACCATCTCGCCTGGCCGCATTTGTGTAAACTGGCAGATTTCTGAACAGCATCGCAGAACCCAACGCATTTCAACTTGTCTTGGTTTCAACTTGCAGGTTTCAACTTGTCTTGTTGCGAATCTTTGGTCTGAACTGGGCGTTGGAGATTGGCAGAAAAAACAAAACAAGTTAGTCTAGTCTGTGTGACACACACACACACACACACACACACACACACACACACACACACACACACACACACACGTTAAATAGAGTAGTAAATATTTGTAGTGAGTCACGGAGAGCTGAGCCTAAGACAAGGTGTTTGAGATTCAGCTTCTGATTCTTGACATGCAGCTCAATTATTACATCCCTCCAAATACTACTTGGCTCCATGCATGTATGCAATCCTGTGAGCGAGCAGAGCTCCGATAAAGGCCTACGTCTACTGATAAATAATTCAGAAAAGAGTCTGTAGATCTGCATTCTTCATTTACCCAACTCAGAAGAAGCACACAGACACACACACACACACACACACACACGACTAATGGTAGTGACTAAAGCAGCGACACTTACAGAAACTCAGCATTATGTTTATCAGATACGCAACAAGACACTCCCACTAAAAAGGATTGGTGCTATTTAGGTTTTACCGCAGGGCCGATTGTTTGGCCTGTGGTATTGCTCGCAGCTTTCTTGAGAACTAGTGTAACCGGAAATTACTTACAGGAGGCCCGCAAAGCAACAAATCTGTATACTACCGACTTACTGTGTAACGCTACTTCAGAAGAAAACGTTGCACAACTACATGTTCCTGACACAGATATGTTCCTGGTTACGATGCAGATCCAGATATTAGTCACACAACAGCACAAGAAAAATATGATGCATTGTTATTCATTCAACCATCTAGCATTCTATTAAGAGTTGAAAGCTCCATCTTGAACAGATGTGAAGTACATTGTGCTAAAAACCAATAGTTTTGTCATTTTAGCCAAACTGATTTCACAGTGATATATCTCATCTCTCTCATATCATTTTCTGATGAAAAACACACTTCACCTCAACTGACTTCAGCGGCATAGATAACAGACACTCAACTGTCCTGTTATCGCAGACACGTGAACCAAGCACAGACACAACATTGCCTCATTCACGGACTCATGCGCCGCTGCAGAATTAAACTGCCAATTAGATGAATTACCTTATTAATCGAAGGTGCTGGAGTAGTTCCAGATCGTTTTGGGGCCCCTTTAACCCTTAGTTGAATGATTATGAATGCAGCTTACTCGAAGTCAGTTTAATTAATACCTCAAGCGGAGGTATTCATTTCCAAACATCTCTAAGCTCTCCTGTCAAATAAAGGCCTAAATAGCCCCAACAAAAGAATCTTAAAAAAAATGTAATGTCAGTTCTGGAGAGAAACATTTCAGTTGGGTACTGCGGCTGTTAAAAGGTAAGTACTGTCCTCTCACCTATGCTGGCAGCAGATGTGTCACCTGCAGATGGGTCCAGCTTAATGTCCCCCGGCTCGACCTGCAGAGGGCTACTCATGTCAGTCAGTAAAGGGCCATTAAGGGGGGTGGCGGGGAAGTCATCTGGCTGGGAGAGGTCAGCCAGCGACAGCAGGCCGTCGTGCTTCATTGTGGTGCTTCCACTGCTCTCCTCAACCAAGCAGTCCAGCTGCAGCTCAGAGGCCCCGTCAAACACCTTACTCTCATCTGATAGAGACAAAAACACATTCACATTAAAAAAAAAATATATATATATATAATAAATAAAAAAAATCACACCAGCCCTCGTTTCAGCTCGTCTTTATCCTAGGTGTCCGCAATAAATGTTGACGTTCATCAGCCAAAAGCTGGTACACATCAGAAACACACATTCAATATAATGCAATACTTATGGTTTTGTGAAGCTTATAACACTAAATTTGGTAACACTTTACACTTTACTTTATCTAAATAAGAGTGACATGACACGGTCATGAAAACATGACACTGTCATACTTGACTAAAACCGAAAGATGTTTTAGGTCATAAATGTTTATGACTTCTTTATAATGTTTATGACACATTCATGACAGTGTCATGTCACTCTTATGTAGAGACCTTCAAGTAAAGTCATACCTGCAAACTCAGAAGGGCTGGAAAAGGTGACATCTCTTCTTGGCCAGGCTGGATAGCCAATTCCAGAGCATACAACAAGAAAATTGTACCAACTCGCTGGCACAGTAAAACAGAGCTTTACTGAGCGAACTGAAGCCTGTCCAGTTTGATCTCATACATTTAATAAGACTAATACAGTGGTTGCTCTTACCATGACCAACATCTGGGATATCAGTCACAGACAACGTGGACATCTTCTGCACAGCAGCTTGTCATTACGAAATCCACTTGTACCTGTGCAATTAAAATAACAATCACACTCAATGACGATGGCATTTTTACAAGCATAACCAAAAAATACAGACAGACGTACTGAAGTGTGAAAAACGGAAAGGGATTTAAGCCTGCTTGGCACTGTATACCTGTACACATTAAAACGAGGGATGTGGTTATATATCACACGCAGTTCTTCGAAAGATCTGAATGTGAAATGTCTTGATCAATCAACCAAGATCCTGCCTAAAATGTGTGCACAGGCAAGCCAACTGGCTGTAAAAGCAGAAATGAAAGTTTGTCATGTGTCACATATGGGTGCATTTCAGGAAACTGATTCAGCAGACACACACGCAGTATTTGGGCTATTCTTAACCAGCCTGTAAGAAGGAATCGCGGGTTTAAAAATATAGGCTTTCTGCAATTTATTGTGACAAATTAAAATAACTCATTCAAAAGATGTACTTTTTTAATGTGATATATAATAAAGTGCTGTACTTCACACCCATTTCATGACAAATTCATGATTAGTATATCAATTATGGTAGGGATTTCTACAACTTACTCTCAGGCGCTGTGATAAAACATAAGTATTAAAATAAAAGTATTAGAACAAAAAGTCTAGGGCTGACCCAAATGACTGTTGCCATGGTCATCAAAGTCCAAATCAGTATTTAAATGCTTCACGGTTGTTGTTTTTTTTTTTAAGTTATTACATATGCGTGTATTCAAATATATTTAAATATGTCTCACTGAAGCTTCAAAGCCCCAAAAATGGTGTATGAGACAGCCCTAAGACAGTCACAACAAATATTATGAAGTTCGGTCAAGCTCAACACTCAACAGACGAAAGGAAAATGATGGAACAATTGTGATTAAATATGACTGTCGCAAATCCCAAAACTCGGCAAGTTGGGTTCACTAGAATACCAGGGCTGCACGATATGAGGAAAATATGCAATCTGCGACAACGTCGTTGAATATCGCGATAACGATATTACTTGCGATAAATAAACAGATATATTAAAGTTTTCTGCAGCTTTCAGTATTCTGCTGAAATACAACAAATTGCTTATTGAATTTATAACAAATGAGAGGAAATCATTTCCAACATTCTTTTATTGAACAAATTGAACATTGAATTAAATATAAAAAGGCACCACTAAAAAATTTTTTTTAAATGATTTTAAAGTGCAGTTTTTCTTTCAACTAACACAAAATATCTCTGAGTGTCTTCCACGATATGTCGCAGCCTTTTGAGATGTTAATTACGCCATTTGATATTGTGATGACGATAAAAAAAATAAAAAAATATATAAAAAATATATTGTGCAGCCCCATAGAATACAAAAGGAAAAACCATAATAGAAACATGAAAAAAAAGCCACAATAGCGGTGACAACAGTTATTTTCAAAGTACCATACCATAGTACACTAGGAAGGAGGTTATTGTTGCAGCAGTTCAAGATAAAAGCATTCACACAAGAGGTAATAATAAAGGCAACATTTGTTGGAGTAAAGATGCCTTGGTGGCTTTGGGCTTTCTTTTTCTTTTATATGACTGTTTTTTTTTAATAATAGCTTATATTCTTCTACTAAAAAAGCATTTTTGCTATAGATAACATCAGTTGATGCCTAAATAAAAACAAAAAAAGACAACATTTTGTGGCCGGGTTGGCTCAGTTGGTAGAGCAGGCGCACATATACTGAGAGGTTTATGCCTCCACCCAGAGGTCCAGGGTTCGAATCCGACCTGTGACAATTTCCTGCATGTCTTGCCCCTCTCTCTCCCCTTTCTCACCTAGCTGTCCTATCGAATAAAGGCAGAAAAAGCCCAAAAAATAATAATAAAAAAGACAACATTTTGTTACTTAGCTCAAATTAATTTGCAACAGTGCTGTGACCAGCATAAAGGCGGACTGACCTTACCTCTGAAGTTGATGTCTTATTTATCGTCTACCCATCCTGGCCATGTGAGTCCACAACCTCATTCTGTCAATATTCCTGAGTTGATGGAGTATTTGCTTGCGTGATGAGTCTTGAGGATGCCAAAATCCCAGTGAGTTATTGGGCGGAAGTTTAATGACTCGATATCTTGAAGACAGCGAGTAGGAAAGAAGACATGTCCTTTTCTACAATGCCCAATGGGAGACAGGAGGGAAGACAGAGAGTGAGAGATAGAGAGAGAGAGAGAGAGAGAGAGAGAGAGGGGCGGGAGGGAGGGAGAGAGAGGGAACACAAGAGGTTACTATTGGTCATTTGCATTGCTCTTAAATCCCCACAGGGCTGTGGTGCCCCAGCCTTTTTCCCTTTTTGAGCATTTAAGCAGCCCATTTTACTAAAACAGCCTCATTGCACACAGACACCTAGGGATGACCCTGTCTTTTCCAGTATTGTATAACCAGTATTGTGGCCCTCTGCCTCAGAATCTGTAAAGTTTGTTACCTCTCAAAGCCTTTCTCACAAAAATGTCACACAAAGAGTATAAAGAGAAAATCCACACACAAAACAATATTACATCTAGCTAGACTTAGAACATGTCTAATATTAACATATTGAGAAACCACAAATCAAGAAATGCCAAATGCCATGTCAGCATAGTGGATCTTAAGTCTAAGCTGGTTTCCTTTCTGTTACAACAAGATCTGAAATCTGCTTTACAGACAATAGATCTGGTCATTAAATGATATCAAGTTTTATTGGGTGAATTCACATTCTTTGGTTGTAAAACATTTCTACTTTGCCTGTAACCTCATGTCATCCCCACACTGATCTGTCTGCACAAGTCCAATGTCCCCTGCATCTTATCAGCCAGTCACCTTTGTCCATGAACATGTTTTCATAGAGTGCTGGAAATGAAATGAATACACCAACAAAATCAATAAAGCACTGAATACCATTAAAGCTTCTTTCTTTCTTTTTTGTGTCCTTATATTATACGTCAAATCACGAAACCTCAGTTTCCTCCAAATTAGACTGCTTATTACACAGCGAATGTAAATATAAGTGAGGTGTGATGAAACTAGTGCTGAAACAATGACTCAATGACAATCAGCAACAATTTAGATAATCAATTACTCATTTTCAAGGCATAAATACAAAAAAAAAAAAAAAATGTACTGGTCCCAGCTCCTAAAATGAGAATATTTGCTGGTGTTCTTAGTCTTCTATGATTGTTTTGGACTCCTGGTTGGACAGAATAAGTAATTCTAATATATGTATTTTTTTTTTTTACAGATATCTGACATGTTATAGACCAAACAATGTACCGTTGCAGTTCTATTAGCAACACTGTGCTGAGGGCATTGACAAAGCCTGTAAAAATTGCAATGCCACAATGTATCAATTGGTCACTGTCAGCAACAGTGTTGGCGGGTTACGGAGTGATTGTGAGAAAGCTGTGCTTATACTGTAAGTGTACAAATACAGTCAGCATGACTGACCGGGAACTGTCCTTTTCTAAAAGTCTCAAGAGTGCCAACGGATGTAACCCTCTCCGGTGAAGCAAAAATGGACTACATTACTCAGCAACAACTTGGAGTGAAAAGCAAAGAGTCAGTGCTTTCAGGAGTCACAGGCTCCAAAACGAATTCAAGTTCCCACACTGATGGAAGAAGAAGAAGTAGCTACATTTAGTGATTCCAGGTCTTGCAGACCCACCCAGATATTTTCACTTCTTCTGAAAAGAGAGCTCTGCTCAGGTTAACACCCAGCTGTGCTGGGAATTATGTGAGGTCACCAGACTAATAAAAATTATAAAGATGCAGGACATACAGCTAAGGGATGTCTGTAAGTTTGTAAGCTACACGCCCACACAGAAGACTAGCTAGCTAATCAGACAAAATAAGTGAAACCACCTGTGTAAGTGGACCAGGGGTATTTAGGGGCTTTCAGTTAAATCTTTGTTTTTTAGACATATGCACACTGCAGCCACTAGCTAGTCAATATCTGGCAAAGGACAAGAAGTAAGACCAAAATGTCAAGCTAAATTAGCTCATTAGCCCTGGGGATAACTTAGCTACGGTAACATAGGACAGTGTCCGTTAATTGTCATGTAATGTAAAAACTTGAAAGAACATGTGGCAATTTAAAACCAATACATTTGACAAGGTTCGTGTTGACACTGCTGATACTTGCTTGCGGTTTGAACACAGACTTGCGGCTAACAATAGCCAAGTTGGTTCGTACTGTCAGTTAACGTTAACTGGTAGACAAACAAATGTAGCTAGCCACTTAACGTTAGCTACATGTCGGCGTGTAAACATTAGCTTGCGTTAACCATATTTTGATGTAAAGTTACCATTGGTTAACGTTAACTCGCTAGCCTTCGAACATTGTTTGGATAAAACTGTAAAACTGGATATTAACGTGAGATTAGCTTTATAGGCAATCCAAACAAGGCCAATCGCGTTAGTTAGCCTAACGCACTCCAAAGCAACTCCTTTTTCTTTTTTTCTTTTAACAGGTCCAACTTAACGTTAGCTAGCTTCACATCACGGCTACCACAAAGAAGAAGACATGAATTACCATCACACATGGCAAAATGTGTTTACTTGACGAGTGTTCAACTACTTGTTAGTTGGGGTATGCCACTCCGTCCGTTTGTGGCTGTTGACAGCAGCTTTGACAACCGAACTTAGCACGTTAGCTCACTAGCTAGCATAATCATCATGTGATTCAGCCTCAGCGGCTCGGCTGCTGGGTGGGCTGGCGCAGCAGGAAACACATTGCATCAGGCTCAGAGTCCCAACCATTTAGTGCCCAGTGTACAGTCTTACAGGCAGCTGGCAGTGGTGCAATTTTGAAAGAACAGACCAAGAGAGATGTAGTTGAAAGATAATAAACTTGTATTGAACATGTGCAGATTCTAAAATTTATAAATGTGCTACAATAGAAAGTCATCTATTGATGGGCGAATGAAGCCTCATGAAGGTTTGGGGCTTTCTTTCTAATTTGTGCCAAAAAAGATTTGAAGCTTTGGTATGGGGCTTCAAACGCAGTGACATCTTGTGGCTTGCAAAACGTATAGCAGCCATGCATGTTCACCCTTTGATACTACAACCACAACGTCTCTCTGATTTGAATAGTTTGTCTCATATGTGCAATAAAAGTTCAACTGGCAAGCCTGCGTGTTATTAAATCTGCAATACTGTAGTCATCAAATGCTGCATTAAATGTAGATGGCAATGTTACAGTAATTGTTTTAATGCATTAGGCCTATCCAAAAAGCCTACACATTTTTACTGACACAAAACCTTAATACTCAGTGTCATTGTGGGCTTGGCTCACGTGTTTTAACTTCATTGCTGTTTATGTGGCATTTCATATGAATTGCAATGTGATGGGATTGGATGATATTCATTAAATTAGCTTGTTCATTATATTGCATTTGTAGCTACTTGGTGCAGGGTGAAATGTTCTCATACTTAACATGATGTCTTTAGTTAGTGTACATCGTGAGATTTCTCAGTTGTTCTATTTAGTATTACAGTTTTTTTCAGTCGCTAACAAGCATTTGTCCAAACAGTTGTCACATTTTCAAAACTCTAAACACAATTAGCACAGCATCAGTCTTTTTTGGCCATACAATTCACATATTTCATGTCTTTTTCACACAATATGCAGTCAGTGAACACATTTCCACAATGCTTACATTGTCTTAACAGACAAGCTATACCTCCCAACAAAATGATGGATTGTTTGTGTAGTATTTACGAACGTTAACACACAACATCCCACAATAGCAAAAACTATTATCCAAACCTTAGATACAGTATAAAAACATCTGCTTCTGCAATGATATTAGTTCAAAAACAACATATCTCAGCTGAAAAAAAAAAAAAAAAGACAATTGAAAAATTGACACACAGCTGATTTATGTTGGGTAAAGTGGGCCAACCACAGCTGATTCCAGTCTGGCTTAGACTCAGTGGCAGGGGTTATTTATTTCAATTACTATAAAAGAAGGACTTTGAGGAGTGATGTGTTTGGAAACAGAAACAGAAAAATACAAACACTGTAATGTCTGGACGAAGAAGAGGAAGAGGGAGAAGAGCAGGCCCAGTGAGAGATGGAGGGAGAGGTGCAGAAGCAGTAAGAGATGCAGAAGGAGGTGCAGGTGCAGTGAGAGGAGCAGTGAGAGGAGCAGTGAGAGGAACAGTGAGAGGAGCAGTGAGAGGAGCAGTGAGAGGAGCAGTGAGAAGAACAGTGAGAGGAGCAGTGAGAGGAGCAGTGAGAGGAACAGTGAGAGGAGCAGTGAGAGGAGCAGTGAGAGGAGCAGTGAGAAGAGCAGTGAGAAGAGCAGTGAGAGGAGCAGTGAGAGGAGCAGTGAGAGCAGTGAGAGGAACAGTGAGAGGAGCAGTGAGAGGAACAGTGAGAGGAGCAGTGAGAGGAGCAGGAGGGAGGGCAGTGAGAAGAACAGTGGGAGGAGCAGTGGGAGGCAGGTAAGAGGAACGGTGAGGAGCAGTGAGAGGAGCAGTGAGAGGAACAGTGAGGAGACAGTGAGGGGCAGAGGGAGGAGCAGTGAGAGGAACAGTGAGAGGAGCAGTGAGAGGAGCAGTGAGAGGAGCAGTGAGAAGAGCAGTGAGGGCAGTGAGAGGAGCAGTGAGAGGAGCAGTGAGAGGAACAGTGAGAGGAGCAGTGAGAGGAGCAGTGAGAGGAGCAGTGAGAAGAGCAGTGAGAGGAGCAGTGAGAGGAGCAGTGAGAGCAGTGAGAGGAACAGTGAGAGGAGCAGTGAGAGGAGCAGTGAGAGGAACAGTGAGAGGAGCAGTGAGAGGAACAGTGAGAGGAGCAGTGAGAGGAACAGTGAGAGGAACAGTGGGAGAGAGGAGAGGAACAGTGAGAGGAGCAGTGAGAGGAGCAGTGAGAGGAACAGTGAGAGGAGCAGTGAGAGGAACAGTGAGAGGAACAGTGAGAGGAGCAGTGAGAGGAGCAGTGAGAGGAACAGTGAGAGGAGCAGTGAGAGGAACAGTGAGAGGAACACAGTGAGAGGAGCAGTGAGAGGAGCAGTGAGAGGAGCAGGGCTGGGGAGAAGAGCAGGCCCAAGGAGAGGGCAAGGTAGAGGTGTAAGAATGCGTGGTGGTGGCATTCCAAGGGCTGCAAGAACAGTAGTCAGTGATGAAATTGGTGCCACTATCATTGACCATGTAATCAACCACGGTCTTTCACTAAGAGAGGCTATACACTTATGACAATATGTCCAGGTATAGTGTATATTCAACTCAATGTCCAGTTCTATAAGCTTTGCACTTTGCAAGTAGATAACCTACACAGTAATAGGTTACAGTACAGTATGATATACAATAATGACATGATATACATAAACTTTGTTTCAGAGAGTTATGGAATTGGAGACCAACCAGGCCCCTCATGAATTCATTTACATAGATGAGGCAGGATTCAATCTGTCCAAAAGGCGTCAACGTGGACCAAATATATTTGGAAAGAGGGCCACAGTTGATGTGCCAGGACAGAGAGGGGCAAACATTACCATGTGTGCAGCAATGGCAAATGCAGGATTACTCCTTCACCAATGTCAGGTTGGACCCTATAATACCGAGCACCTCCTCGCCTTTCTCGATGATCTCCACCAGCGCCTGGTACCAGAGCAGTTTCTGTTCTATTACTGTATACTGTGTTTCTACTGTACTTCCTTTAGTAAACAGTAAGGAAAAAACAACCTGATTTGCTTTTTACTGAAATGTGTTGAATGTGAACATTATTGTACATGTGGACATACAGTTCCCAACCAAGAAATTTAGAGTAAAAGGTGGATTGCATGTTTTGCATGCAAATACCTGAAACATAAGTCTATGCAGTTTTTATAATGTCAACAATAGCCAGTATTTTGAAACCTGGTGTACCGCGATTGACTGCATGTACCTTGTGAAGTGAAAACAAGTGTTATTCTTTGACAGAATAATTTCATTTTGAGTCAGATTTCCAGTGTTTTGGTAAAGTCCGTGTGTGCAGAGAAACATGTGTTCTGTCTTGAAATGGAGAGTTAGTATATATTTAACAAAATGTGTTTTTGAGAAGAAAATTATCCATTTGGCCAGTTGTGTTTTGTAGGTGTCAGTCTGTGTTAAGAGTTTAGAAAAAGTATCTGAAGTATGGGTAAGCGCTTGTTAGCGATTGAAAAAAACTGTAACATAGTTTAGCAGCAAAATTTACAGAACAGTAAAACTGATAAATGATTGGGCATATACTGTATACTACACTGATTGGTGTAATATGCATACCAGCAGTGGTAACACAATCACTCTAATCCCTCATTTAAGGAAATGTCAGTAGGCTACCTCATTGTGCCAATATTTAATTACAAGTAATGATAATAATAATAATAGTAATACATTTATTTTAAACTGTTAAGTAGGCCTAAAAAAAAAAGAGTAGCCTATTGTCTGCAAAATGCACTCAAAAAAGTAATAGTACAAAAATTGATGTCCCCTGTCAGTATTATTTCCATATATTGGGTAGTTTCATCTACAACAATGTATCAATCATATACATTATTTTAATGTTCTGTATGTAGAGTATGCTATTAGTGTGCACGGTATAGCTGTTAAAAGTGACAATACACAAAGTAGGCTACAATTAAGTGCATGAAAATTGTACTTTAGCAAAGCACTGAGTGAATATACTTGCCTGCATGCTAGCAGCCCCCTTTTATTTGTGTACCACTTGGCATGGTTCCATTACCTTTGGGACATTAATCCCAATTAACAGCTCCACATCAGCATCAATTACAGGAATTTCCACAGAGCTTAAGTGTGGCCAAGCACTTAACTCTTCCTGTCGTGGAATGTTGTCACAAATCACAGGCATCTTACACTGGGAGTACACTTCAGGCAATTCAAAGTAGGCGTTACCATTAAGTGCAGTGCAGCTATCTCCAGTCCTGAGATAACATGACTGTCGACAAACTTTTCTTGATTCTTGCTCTGGGGGGAATTACTGGAATTGTTGGGTCTTTGTAAATTATAGAGTGTGGTCTAGACTTACTCTATCTATAAAGTGTCTTGAGATAACTCTTGTTATGATTTGATACTATAATTGAATTGAATTGATTCATAGTCCTTAGCAGGATTTTGGCACTCCTTCCTTTGACCTTTAGCTCCCTAATGAGTTGCTCAGAGCAGAAAGTGGCTGTGCTGCCAGGATCTAAAAATGCATATGTGGTTAGCATTTTGCTGCCTTTCTTATATATATATATATATATATCTTATATATACATGTATGTATATATATATATATATATATATATATATATATATATATATATATATATATATATATATATATATATACATATATATTTAATATGTGTGTGTATATGTGTGTATGTATACTATATGTTAGGCTAATGTATGAAACTCTCCTTTGGGTCGTATTCCAAATGCTCCATATCCCCCTGTCTGGTTTGGAGGTGTGGGCTTTTGGGGTGACCAAGGAGATGTAACTGCTTGAGCGAAGGCTGCGGGTGGGTAAACATTTAGGCTGTGCCTCCATATGTCTCTGCCTCCTGTTGGTGGTTGATTGAATTGATGCTTTGAACTTTGTGGAACAAATTCCATAGCAGGGAGTCTTTGCTGTTCAAACTGCAATTCCTTTTTCTGTCGGATTTGCTCCTCCTGAGCATCCAGCTCATGTTTTTCTTTAAGGGCAGCTGCCTTAGCAAGGAGAGCAGCCCTTTCCGCCTCTGCTTTTAGGCATGCAGAAGAAATTGAAGATCTTGAAGACCTATGACTGTTACGGCCAGTTGATGAGCCTGTTTTACCACCAACATTAGAAACGCTGTCACCTGGACCAATATCATCAGTGACCACAGTTGTGGCTGGTGCAGTTTTGAGCACAGTTTTGTTTAGTGCAGCATCATCATCGTCACCATCATCATCGTCACCATCATCATTGTCCCTTTTGTCAAGCAACCACTTTTCCATGTTTTGTACTATTGCTTTATTGGTGTGCATTTGGGTTTCAAACCATTTAGTTTTGACATTTCATCCTCAGTACGGTGTTCATTTTAAGACATCCAGAGATCTCAGACTCAGGTGTCAGACTCAAACGAAAAGGCATCAGGTCTCGGATGAAAAGGCATCAGGTCACAGGCGAATCGGCATCGTAGTAGTCTTAAAAGTCACTCAGTCTCAGAAAAACCTCATTAGCTCTCGGAAAAGTCAAGTCTATGAAAGTCAAGTGTCAGACCAAAAAGCGTCATGTCTCAGAAAAATCTCCCTCAGCTGAAACTTCTTCAAACCAAACGGCCTCAGCGTCGGAAAAACCTCTGTCAGCCTGAGACAAAACTTTGTCAGAAAAAAGTTGTCAGAGATAACGTTGCCCAGATGAGGGAGCTGTTGACTAGCTTTCCTAATTAGCTAAAGTAGATAGCAGCTTTTACGGTGAATACCCAGTCTCACAGCAGTTCGTGAAATGTTCACGTAATTTAATCTTTTGATTTGTGTAGCCTACACGACACGTTTATTTCGTTTTTATTTTAGTTTTTTTCTGACGCTGAGGCCTTTTGGTCTAAGGCTGACAGAGGTTTTTCTGACGCTGAGGCTGTTTGGTTTGAAGCAGTTTCACCTTAGGGAGATTTTTCTGAGACATGACGCTTTTTTGGTCTGACACTTGACTTAATAGACTTTTCTGAGACTCACGACTTCCGGTCCGAGGACGTTTTTTTTCCGAGACCTAATGCTGTTTTGTCTGAAGATGACCAACCCAGTCTCACGGCAGTTCGTGATACACACAACGTCACGTAATTTAATTTATCTACGGACACGTTTATCTTGGTTTTTTTCGTGTGGGTCAGCACGTATTTTAAACTAATGTATTTCAATGGGAAGCATCTTTCGTGATCACAGCATGATTCCTTCTGCCAGTCAGGCTGCAGCAGAGAAGCTGTTTAAAGCTTTGCTATTATTGGTATTTTTAGCCCAATAACCGCTGTTTTAATCAACATTTATTCACCAGATCGTATCATGGTTTATATGGATTTCTTTTAATGTTGTTATTTCGGTCTATTTTGGCCAGGGAAGCTGGATTGCTTTGTTGTTTATTGCTATTTTTAAAACTATAACGCTACATCAATCAAAATTTATTTAGATGTTATCATGGTATTCATTTTTTTATTTTAATAATATTATTTCAGTCTTATTATTGGTGAAATATTACAGTATGCTGAGCTGGGCGCATTCAAAGCCGATATCCCACAATGCAATGCGGGCATTCATATCAGAGAATCGGACAGCGATCAGCAGGTCTTTAACGACAATATCGCTTCAATGTACATAAATACAGTCAGTGGCTTTGTCACTAGCAACAACACATGGCTCAGCTTTGTTCCAGTAAGTTATGCACGTAATAACGTTTTTAAAAAAATCTGCAAAATATTCCAGAAGTGACATAGTACTGCTCGGTGTCTGTGAAAGATTGCTGCACGTTGTTACGTGAGAATTTATACAATAAAAATACCAATAATGAAAAAATAGTGTTTTATGTTAAAGCGCCCATATTATACTCATTTTCAGGTTCACAATTGTATTTTAAGGTTGTACCAGAATAGGTTTACATGGTTTAATTTTCAAAAAACACCATATTGTTGTTGTACTGCACAGCTCTCTCTCACTGCTGTAGATCCTCTTTTCACCTGGTTTCTGTTTTAGCTACAGAGTGAGACCTCTTTTCTTCTTCTTCTTCTTCTGTACTATCTTTGATTGCACTTGCACATGCTCAGTAGCTCAGATGTAGATCATGTCAGGTAGCTAGCTCTATAGAAATAAAAGACAGGCTGTTTCTCCAACTTCAGTCAGTTACAAGGCAGGATTAGCTTCTAAATGAGGGCGCACATGTAAGTAGTTCTTTTGTAGATTATGGTGAACTTGTGTGTGTTGTAGCAGTGCTTTGCTATTGAGAACGAGGTACCATGCTAGTGTTAGCATACGAGCTAACGGTTGCGGTTAGCCAGCTCATTTCAGATTGTGACGTCACAGTCCGAGCCGATTTTGAACAGATCACCAGGAGACTGAAGGCAGGACACATTCAGAAACCGTATCTCACTCAGAACAGCATGGATGGATTTTTTTCAAAGTTTGTATGTGTGTGGAAGCACCAGAGACACAAAAGAACACCCCAAATCCCAGAAAAAGTGTTTTTTCATAATATGGGCACTTTAAGTACTTTGATTTGCCTTGTCGCACAAAAATACTAGGCCTATATAAAAAACCTACAGTTGAGTGTTTAGAAATACAGCCTAATGGCTTGCTTGACTAATTGGCATTTGTTTTGACTTGTACTGTTGTGAAAAACAAAAAATGAACTATATACAAAGAGAATCATTTTTAATTTTATTTTACATGCATTGTTATTTAAAAACGCAATTTTCTACTTTTGCAGTTGATGAATATTAATAGCAAAGACTAAAGGGGAAAAAAAAACATGAGCATATTTATGCGTGGGACTTAGTTTGATTTAAAAGCACACTGCATTATTAGATGTTTTAAATAAATTACTTTGTTGAAATAACAATTTATGGTAGGCCTAACATATTGATTATTATATTATATCAATCACCGTGGTTACAGCTTGTAGCCATCCTAACCTTTGTAGCCTTTACTGAGACTACCTTTTCAAAATTAAGAAGGGACTAGTTTTAGGAAGCATTTTCAGGAAATTAAAAGGATAAGCAGATTGTTGCCGAGGTTTTTGTTCACAAAGTAATATGTATATAGCTTTGTATGGGTATGTGTACATATACAAAATGTGTTATGGCATTTTTGGCACACTTCTACCTCAGCCTATACGACATAAATAATAAATAATAATTATTATTATTATTATAATTATAACTTTTACTTATATAGCGCCTTTCATGAAACCCTAGGACACTTTTTAATAATAATTACATAATTACAGGGGCTATACTAAAGGAGGTTGTAGGCTGTGGTAAAAAGGTGGTGTTTCAGGAGTTTTTTTTTTAAATGTCCAGGGATGTAGCATTTCGGATATCTGCAGGGAGGGTGTTCCAGAGGGATGGGGCTGCAACACTAAAGGCTCTGTCTCCGAAAGTACAGAGTCTGGTGTGGGGAATGGAGAGCAGGCCAGCGTCTGATAACCGGGGGTTTCTGGCAGGTCGGAGAGGTACTGCGGGGCCAGGGAATGAAGGGATTTGTAGGTGAGGAGGATTTTATATTTGATGCAGGACTTACTTGGGAGTCAGTGAAGGTGGATGAGGGTTGGGGTGATGTGCTGCCACGTCTTGGTGTGGGTGAGGACCCTGGCGGCAGAGTTTTGGACATACTGGAGCCTGATTAGGGTTTTGCTGGGGACCCCAGACAGAACTCCATTGCAGTAGTCCAAACGGGAGGTAATGAAAGCACGTATGAGGGTTTCCATATAATATAAGAATCTGTGACATGCTGATAAAACACTAATCAGTAGAAAGACAAGTTACCTGCATCAGTTATATTCATTTATTCAAGCATAGCTTTAATACAGCCTTAATAGGCAGAGTGAGACAATTTATTCTTTCCTTTCTTTCATATGATGAATTCAGGGATTTAAAATTTTGTCATGAAATTAATGGGGACACTGAATGTCACACTGAGAGCAATGAAAAAACTGTGTTCAGCTTGAAAAGTCATTCTTGATTTTGACTTTGACCAGTGGCAGGAGTTATGCCCCCCAGCATTTACAAGTCCCTATTATCACATGACCAAAATTCCATACATAGGTATGTAATAACTAAACCATCTTCATGACAACTGAGCAACTCTACTGTTTCTGCGGAGGACCAGAAAATGTGGTTGAAACACCAAGTAAGTCTGAACTTTTCTGTCAGGCCATGTGGGAATGAGATTGAAAGTGGCAATATATAGAAACAAGTTTTGTAAAATTAAGCAAAAAAAGCCATACATGAAATTGACATAGTTATGGAAGCGATATACTGCACAACAAACAAGACTGTATTATCTTTTGTCATTTTTGTATGTTTTTTCTTACCTGTGCAGACAACACCAGCAACTGAGCTTGTGTTGCAAGTTTTGTCTCTAAATGGTCTTTGTGGGCACTGACTCAGTGTTGACTCGAATCCATTGCATTCAATTTGATCAATCCAGGTCTGTCCCGTGCCATGGCCATACTCTGGTATACTATACTATACTGGTACTATATATAGTATATATATATATATATACAGTATATACTGGTATACTGGTAATTTTATGAGTCTTCCTGCAGTCTAGCTGTCTGCACACCACATTTGCATCATTCAAATCCCAGGATACACCACACACATTCCCCCATTGGCCTTTGTTGTAGAACTCCACTCTTCCAGCACATTGACTGGGCCCATCAGACAACTTCACATTACCTGGAAATGACAGTTGTTATATGAATTTACAGTCCAACTTTGGCGTTTGTTTTTATTTGTGTACTTTTTTGGTAAAAGTTGTAATTACCTAAAAGAAGAAATTGAAGTTTTAATTATTGTGCCGTGATAGCGCCCCCATAAGTGTTCCAACATTGTTAGTTGTTGCTGGGTCTAGTGTTAATTTTGTTTTTTTAATTCAGTCTTAGTCTTAGTCTTGTGCCAAATGTCCTTGTTAGTTTTAGTCATATTTAGTCATTCACATATCTTTTTTTGTTAGTCAAGTTTTAGTCAACTAAAAGTCTCGTCATTTTAGTCTAGTTTTAGTCAAAAGAGAACTCAAGGTATCTTAGTCAAGTTTTAGTCAAAACATTTTAGTCTTTTTTTAAATAACAAATTATTTCTGAGATTATTTCTGATAACCATTTCAGTGAAATAGTTATATAAAAATAAATTATATGAAGTTATATAAATATCAAGCCTCTTCCTTATTTCACCAGTAAATTCTTGTTAAACGACAAAAACAACCACTGAATGGGAAAATGGTATTTTACAATAACATTGAACGCAGCAAGAGGCAGGCGAGGTGAGTTTGAGGTGAACGCAACATATGTGTTGTTTTTCAGACAACGGCAGCTGCACACTGTCGTACGTCCCGCTGATGGAATCCTCTACAATACAGTCAAATTTTGACAGCGTTTAGCTGTCAGCATTTTAACCGTTTAACCGGGACAATTTCATAGTGGTTGGTGTAAACTGGGACATTTTAGCGTCCCGACAGGCTTTTGTTGGGACTTGGGACAAGCAACTTAAAATTGGGACTGTCCCAGTCAAACCAGGACGTCTGGTCACCCTACTTTAAAGTCCTGGTAAAGCAAAAATAAATGTGTGTTCTGAGGCTGTGACCTCACAGGAAAATGTGTTATTAACCACCCAGCCAAATCTCAATGACTAAAAGAAATTGACACGTGTATAAAATTAGGTTTCAAAATTAGGTTTCAAAATTGTGAAAAATAAGCAGTTCTCTATGCTCTAAGACAAGAGGTGCCAACACATGGGCCACTGCTCATTGGCAGACTCTCATTGCAGCTGTGTTAGTTCGCTAACACATGAGAGGCATATGAGGGGAATTCAAATTTCAATTCAACTTCAAGGCTTACCTGAACATTCGACAGATGCCTCTTCAAAGCGATCGTGCCCAGTCCTGACATATTCTCTCAGTGTGCACAGTGTGAGGGAGCTCTCTCTACCACTACAACTGATCGTATACCCTCTTGGACGTCTGCCCTGACCATATGATCCTGAGAACTTGACAGGATCTCCACAATTCATCTCTCTGCACACCACTGCAGCTTCATTCCTTCCCCAGTTAAGATTATATGCTGCTGACACATTGGCCACCATGGTAGAACTCCACCCTGCCTGAGCACTGGTCAGTCCCATTGATCAGAGATGAGAGACTCAGCCATTAGTTAGTTTGTGGTTTGGACACGTTTGAAAAGAATAGCTGGTTAATTCCAATTGTATGTGATATTCTGATTGATATTGTAGCAGAAACAACTATGATATTATTATTGACAATAATCAGCAAAATAGTCATTTGAGGCATTAGGGGCGGCGGATAAATTTAAGCATAAAAAGTAGGGATGCACCGAATTCAGGACTTGGGTTCGGATTCGGCCAGAATATTGGGCCTTTTTTTTCCACCGAACCGAACCCTACACTTGCACTACACGCGCTACGCTGGTCGACATAATGACGCCGCCGTTGATTGTGGAAGGTGTTTACGTAGGTGGACCGTTCAATGCAGTAGGCTGTGAGAAAGTGAAAATGGAACTTGTGAGCAGAAAAAGTGTTGTTTGGCAGTGTAAAAAAGGCCATGCCCTGTGCATGCATTCCCATTATCTATCCACTGTGCCTGATCATGCGCTCTGCATGTGAACTCTGTTTACCCACACTGAAGACGCCCCTGAATGCGGCAGCGAGAGACTCACATGGAGGAACAGACACACTCGCACGGAGAAGCAGACATCAGCTGGACTTGAGTTTGGACTGCCCCGATTTCTGATGGACAGTTCCGTCTAGTGTGTGCTTCCATGGAAATAACCACACACACAGAAACACAAGCACCCTGGACTCTGCATCTCCTTTCTCCCACACTCTCACCTGAACATAGAAATAGTGTCCTGACCCGACACCCTGAAGTGGTTGTTGCCACACCTATTAAACCATATTTACACATTCTCTCATTCAGGCAGAAGTTTCAGTCAAAAGAAGGCGATTCAAGTCGAGCTACATGTTCAATTTGCAATGCCGATTTGTCTCGTGGTGGCAAAGACCCTAAACAATACACAACATCGCCGCTGTTAAAACATTTGCGTATGAAACAATACGAATTGTGCATGAAGGAATCTACAGACAGCAGCCAAAATGCAGCAACTTCAGATACGGCAAAGGAAGGACAGTCACATGTAAAAACTTGTGTTAACCAGACAGCGCCTCTCCCGGGCAAATGAGTCTTCCTACAGTGGGAGCGGAGCGACCGAACGGCCGGCTGCTGCTCGTTAGCTAACGTTAGCTTTCTAATTTCACCCACCCAACATGACTTCATCATACACTGGTTAGCGAAGATTTGCCAAACAAAATTGTCACTCATCTGGCGATAGCGATGTTCTTTCCTACGATGTGAAAAGAGCGTGTGAATTCAACATTAAGTTGTTACATTTAACTATTTTAGAGGCTGTGGATGTTGTTTACTTCATTAATGTGTTTACTGTGTTAATGGACTGAGGTTGGGAGTAGGATTCGGTATTCGGTTTCGGATTCGGCAGAGGATTTGGTAGTCGGCCGAACCCCAAAAATCTGGATTCGGTGCATCCCTAATAAAAAGGGATAAATGAAGTAAATAACATGCTAACAATAACCAAGATGATACCTGAGCACACCACACTGGCATCTTCCCCATGACCACAATTATTATCTCTGAGGGGGGAATGTCGGCAGTGCATTAGAGATGTCTCATTACTGATACAGTCTCCGTCATCCAGCCAGATATCTCCTTGGCCTTGACCAAAAAAGGAACTGGATTTGGCTGTCATAGCTGTTCCACAGTCCATGGCTCTGCACACCACCTGAGCATCTTTGATGTCCCACTCGTCATCACACACTGTTCCCCACTGGCCGTCATGCTGAACCTCCACTCTACCAGAACATCTGTGCCTTGGTGGTGGATTACCTGAGGACAGATCCACTCATGTTAAAAGTAATGACAAGCTAAAGTCAAATTATGAAATACTGGACTTTATCTGGACTGTCAAATGTACTCAGTTTTGTAGTTATTAAGGTAGTTACTTATTTATCACAATCAGGCCATTTAAGTAAGTAAGAAGATTTGCATGAATGCACATAGATAGGCCGATCTTGTTTTTAATGACCACATGTCCTTTGCTATTCTAGTTGAACTGTGCTACAGTATGGTATATTCCTATCTTTTGGGTCTTACCTCCACATGAAAGAGAAACACCTTCACATCTCTCTGTCAGTTCTTGAAGTGTGCATTGGGAGATAGAGGTCACATTGCCAGAGCATCTACATGTATAGGCTCTCAGTCCACTGTCACCAAAATTTAAGCTTTCTTGATTTGGTTTTGGAGGGCCACAATTGAGTTCCTTACACACCACTGCAGCATCTTCATTGCCCCAGTTATTACAAATTTCCCCCATTGGCCATTGTGGAAGACCTCCACTCTGCCAGAGCAGCGGTCAGGCCCACTGAACAATCTGACTGAATCTGGAAAGCAGTTAAGGTACTGTATTTAAAACGTTCAAGAAAAATGTTAATATTTTAGCAATGGCATAAATATGATTTGTGGCAAGTAGAACAGCACTGCCTCTAAATATGTGATATTGCTCCAAAGAACAACTATAAAAAGAGGAACAGCTAAAAGATGATTGTGCCAGGCTGCAGGAGGATTTTCTAATTTAATAATTTTATAGCAGAAATTTGGAAGTAATGTTTATGAAAATTCCAATTCAGTATATACATGCAGGAATTTAAAAAAGAAAAAGAAAAAGTGTGGTATTTTCAGTACAAAGTCACAATTTAGTTTATTTCATGTTTGTTTTTTATATTGCTCTGGCACTCGAAATTGGTATGTCATCAGGATTTTGAACTTCATTTAATTAATGTAATGTACTTATACATAGTGAAGCATGTGTTACCTGAGCATACAACACTAGCATCTTTATTGTGGTCACAGTTGTGTTCTCCAAAACCTCTGTGAGGGCAGTCAGCAAGAGACTTCTCGTGACCAGTACACTCAACATCGTCCAACCAAACCTGATCCTGACCTCTGCCGAAAAACGCCTTGTACTGTGGGAGTGCTCTCTCGGTCAAGTGACCGAGAGAGCACTCCCACAGTTCATCTCTCGACATACAACATCTGCTTCCTGCATCCCCCATTTGTCATCACAAACCGTTCCCCACTGTCCATTGTGGTAGACTTCCACTCGGCCAGAGCACCGACTAGTCCCGTTCATCAGCCGAAGTAGTCTGTCAGATGGAAAAGAAATAAAAGACAATGGCATGTCTGTTCAGAAGCCATCCAAAAGTAACCACATGACGTTCAACACAAAATTTACTGACTGATGACTTACTTGTACAGACAACAGTAGCATCGACACAGCTTTCCTTGAATTCCTGAAGTCTGCACTGTGAGAGAGAGCTCTCATTCCCAAAGCACTTGGGTTTGACGCCACCCAGGTCATGTGTCTCTCCAAAATATAGCACTTCAGCCTGATCGTCAGGAGTGCCACAGTTAATCTCTCGGCACACCACGTCAGCGTCTGCCTTGGTCCAGTCATTGCACACTCGTTTCCAGTTGCCATCATGGTGGACTTCCACTCGACCGCTGCATCGATTGCTTCCGTCGACCACTCTCACATATTCTGCAAAATATGTAGATTGAATTTGAACTAAAATCAACAGAGGTGTCAAAAGTATTCACATTCATTACTCAAGTAGAAGTATAGATACTAGGGTTTAAAAAGACTTCTGTAGAAGTTGAAGTATCAACTCAAGCTTTTCACTCAAGTAAAAGTGTAAAAGTACTGGTTTCAAAACTACTTAAAGTATAAAAGTAAAATAATGTTCCACATTTTTTCTTCATATTAATTGAGCAAGGCACTTGTAATGCAGGGTTTTGTGATTTTGGATTTAATGAGCTTACTCTGTGATTAGAGGTTAGTGCCTAGTTAATGTTTAAAGAAAAAGTTCAATATTTTGGATAATATGCTTACTCGCTTACAGACGGAAAGTTAGATGAGAAGATTGATCACTCATATCCACTGAAAATAAGTCTACAGCCAGGAGCCAATTAGCTTAGCCTAGCAGAAACACTGGCAACAGGGATATGGCTGGCCTGGCTCTGATCAAAGGTGACAAACTCCACTTACCAGCACCAAAGCTCAATAATCGGCATATCCATTTGTTTAAAAATGACAATTTGCCTTTTCCCATGTTTCCAGTCTTTATGCTAAGCTAAGCTAAGATGCTGTAGTCTTTATGGACATATATGAGGGTAGTATCAATTTTATCAACTCTGCGAGAAGACCAATTTCCCAAAGGCAAATGTTTTTGCTTTAATAAAGGAACAAAATGTGTAATTTGAGTCGTATCCAACCAGTAATTCAACTTACAACACAAGTGGGTGTAAAGCAAACATAACAGAGATAAGAATATACTATAAGAATGAACCCAGTTTTACCTGAACAGACAACCCCTGCATCTTCACTATGGCCACAGTTATTTTCCCCCATTGGTCTGTGTGAGCACTTGAGGATAGAAGGCTCATGACCAGTACACCGAACATCATCCAACCAGATCTTGTTCTGTCCCTCTCCAAAAAAGGCGCCTTTTTTGGCCTCAAGAACTGTCCCACAGTTTAGCTCTCGACACACCACGTCGGCATTGGCAATGCTCCAGTGATCATCACACACTGTTCCCCAACTGTCACTGTGGTGGACCTCAATTCTACCAGAGCAACGGGAAGGCCCGACCAGCCTAATTTTGTCACATTCTAGAAATGAAAAATGAAAGCACAATAGCAATGTAGGTTGTGTCCCCAAACTCAATAACAAAAAGTCATTTTTTTATTAGATTGGGTTGTAGAAATCTAAAATTCTAATCAATGTGCATGTGTTTTTTTTGGCATCAAACATAAATAGAACTTACTAACCCGTAAGCAGTGGTAGACTCAGTAGGCCTACAGCAGAAACACATAGTAAAATGTTCAGCCCAGAGATTTGTCATGAATATTTCAAACAATATTGTACAATGAACGCACAGCGTTTAGTGCTGTAATTTATCAAATGTGTTATGTATCAGGATAGCCCCTTGAGATGTAGCATGAAGTTACAAAAAAAATCAATAAAAAAAGGAATATACTTTGGATACAACCAATGAGACTTTCACTTCTGTTCAGAATCAGAAAGAGATTTATTGGCAGGTATAGGAATTTGTCTTGGTTGAAGGTGCATACATAAAAACAATAATATAAAATAAGCTAACAATACACACACACCCACACCCACCCACCCACACACACACACACACACACACACACACACACACACACACACACACACACACACACACACACACACACACACACACACACACTAACTATACTATACGATTTAGCATTTATTGGGTTAGTGAATGCATCTTTGTCATGGTTTTGACAGCATGCAACCAAACTGTTTGACTCTAAATTGAACTTATATGATTTGATTTAAGAAGTCAAAAGGAAGAAGTCGATTTAAAAAAACTCCCAATGCTAACCCAACCACCTGTCCCCTCCCACCTCTGGTTTGCATTCACAGCAGTCCTTTTAGGTTGAATTTGTACATTTGTAGCACAGCCAATTCCCTCCCTTTCTTTAAATCCCAATGAAGTGGTAGCCATAATAAACAGGCCACGTTGCTGTTTATTTGCTGCGTCTGCACAACATCGTAAGATCTTTAACAAAAGCCTCCGCAGAACATATGCCTTGGCATGAGTACAAAACTATTAAAGAAATACTGAGTTAAATAAAAAATGACACTATATTTTGAAAAGTTCACAATGCTGTTGCAGGAATTTCGTACATTCAATTTCAAAATATGAATGCAATTCCACATTCAGTTCTATTATAAATATGAGCTTTGCAGTTTCGTTCATATTTCATTTTAATCTTGGCATTAATTATGCATTTTCAAAAATTTCAATTGTGTTGTTTTTAATGCATCAAAACTTAATATGGTCAGTCTTGGGTAATATTATCGCATTTTTTACTCACAATGAGTTATGCTGCAAAACAATCCAGGCCACCTCCAAGCCCAATAATATAATAATAAGAAGCCTCCTCTGTTAGTTAAATGTGCCAAACATTGAGCTTTAAAATTATTTTTTTTGTTGACACAAAATCACTGAAATATCATATTTTACTTATTTTTTTATTTTAATTGTCATACCTTACAAAATGAGTTGAGGACTTGTTCTGTCACAAACACTTGACCTGACAGAACCAGTTCTTGTCCCACATCTTAACATCAACATGACTCATTGGGAGTGGGAATGGCTAACACTTCTCCTTGTGAAAGTGTGAGCCAACACAGTTTCAGATTTGTGAAAGCTTTATTCTATTTGTGAAAATGCAATAAAGGGAGATTTGACTGTTTTTTCATATGTAGACCACATTGGACCAGGTCCAGATCCGAAACCACTGTACCCAGACTTATCAAATCTGGACTAAATTATTCTAGAGAGCCTAAAGATTCTTAAAAACACAGTTTCAGATTTGTGAAAGCTTTATTTTATTTGTGAAAATAGAATAAAGGGGGATTTCAGTTTTTTTCTCCAGAATTGACAAGTCTAGGTATAGTGGTTCTGGATCTGGACCTGGTCTTATGTGGTCTACATATGAAAAAAACTGCAAAAATCTCCTTTTATTGCATTTTCACAAATAGAATAAAGCTTTCACAAATCTGAAACTGGGATTATAACAATCTTAAGCCTCTCTAGGATATTTTAGGCCAGAATTGACAAGTCTAGGTGTAGTGGTTTTGGATCTGGACCTGGTCCAATGTGGTCTACATATGAAAAAGAACAGGGAAATCCTCCTTTATTGCATTTTCACAAATAGAATAAAGCTTTCACAAATCTGAAACTGTGTTTTTAAGACTCTTTAGCCTCTCTAGGATAATTTAGTCCAAATTTGACAAGTCTAGGTACAATGGTTTTGGCTCTGGACCTGGTCTAATGTGGTCTAAGAGTTTCCCTTAAATTTCCCCTTAATCCTCTGGCGCATAGCAGTCACTACAGTGGACAGCTGTTTAAAAGTAATTTTCTCCAAAATGCAATAGTTTCTAGGGTGGAATTGCATAACCCATAACCTCTGATTAGCTCACATGCACACAAGTGCGCAGGTGACATAGCGAACAAACCATTAGGCTCGTTTGAGATGAGCCAGATCTGCCAGAATCGATCATCGGCAATTGCTGCCCAATGCATGCCGGTTAAGGCAGTTACACACCAACCAGACGGCCAACCGTCGGCAGAAAAGCCAGTCAGACTGATCAGTCTCCCAGAGTTGGTCCAAAAAGTGCCACAGAGCACACCAAAGAGACGAGACGTAATACGTCTCCATAACAGCAGGCGGCGCTAATCTGTATTGTTGCCCAAAAAATGAAAACCGGCAGCTGATTGGACGAACGCATCACATGGGTTTGTTTTCTCCGGAAATTCAAAGCCAGACTGTCATGGCGGCTTGTTCAGAATACGATCTCATATTGTACTAAAATAGCTCACTGAAACATGTTTCTGAAAACATTTTAAGCGAGAAATAGGCCATGCAGTTGCTGAATCTGTCTTCATTTCAGATCAACAAAGGTCAGTTTAAAAAATGTTCGTCAGATTTTGAGAGACTCTAGTCACGCTCATTCCGCTTGCCATTTACGGGTGATTCCCGACTGCCCTGCCTCCGACTGAACATGTCAGGTCGGCCAAAATGAAGGCCGACAACCCCCAGACTCGAGTCACTGACCTCACCAGACTGTCCAACGGCCGATTATCGGGTTAGTGTGTCAGCGCCTTTAGATTTGTGTCCGACTTGATCCCAACTTGCTCTGACGTCATGCACACGTGGGCAACGATAACCACACGAGATCAAGGCGGCTGCAGTTCTGAGACCAGTGACGGACTGGGAACAAAAAACGGCCCTGGCATTTCCACTCACCAGCGGCCCAGCGGTGGGGGGGCGGGGGGGGGGGTCGCAGATGGAACTTTTGACGCACGGAAAGAACACACACTTTTGATAGCCCCAGTGATGGTGAATGTAAACTCCCATGCTATAAACAACTGCACCAAAACATAGACATATAAAAATAAATTAATAAATCATCAGAGCCAGCCGCTCCATAATAATATAATATTCTGAAGTAGCCAAGTACTACACTCCCTCCTGCAGCCTCCATCTCTGTTACTTCTGGTAATCCACATTCAGACCCACAGCAGGCTTGTTGTTCTGTGTTGGTTAGTTCCATAGATTCGTTATCCATGTCTATCTCTTCATCCTCCTCTTGCTCGGTTTGTTCTTCCTCATATTCCTCACTGTCCTGTCTTTCTCCCTGGTTTGCTGGCTAAGATGTGTCGCTAATGCTAGCAGTATTAGCTCTAATGCTAGCTGAAGCTGCACTTGATTTTAAAAACAAATTAGTCAGTTTGCAGCATTTTTCAACGTTAGCCTACAGTGCTCTTATATTTCTCTCTCTTCTTCTCTGCCCAACCCCCCCCCCCCACCCCTTGTGTCGCTTGATGCCTTGATTCTTTTTTTTGTCAACAGTATAGCTTCCAACTTCCAATTTTCTACTTCCAACAACCACGCTGACGCAGACCATAGACAGTATAAAGACGCAGACGCGGTCTACTGTCTTGAAATTCCCAGAAGGCATTGCTTCATTTTAACTTTTGCAAACAAATATTCAAATAAAAGAAATGCATGTAGATTTGTTTTATTTTTTAAACCATGCATGTTTACGTTTTTGAACATCTGATCTGAATAAGTAATTTTGCTATAAAACAATACAGACTAATTCAAGTTCGTGACTGTAGAGGGTAACCTGTGATATCGAGAGACTCATATGTGCTATAAACACAGATCAGATTATGTTGTTGCTAGATGTGAAGGTTTTGGACAAGCTTGGCTATGGTTTGGCCAAAGAACTTTATTATTGAAGCTTTGAAAGGGGGCCGAGAGAAATTATATGGGCCGCTGTTTACAATTAAGTGGCCGCATGGCTGTGACAATCATGCGGCTCTCTGATTGGCCGGCCGGCCCAAACGGCCCATGAGGGCCCGCGGCCCCTCTGGCATCTGCCCAAATGCCAGATTACCAGTCTGTCACTGTCTGAGACGCAGGCAGCGCGGTTGCTTTTCACCGACTGCAAGACCCAGGTGGACCCAGGGCATGCTGGGAAACACCTGGCTCTCAGCTGATCAAACAGCTGATTGGTTCAGAATCGACTCAACGTGATGACATTTTATATAAACTTTTTATTGATTTTGATTTGGAGGGATTTTAACTGCTATTTCTCTGATTTAAAGGCTTATTCTGTACAAACCACATGTTGTGTGGCTGATCATCTACAGTCCCCATTTCCAGGTGAGTCCCGGCTGCCCTGCAGCCGACTGAACAAGTCAGGTCGGCGAAAATGAATGCAGACAGCCCCTCAGACGCACGACGGCACAGGACACACCGAACAGATTTGAGTCACTAGCCAGTAGCTGTTTCTCAATGTCAAGGAAGGATCCTTCGAAGCCAGAATTTGGAGGATGCTACGTCATCGACGTCCATCAACGTCCGTCAAAGGACCGTTCCAATGTTGAGGATCCTCCGAATTCCACCAAGGACTGAGTCCTTTATTCTGAGAATTTCCCATAGACGACAAAGGATGCATATGTGTATCCTTCGCGCTCCCAAATCACCCACAATCCTATGCGCGCGGCTTTGCCAGCTCGTTTAAAAAAATTAAATGGCAGACTTAAGCGGGAGTTGGAGCGGCATCGCTGACGGCGAAATAATCATTTAAATGTAAGTATCTTTAGTGTTTGTGTTATCACCGTTAATCTTTTACATAAATGTAAAGCTTAACGCTTTAATGCTGGTACAAATTGCTATAGTAATTAGGTATACACCTGAGCTAACGTTAAGCTAACTGAACCTATCATTAACATTAGGCTGTTAGCTAGCTAGCTAGCTAGCTGTCTTTTTTTTGCCATTTGTGTTTTTAAAGTTTAATGTCCGGTGGCATTTTCATCTCTTTTATATGTTGTTACTCTATATGCGTAACGTTAGCCGAGATTTATAAATGTGTGTGTTTATCAGTTGTAGCTGCAGGGTGGTAGGTAACGCTGCAACTTATTTACTTCACTATCAACATTACATGAAGGCTAAAATGTATGAGTAGTTTCCCATGTAAAAAGTATAACGTTTCATATAACGTTACGTTATAGCATTCATAATGGTGAACATCTTTTTCTTGTGTTTGCTGTCTTTTAACAGGGACAAACGGAGGTGGTCACTGAGGATGGGAAAGCAAAAGACAAGCAGGGAGACAGAGGCCAAAGAGAGATGTTGAATAGATTATTTTTACTAAAGCCTATTAGAGATTGGCATTCTGAAAATAAATGCATTAAATTAACTGGTTTGTCTGTGTCATTACGTTTTTGGGTGTGTATATAATATAAACTGTTTTTCAGTGTCTATTTCTAACTGAATAATTATATTCAGATGGTACCTGTTTCAATAACTTAGGTATAGAAGCTCAAAAAAGACAAACGAAACGTGTATCTTTATTATAACATTTATTCAAACATTACTATATACTGTACACAATATTCAACATGAAGTGGCGACCAGACTCAGCTGCTGATGATGGCGTTTCCAGACTGCAGACAGAAGGATAAAGCTTTAGGTTAGTCCAGTAGTTATCCAACCTGTCCTGGTAAGATTAGGTTAGTCTAGTAGTTATCCAACCTGTCCTAGTAAGATTATAATTGTATCACAAATATATGTAAGCACACTGTAACATTAAGGTACTACCTTTACTGTGTTAGTGGGTGTTTATCAATGGTTTTGTTATTATGACTTTTCATATGTTGGTTGTAGCCTTGTAGCTTGTGTGTCTATAGTACTATTTAACCTTTCTCACTTGCAGTTTACTGCATATCATACTGCCTGTGGTAGCTCATTAGCTGGTAGTGTTTACCTTGTAGATGCTGATAATATTTTGCACCACATTTGTTTGAAAGCTAGAAGCTGCTGGACAATGAGCTAATGTTACATATATGCAGTAAACTACAAGCTAATGTAAACTGCTACTGTAAGCTTAATGAAATTAAGATTAATTAATGCAATTCTCCTTACCAGTTAAGTGTTATGACAACTATGAACTCCCACGAATTTTTTATTTATTGACATGGGATAAGAGAAAACGACTATTGCTTACATTAAAGCCTATCAGTGTCGGTAACGTTACCTACCTTAGCACGTTGCGGCAAAGTTGCCGACAGAATATTCTCCTCCTGCAAGCAGACTGATGCTGATTCATATTCTCCATCTCAACAAAACAAATTGAACAGCACAGTTCACAGTTCCACATCCATTTCGTCTAGTGTATTGAAATGCAGCGTGGAAGTGAAGGCGGCAAAACATTTTCAATGACGCAAGCACGCAATGACATGCACTTGCTAGCCTGTTCCAATATATGCTCTCCGAATGCTCAGGAGGAGCCTGGCCTAGCCTCTGAAGGATCCTTCCTTGGAAGTACTAGTCCTACCAAGGAAGGATCCTTGACATTGAGAAACGGCTACTGACCTCGCCAGACTGTCCAATGGCCGATTTTCGGCCCTGTGTGTCCACACCTTAAGGGCCGTTACAGAGTCAACGCATCGGTACGCATACGCGTCCGCAAGGCTACGCATCGCTACGCTTCGGCCGCCATTATGCGTAGCCAAATGTGTCGTCCCAGTTTTTGATACGCGACGCGCCGATGCGCACAATACTATGCGTTGTCGGTGGGGGCGACAATGCACGTATTGTACATTAAAAATATTGAATCAACATAGCTGTGCAATTTCATCAAACATAGGACTACTGAGTCACATTTTTCGGTATGTATCAACGTTGTGTGTGTGTAGTCTATGCTGTGTGCCCTCCTCAAGAAGCGAGAGAGAGACCCAAATGTATCTATATATTTTTAAAACCTGCTAAACCATGTTTAAGCGACCTTTTATCAATGTATTGGTCAGTGATACCCAATCGTAGCATACTGTACTGGTGGGGAAACACGCCAGCATCTGATAAAAAGAAGTCAGCCAGCCAGCTGCTCCCTGACAAGAGCCACTCTCCGGGAGGCGATATTACGAATCCCACTATGGCCACGCCAAGACCCGCCCTTCAATAGCATTCACACACTACTATTGGCCAGGCGTCCATGCTAACACGTACAGGTCCTATCCCCTGACCAATCCCCTAACCCTAACCCTAACCTTAACCACTCGAGGTGAAATGCCTAACCCTAACCAATCAAGCTGCTTCGTAGGGCGGGTCTTGGCGTGGCCATAGTGGGATTCGTAATTTTGCCTCCGGGAGGGTCTGGCTCTGCCGACCGAACACCGTGGAGCAATCTGCTACCCCCTGTTGCGTTAGCGGTGTATTGCATTTCATGCATCGCCCGTGACGCTTGGGTCTACTTGCGTCCGCTGTTTAGACTATGAAAGGGAGCGCGTCGCTCGCGTTGCTTGTTCGCGTTGCTCGCGTTGACTCTGTAACGGCCCTAAATGAGCAACAGATCGCATGTAGAGCATTTTGACAGCTAGGCCTACTCTGTCATAATATAAACAACTGGAGACTGTGTAGGAACTGATATATGGGTCTGATATTAAATCGGAATCGGACCACAGTGTTTCTGTGACTTCCTGTTCAGCCTGAAGGCTGCTGGAATCATAGACAGTATGGCTGGAATCGGCTGGAAACTGTTCGACTTGAGAGTGGATTTTTGTCACCGGCTGCTCCCGCCTGCTCTCGTGCACTTTACAGGCGAGGCGCAATCTCGAACGAGCCTATTCTCACACACACACACACACACACACACACACACACACACACACACACACACACACACACACACACACACACACACACACACACACACACACACACACACACACACACACTATACCCTAGGCTAGCCTACACCTCGTTTTCTTTAACAGTAAAGAAAATGTAAGTGGTTATCTGAGCCGCCGTTAGAGGGCAGACTATCCCGAGGCAAAACAGGAAGTTGAAGAGGATATACATTTTTACTTCGCCGAGGAAGAAGCGAACGAAAACAATCACAAACCGACCCGCCAGTCGGTTCTTTCTCCTGCACGTGTTGGATTCAGCATTATCTCTTCGTTTCGACCAAAAGGACACCATGCCTGTTATTTGTGCTGCAATAGGGTGCAACAATAAGTTTGTCAAAGGGTCGGAAATCCGATTCTACAGGTATGTTTTCACCGGTTGAGCGGAAGCGCCATTTCACGTTAGCTTCAACGTTAAGTTCGAAACGTTTACGTAACTTTCATTACCGACATATCCTCTTAAAGTAGTTAAAACTACATTTGCGTATGGATTTAATAACGTTAACTTACATATCGTACAATAACCTCGAAAGGCATCTTTTCTGGTAAAGTTAACGTTATTAGTAACGTGTTATATTTAGCTTGAAAACTTAGTTAGCTAACACGCTGAGCTAGCGTAATATATTTTTAAACCACAAACATTTGCCTTTTTAATGCAGTAAAAATACAATAATATTAAATATTGCCTGTTGCAGCTCTTTTTACTGCTGTATTTTAACGTTATTACCACGTATGATTGTCTTAAACTGGTGCGGCTGTTGAACTATATCTTGTAACGTTAAGCTGATGCACATGAAATATCAAAGTCAGGTTTATTTTGTTTACATGGTTTAACAGTTTGGTCCGACAAAAAGAGAAATCTAAAAGATGTCCGACTGATGGCAGTGTAATAGAAACTGAACTAAAATAATGCTAGGCAATAATAATCAACACAGAAACATAAATGAGTAATAAAAGATACCCACAACATAACAACATAGTGCTCACAAAGACTATTTGCACATCTTTTGGAAGTACACAAGAGGTAACTCAGTAACGGATTGGTTGCTGATGACATGTCTTCATAAAATGTTACTGCATCAAAGTTTGTGCACCAGTTGATGCTTCAGACAATTGCTATGTCCACTTGCATATTTCCAAAATACAGAAAATACTACACAATTTACATATGTGGGTGGTATCTTGGCTAGGTGTTAAGACATCTGTAATGCCTTATATATGCCATATCTGATAAAGCACGATTTCCATGACTGTGTCTAGCCATGGTCTTTAGGGGTTCTATTCTCTCTAAATGCCACGTCCAAGATCGTCTGTATCCTTTTGTTTGTGCCGATGGGCCAATTATGTGTTGTCAGTCTCCACTTAGTCTGAGGCTGTGCCAAAGTTTCCTTCTACAGCACATTTCCATCTCTTTAGCACAGCAAGGACATGATCAATACCCAGCCTAGGGCTGGGCGATATGGAAAAACTCAATATATCATATATAATATTTTTGACCAAATACATCGATGTGGATATTGCGGCGATGTTGTAGGCTTGACAATCTGTGCTTTCACGAAATATGAACACAATAACAGTTTTGATAAATGATCACCAATAATGTGGACATAATGACTAAGTGGGTAAAGGAAAATAATAAACAGCTAGTAAGTCTGGTAAGTTAAGAAAATGACATCACTTTACAGTAATGCAGACTTTAAATCCAGGAAAAGACAACACACGATATTACGATATCCAAAATCTAAGATGATATCTAGCCTTATATATCGATGTCGATATAATATCGGTATATTGCCCAGCCCTAACCCAGCCCCCACAAACCATACACAGCCAGATAGCTTATCTAACAACTTGAAACTATAATCGTAGCAGTGTAAAATAGGCTAGTTTTATATGCTATTTTCTCGCTGTCACTGCAGTCCATGGCTAGCAAAAGTACTGTAGCCTATGGAACAACAACTGAGATGAGGCCTATTTTGGCATATATAATTGACTGCATTTTGCAAATAAAAAAAAAAAAATAATAAAAAAAAAATATATATATATATATTAGTTTTATGTGAATCTTGATTAGCTAAGAATTCTGATGCTGTTTTGAAGAAGCTCATAACCTGCATCATGAAACAAATTCCCATTTTTGAAAAATAAAACAACACATTGTAAACAATTTTGGCAATTTCATTTTGGGCAAATAAATGGTAAATTCAATCACAAATTATGGTGCAAATTCTTAAATGATCACATTTTGTCTAACGAAAGATAAAACAACAAGTCCTCCTCAGCATTTTTATTTGTCTCTCCATCCTTGCGCCGTATATTCTTCGGTTCTACAGCCAAAAACAAAACCTCTAAGGTTTCTAAGGTGAGTGCACGTGAGTGAGTATTGGTGTGCAAATTAGTTTCTGTGTCCCCTCCGTTGCCTCTGTGCGCTTATACGTCAACTACGCAAATGCATCAATTTGCCTGCCGGAAGACAGTACTAACATTAATCGTCGATAGGTGTGAATGTTGAAATCATGCAGCCTAGTTTGAAAACTAGAGATGCACCGATTACAACTTTATAGGTCAATTCCGATTTTCATTGAGTTAGACCAGCCGATACCGATTTTAGCCGATTCCGATTTCATTTTTTTCTAACCACTTTAAAGCACACGCAAATATATATTTTTTTAATCTTTTCTTTAATAGAACATTTTGCACAGAACATAGAAATTTTTTGAACAGATAATGGATCACTATAAAATAGAACTATAGAAATTACTCCTGGTGTGGGAAATTCACACACATCTGATGTGCAATATTAGAACCATTTCCTTCTTTTCACATCCAATATCCAACTAAAAAAAATTTGATTTTGGTTGACCGGCATGAAATCGGCATATGTCAGACTGACCTGCCGGTCGCCGGTCATGGCCGAGCAAGTGAAAACTGGCCAATTCCAGTCACCTGCCGGTCTATTGGTGCATCTCTATTGAAAACATCTATTCTCTCTTCTGTGTATTTAGGTTCCCACTCAGCAAACCTCAGCTTGCCAGCAAATGGGTACAAAGCCTGGGGATGAAAAACTTCATCCCAACTGCCAACACCTGCCTCTGCTCAGAGCATTTCAGGACCGACTGCTTCAGGGATTACAATGGCAAACAGTTTCTGAGGGAGGATGCAGTGCCCACCATATTCACCCAGGGGCAGGATTCATCAAAGGTGTTATAGAAACTCTTCTTCTGTAACAGTTTGTGTTCAGTCTAAACAACTCATCCTGTTGTATTTTACATGACCTTTTTTACTGTGACCATTCCACAGATTGAACTGCGTAAAAGAGGGGTGGTACCAAAGGAGACAAATGTTGCAAATCAAACGGGAACGCAAGCAGAAAGAGACCGAGCGAAAGAGGGCGCCAGTCTACGCAGGGAAAAAAGAGGAGGAATGAGGGTGAGTTTTCTCTTACTGTTGTGTGTACTGTGGCTAGCAGATCTGGAATTTCATTCCACAGGGGGAGGGCCACTTGGTATTGAATGGCATTTCATTCAGGATTAAATAAATGTATTAATACATAATTAAATAAATATGAGTATGAAATAAACCCTGAAACAAATAAATGAGGCAATACATATTTTCAGATGAGTCAGCTTAGATGAATACATAAATTGGTTTCTAATTAATAAATGTTTTTCAAAGGACTACTTGTATTTATTTTACTTTCTTGTTTCCATTTCTTACATTAAAATGAATGGGGTGTGGTTATCTCACTAATTCCACAGACCATAGAGTTAAAAGTGTTAAAATTCCAGTTATGAATGTGCACGGAACAAATATTTGTGGCTGTGTTTTAGTTGTTAAAAAACAAACAAATATCCCCATCATTATTTTGTCTTCATATTTCACACACGTTGCCTGTTAACAACGGGAGAACGGTAACATTTTTTTTCTCTGTGCAACGCGGCGTGGCTCCGTCAAATTAGACTAGGTGCATTTTGAGCGGAGCTGAGAGCTGCGTCTTCCCTTTGCAGCAGAGGCGGCTCTCCGCTCTGAATTCAACTTATCAGCCACTCCCGACTCACTTCCACTGCGACCTCCTCCTCGTTCAGAAATAGTGGCTGGTTTCAGCAGTCGGTCTGGTTCTCTCCTCTTCCTGGATTGGCCAACAGCACAGTGAAACTAACTAACTAGCTAGCTGGCTAGCACGTATGCTACAGACGAAAGCTAGGAACCTAGCGTGCTATGAATCAACAAAGCGGGCTAACGCCAGCTAGCTCAATGACTCACACCTGCATGATGATATACTAATGGTATTGGTTAAGAGGGGCCAAACCATGACTCTTCTTGGATCACAGTCCCGACTGGCATTTCATCAAATATTACACCACACAACAGGGGTTGTGAGGCGCATTCCTAACCGGCCACCGCAAGCGGACACTGGGGACATATTGATTTAAAATAAGATTTGGTTATTAGGTTACACTAGGTTAGGTGTTGTCTATCTACAAGCCAACCATTTGCAATTGTAGCCAATCTTTCCCTTTTCAACGGTTTATGGCACAGGTAGTTTTGTTGCACCGGAGCCCAGCCATGTCAATGCGTCACGGTGCGAAGTCCCTCCTTAAAAATTGCTGTACGCAGCTGAGCACACACTGCGTTACAACCGGCAAGAGGCGCACCTTTTTGATACTGGATTATTTGATTTCTGTGAATATTTCACAAAGGTCACAAAGAAGATACAGCTTACTACAGAAGAGGACTTGGATATGGAACTAGCCTCATCAGAGAGCAACAGTGAGGACAGTGAATATGATTCGGACAGAGAAGAAATGTTTTCTAATAGCCATGACGACCCTTTAGATCTGTAAGTATTTTGAATGATCTTTTACTTTTTATCATTATTTGTATAGCAATGTTTTCCTTCTTCCTTTCAAATTGCGCCCCCAGGGACGATTTAAACTGTATTGAATTGAATAAGCCTGTATCAAATAAATTCAAGAAGCGGTCTTTTATTCACAACTTTATTTGAGCGGTACCGCGTTTAACAAACATAATTTCAATACTTAAAATCTGATGCAGTATACAGAAAAATACCTAATAGCTCCTTTTTATCCCCAATCCCGATACAAACATACTATTGTAGTTGTACCAGTCTTGGAATGAATTTATTTTTGTATTTGCCCCCGATTCCCTTTTAGTTAGTTTCTCTTTATGTATATTTAATATGACGTCATATATAAAAGTTGCTTTTGTGCATGTAATATTTAACTAAAAAAATAGTTTTTGTCAAGCTTGTAAACAAATTGATCTGTATTTAGATTACATTACACTTTTGATTGAGATAATAAATTGTGAATGACCGATAGGGATATTTTGCTAACAACTGTGCATTGCATTGTGTTTTGTAGATCAAATGAAGATAGTGATTTGGATTGGGAGCCCGGCACTAAACCAGGCAAGCACCCAACCCCTTTCCCTACTAAATCCAGTAGGCGGAAGCGGAAACGCTCCTCTTCTGCAGCCAGTAGCACCGCCTCCAGTGACTTGGATATGGAACTATCCACATCAGAGACCGACAGCGAGAACAGTGAATATGATTCGGAAACGGAAGAAATGTTTGCCAATGGCCATGACAGCATTTTAGATTGGTGAGTATTTAGGGTGATTTTTGTTTTTGTTTTGTTTTTTAAATCGTGATTTTTTTTATTTTTTTTTTATAGCCATGTTTTCCTTCTTCTTTTGTCTTCTGTATTGAGATTACATTACACATTTGAGATAATAAATTGTGAATGTCCAATTGGGATTTCCTCGCCACTGTCACACTAACTGCTTGCTCTTGGGGAATTACTGGAATTGTTGGGTCTCTGTAATTTGTTTGATACTATAAGTAAAATTGAATTGAATATGTTGCTAACTTTTGCAGCTCAAATGAAGATAGTGGTTCGGATTGGGAGCCCGACACTCAACCGGACAAGAACCCAGCTCCCTCCCCCGCTGACCCTCTAACTCCCCCCAGTGGATTGGTGGGTGCTGCTTCCAGCACACCCACCGCTGGACGTTCACTTTCCCATGCTGCCAGAGGTAGAGGTAGAAGAGGAAGGACACCTAGAGCATCCGGTTCTCGTCCTGCCCCCCACACAGCGGACCAGCAGTGGCATACTGTGGATGACCCGGATGTTTTGCCTGATCCACTGGTCTTCATGCCAGCAAGACCACCTGGACCACAGCAGGGCACCAGGGTTGCTCGCAGTCCACTGCAATTCTTTAAACTTTTTTTTACAGAGGCTGTGCTCAAGACTTTGTTGGCAAACACCAATGCAAATGGTGCCAAGCAAAAAGAAGGGAAAAAAGGAGCATGGCGCGACATCACCATCAGTGACATGTTCTCCTTCATTGCTATGGTGATTTACATGGGCTTGTTACGGTGCTCTGCGCTGGTGGACTACTGGAGACAATCCCGACTCTACTCTCTCCCATTCCCCTCCTCCGTCATTTCACGGAACAAATTCTTCACCATCTGCCGTGCTCTGCACTTAAGTGACATCACAGCTGACGAGGAGAATAATGCCAAGAAGCGGACACCAGGATACGACCGTCTTGGCAAGATAAAGCCCGTGTACGAGGACATTGTCAAAGCATGCAAGTCACACTTCCAACCCGGTCAGCACATTTCAATTGATGAACGAACGATGGCATCAAAGGCGATGCTGTCTCTCAAGCAGCATGTCCGGAACAAGCAGGGTTACAAGCTGTTTGTACTGGCCGATTCTGATTGTGGCTACACATGGAACTTTTTTGTGCATCAGGGCAGGTCATCTGGCTCTGGGAAGGGACCGGGGTACGAGTCGGTCATGTCCCTCATGGACTTCAAATGTCTGGGCACAGGTTATCATCTCTATGTTGATAACTTCTACACCAGTTCTCAACTTTTCAAGGACCTGTTGAAAAAGGGGATTGGGGCGTGTGGCACTATTCGTGCAAACAGAGTTGGGTTTCCTCACAATTTCCCCAGGGGTACTCCCCGGGGCACCATACAGTGGATCAGGAACGGCGAAGTGCTTTTTGTGAAGTGGATGGACACCCAAGAGGTCGTTGTGTGTTCCACCATCCACAAGGCCTTCAATGGTGATGCGGTCAGGAGGAGAGTGAAGACAGCTGGGAAGTGGGTGCAGACTGATGTCCCTATTCCAGTTGCTGTCAAAGACTATAACCAGCACATGGGGGAGGTTTACCGGTCCGATGCCCTCGCTGGGTATTACAATGTCGTCCGCAAGACCAAGAAGTGGTACCGGACTTTTTTCTTCCACTTGGTGGACATTGCTGTGGTGAACGCCCACATTCTTTATCAACAATGCTACAGGGATCCTGCTATGACACAGAAGGAATTCCGGCAGGCCCTTGTTGAGGAGCTTGCAGACCTAGGCTCTGAGTCACAGTCTCTAGCTTCTAAGAAGAAATTCCCTTTCCCCTCCGACCAAACGGCTTCGCACAAGCTACGCTACTTTGCAGAGGGACTCGATGTGCCTAGACGGGCTGCAAGCACCACAGGCAGAAGGAACTGCGTGCTCTGCCATCGGAAAACACCAGTTGGCTGTGTGTCATGTAATGTGCCCTTGTGCTTCGTGGTACAGAGGGACTGTTTCAATATCTGGCACAGACAGAATGGACTTTAGACAATGGCCCCTGATCAGAACACGGAGTCTTACGGAGTAAGTTTTGTGCTTCCTGAGACGTGTGTGTGTGTGTGTGTGTGTGTGTGTGTTGTGTGTGTTGTTGTGTGTTGTTGTGTGTGTGTGTGTGTGTGTGTGTGTGTGTGTGTGTGTGTTTTTGTGTGTGTGTGTGTGTGTGTGTGTGTGTGTGTGTGTGTGTGTATATACTATGTGTATGTATATACTGTATATTATGTGTGTATATACTGTATGTGTGTATATACTGTATGTGTGTATATACTGTATGTGTGTATATACTGTATATTGTGTGTGTATATACTGTATGTATTTTTGTATAGCAGTGATGTTGATAGGTTCAATGTAGTGAGTCCCCATTAAAGCTTTTTTTTATTGACAAATTGTTCAACTCGTGTTATATGGTTATAATTATGGTTACATTCAATCAGTGTGAGTTTATTTACCAATACCAAGTACTCTAACAGGTTCTTTTTCATTACTAAAGAATGTTTTTTTTTATTTTGTATTTAAAAAAAGAACAAAAAAAACATTTAGAACAAGATTATAATTTATTTATATTTTAAATCTAACTAAATATTGTTTCTAGAGCAGCAATAGTATAGTTTACAACAGCAAAGTCACTGAATAAACTTATTAATAATAATTGACTAGAAACCAATCTAAAAGGTCAGTCAATGGTGGATATTCACAGGTTAAGAGCATTAAACCACAATTGTCACTTTTCTTCTTATGATTAACTATTGCCAACGCATAAACCAATGGGGAATAATTTACCAAAGCATAAAATGTACTTATTTATTTTGTCACAGGGCGGACGAGGAGGCCGTGGAGGAAAACAACCTTCTGACAGGTGAGGCTGTGTGTGGGTGTTTCCTCTTTCTTACTGTAATATATTTCTTTAAGGTATTCACCTCTTTATCTCTTATATTCAGAGAAGTGAATGAGTGTCCTTTGAAACACTGAGCTCTTTTCATCATGTATCCCCATCCCAGATAAGCCTGATGCTTGTTCACTCGAAAAATGTTCTTCTTCTGAATCAATTTGCAATGTGGCCATCACCAGACTTTCTTGTGAAACCGAAAAGTACACCCAAAAGAAAAAGACTTGGAACTGTCTGTGACCCATATCTTACATATTTGTGGTCACGATGTAATTTGTGATGTATTTCTCTTTTCTGACACGAATAACTGACCCAAACGCAGACAGTATATGCATATGTGAGATATTTTCAGCACATGTACAATACGTTTCGATAGCAGGAAACCTTGTCCAACCTGAACATCACTTAAGGTTTTGATGTCTGTGTCTAAAAAAACAAAGAGCAAATGTTAGTTTCTACAACCGCCAACATTTACCAATTAGAAATCCGTTGTTGACGAGGCAGACGTATACATTTCCCTCCCACAGAAGCTTAAAGGTTCTCCTTATACATCCAGGGCCAGACAGAGCCAAGGCTGTGTATGAACATTGGCTTTCTTTTCAGCGCAGACACAGAACGAACAGCTAGTGGGCCGCAAGGAGATAAGTCACAGAATTTGACAAAAAGTGTATTGGATTAGAGTCGGACTCCTTCTTTTAATCGAACAGAATAAAATGCAGCACTCTGAGTAGAAGGCAGCTGTATTCAGCTTTAAAGGACAATTCCGGCGCAAAATGAACCTAGGGGTTAATAACGTATCGAACGAGTCGAACGTTCTCTGGGATCTGTTTTCATGCTAATAGAATGCATCTTTAGCTTTAAAGCCCCAGTGTGTAACGTTTGTAGTTGTTCATTATCAAAATCTGTATTGCCCTTCACAAATGTGTCCTTTTTCATGAATATTGACCACCACCATCAATTTCAAGTATTCCTATTGGCTTGGAATTTTACATTTGCGCTTGCATGACCTGGGGTAGACGCTCCATAATGATGCGCCATCTTGAAATGCGTTAGCCGGTAAGGGACATACAGGCTATACTGCTCCGCCTTTCGCGTTTTCGACTGCTAATGGGTATTGTCGCTTTCTGGCCCTGGCAAGTTTGAAGAAGGAAACATGGAGGACCACAGGTATTCAAAATCCCAAAAAAATCCCAAATCCTTCTTCTTCCCCCAGAAAAAGAAAACGGATATTGAAAAGAGCAAGAGACCGGAAAAAGAGTCAACATTGGAGCTGCTTTGGAGGCACACACCAAATCCCAACTAGTTAATTATCCTCCGGACCGCTGCAGTCTCCTTTTCTTTCTCTCTCCTTTCCGTCGGGGTGCGCGTCGCGTGCCGCCGCTCGTTGTCCTGGCGCTCTCCGACGCAACTCATGGATGTATTAAGAGAACGTATGAACTCCAACAATGACGGCTGATAGACGGCCTTTTGTACACCTTCGCTTTTTGAAGCGTGAAGGCTACCGTAGTTACAATACTGCGTGGCGAGAGAGAGTTGATTGCGATATATGATCTCAACGCTAGATGGGAGTAATTCTTACACAATGTAGCTTTAAACGACCTACCGTAACCCGGTGGTTAGCTGCTAACGCTAGCTTTCGGGGCAGAGGGTAAATCGCTATTTCTACACCACTAACAAGGCTCAAAATAGCACCACACTTTCATGGTAGCATAATGAGGGTCCCTACATGTAAACCGAAGCATTGAGAACTTTGTAAGTGTACAGACAGTTAATTAAAAAGATAGTTTATAAAGACAGTATTGTTCACTATACAGGCAGGCGCCATCTTGGAAAACAGTCATGAGCAGTCGAATCACGAACGCTGTGTTTGAGCTATGTTACTGGTTACTGGTTGCATGTTGCTTGTCTTTCGACTGCTCATGACTGTTTTCCAAAATGGCACCCACATGTAAACATGAACGTCTTTATAATCTATCTTGTTAATAAACTGTCTGTACACTTACAAAGTTCTCAGTGCTTCGGTTTACATGTAGGGACCCTCATTATGCTACCGTTGAAGTGTGGTGCTATTTTGAGCCTTGTTAGTGGTATAGAAATAGTGATTTACCCTCTGCCCGGAAGCGATGCTACTTACCGATTTCGCGTAGCTTGTTTAAAGCTTAGAGACTCATTCGATTAGCATGAAAACAGAGTACACTCGGTACACATTATGTTATTAATCCCTAGGTTCATTTTTCGCTGGAATTGTCCTTTAATTCACAGAAGTAACAATGGATTCAGAAAAAAAGTAGCCAAAACATAAAATAGAAAACTTTTAAACCACTCCTGCAACATAATCTACTTGTCTCTGTCCATCCATGACCTCGGCATCGTCCAAAAAGTCATATATTTTCCCAAATTATAACTAAATACACAGCTTCTACTTGTAGCTAGTGCAGTAAGCTGTTGTCTACTAAATAATAGCTATCTGTTAAATGAATTGTGAAAAAGATACCAGCGGCAGGTAGTCTTGACGTTCCACTTCCGGGATTGCTCCGTTGCCGACGGAAATTCCGCCGGATTTCACTCATTTAGGCAGGATATGCGTTGCCTTGGGCTTCCTTTTGTGTTGGCATTTTAAACTCCAGTCGATTTATGAGGACTATGGTTAACCTTTTCTCAGATCTCTGCAGGGTAAATCCAGACAGCTAGCTAGACTATCTGTCCAACCTGAGTTTTCTGTTGCACGTCCTCCGCAGCGCCGTTGTGGAGGAAGGTCTGGCAAAGCGAGGCTAAGCGGCAGGTAACGATAGGTATAGGTTTAAAAATGACACAAACTTTTTGGGTGACAGGGCCAGGCAATTTTTCTTATGTCTGGATGTTGTTTCTACTTTTACTAGACCTTCTTGGTTGGTGGCTTGTTTTTTTTTTTTTTTTTAGTACCACAGTGGCCATAGGAGGTGCAGTAGAGTCTCATTGTCTGTCAAGTTTGTGAATATTTTCCATATCTAGGGAAATCTTTTTATAGAGTCAGATACAAGTAAAACTGAAACAGTAATGAAAGGAAAAACCCACTGAGTGGAAAATGTTTGAAGAAGACTCGATCAGCAGTGTCAATCTTTTCATCTTGTGCCTTCAGGCAGGCTGTTGGAGCCAAGAGCAGAGTGTACGACAGCAAAGGCCGACTGCTCTCCAACAACAAGGACATGTGTGACTGTCTGGACGTGGACTGTATGGGCTGCTTCTACCCGTGCCCTGACTGCGGCTCACGCAAGTGTGGCGTCGAGTGCCGCTGCGACAGGAAGTGGCTTTACGAGCAGGTGGAGGTGGAGGGTGGAGAGATCATCCGGAACAAGTTTGCTATTTAGTTAACGACTCTTTTTGGGGACTTCTGGGAATAGCGCCCTGAATTCCGTTGCCAGTCAGGCTGATGGACCAGTTTAAAACTGATATATTTTTTTTTAAAGGACTCTTCCACAATGTGCACTGCTATTTATCTGCCCGTGTTGGATGTGCTTGTTGTTGCTCTTAAAATTGTTGAGTGTTCCATTTTTTAAGCTTTTTATTTCTTAGATAATTTTTTGGGTATTTTTAGGACTTTATTGACAGGACAGCTGAAGAAATGAAAGGGGGGAGAGAGAGAGAGAGGGGGAATGACATGCAGCATAGGGCCGCAGTCGAACCCGGGCCCGTTGCGTCTAGGAGTAAACCTCTATACATGGGCGCCCGCGCTACCAACTGAGCTAGCCGGGCGCCCTCCAGTTAATGTTTTAACGTGCCATTCTCTGTTAAGAAACTCTTTTCTAAATGTTTAATGTCTGCACTGTAACATCTGCAGAGGTGAGACACACTTACCCTGATTGTTTAATGTCCAACTGTCTCAGGTGAAATCCCAAATTCCACTTTGTCCCAACGGGTTGCTGAAGTCTGTGTAGTTTAATAATTCATTTTTGTTCTACTTGGATTATTAAAGAAGTGAAAACTGATGTGACATCATAATACATTTGAAATACGCAACTGGAATCATGACACACACTTTGAAAGATCTGTGACATTTATGGATGTACACGTTGCATATTTTCATTTAAGAGGAAAAACTGTCTGGACCATAAATGTTCAAGGAAACATTTTACATTATATTAATCAGCAGTTGTTAGTAATAAAAAAAGAGTTTTTGAAGCATAAGCAATGATGTTTTTTTGTTTTGCATATTGAATAAAATATTTTTTCAAATCTGACTGTAGTGTTCAAGCTTCAAAACGCATCTGTATGTATGACCTTTCTTGTGAAAAAAAATACCCACGGCTAGTGACGGTCAAATGAAGCTTCGCGAACCAGTGTCTTTACTTTCTGAGCTCACTAGATGGCGCTCTCTGTTCAAAGAAAAAGGTGAAATGAATGGCAATTCAATGGGTTTTCAAACCCTTTGTTGAACAGAGAGCGCCATCTAGTGAGCTCAGAAAGTAAAGACTGGTTCGCGAAGCTTCATTTGACCATCACTACCCACGGCAGGTAATAATTGGTATAACTTTTAAAAAACAAACATTGGAGACAGGCCCAGGCAGAACTTTAAAACAACAGGAGTAACGTGAACGTCCTAATCTGATTGTATCAATCCTGTAGGAGATTTCAGAGGGGTTTCTTTAGGCCCCTGGCTGTTAATAAGATTAATTAAATCTAAATGTAGATTTGGGTATTGTTTTGTAATGATGGGAAAGACAAAACTGTCCCAAGGTTTTTACCCCACAGTGAATATTCATAATATTAATTGCCTTCGTCAGATTGTGGTGTATATATGTTGCTATATCTACACTCCCAAACATCTTGGTTCTCCTGGGACTGCTTATCACAGTCACAATTAATCTGGACAATTGAAGAATAACAGTTAATCTAGAGAAAGGGATACTTTTTTTGGTCTGGGTAACGAAAGAAGAAAAGCTCCGCATGATCTTTGGAAAGCACACACGCACACACACGCCCAAACACTAATTGCTTAACTGATCACTAACCAATCACTGCTTTAGTATAGGCTTATACATAGGTCAAAGGTTAGATTACCTGTTTTGAACAATGGATGCCAACAATAGACATAGAGCAAGGGGAGTAGGAGGGAGAGGCATGGGACGACAACCAGGACGAGTTGGAAGAAGAGGAGGAGGAAGAGAAGGAAGGAGAACCATCTCTGATGAGATCAGGGCCAAATTTAGTGATCATGTGATCAACCGTGTATTGACCATGACAGAGGCTGTACTGAGAGTCCAGCCCAACTTAAGTCGCTTTACAGTGGCGTCCATAATTCAAACCAGTTTTATGTTTGTTTTTTCTTGTATGCTACTGTACACAACACTGTGCTGCTGCTACAACAGTCACTTTTTGCCAAATACATATTTTCTGTTTGAACATTGCATTGGTGTTTACAGTGTACTTTTCAACCACCATCAGCAGATTACTTTTACTGTATAACGCTGTATGGAAATGTAGATATAAGCCTGTGAAAGACAAAAGAGCTTTAGACTTAGAGCAACAGTGTGTACATGGTATATCCAAAAAATTACTTTTATGAAAAAGGTGTTTGCCATTTGATGCAAAAGCTTCATTTGGAGGTGTGTTTATGGCATTTTGAATGCAGTGTTTATTTTGAAGGAGATATGAGGCATTGTGCATTTTTGTGTGCAGTTTTGGGAATTGTGTGTAGAGTTTTGAAAAAAGGAGACATAGTTTTAAAAACGTAAGTAAGCTGTATTATGGGTATGCATGACCAGTTCTATTTCAGGAGCTGTCGTATACCACTGAGTTAAAGGTCCCATGATATGGTGCTCTTTGGATGCTTTTATGTAGACCTTAGTGGTCCCCTAATACTGTATCTGAAGTCTCTTTCCCGAAATTCAGCCTTGGTGATAAATTACAGCCACTGGAGCCAGTCCCACAATGAGCTTTCCTTAGGATGTGCCATTTCTGTGTCTGTAGCTATTGAGGAGGACGAGATAGGGGGGGGCAAGGTAGAGGGTGGGGGTGTGGCCTTGACCAACTGCCACTTTTCTCGTTTGAAAGCCATGATGTCTCTCTCTCATGGGTGGGCCAAATTCTCTGGGTGGGCAAAGCAGAGAAAGGGGATCTGAGCTTTCATTTTCTCAAAGGCAGAGCAGGATACCCAGGGCTAAGTTTAGACCTATTGGCTAGAAATGGTGACCATAGGCAGGCTGGGGGAACTCATATTAATGTTAAAAAACCTCATAAAGTGAAATTTTCATACCATGGGACCTTTAAGTCAACAGAATTGTATACCACTGAGTTAAATTACCGGAATGAATTAGAAGATTCTCTCTTAATTAAATGGGGAAAAACTAACAAGCAAGTAATTCAAATGTCAGGGCTTAACCTTTAGTCCCATTATATCTGTCCAATGTTCAGTCAGGCAGTGGTGTAAGGGAAGGTAATCCCTCCTACTGTAAATGACAGCATACCGTTCGTTTATGGGTGTTATAGAAAGCAGTAAAGACATGTCCGTAGAGTCATCCTTTTAAAAATGTAATTTATTTTTTATTTCCATTAGGAAATTCTTTGCCCATTTATCACAGACTGAACACACAAGAAGACCCATCTCATTTGCTTCCCCCGACACACTGACCAAAGGCAACATGACACAGCAGTTCATCACACGGGCTAAAGAAAGAGTTGCCGATCTGCTCAGACAGTAATGTCTCATTTATACACATCCTGCCGTCCTTGCGCTTGGCTGTAGGTCGAGTGTCATGCAGCCCGTGGTCGCTTTCTCTCCATATCCTCATGCATTTGCAGCATGAGCTGAAAAGCACGGCCCTGCCAGATTTGAACTTTGAGGATATTTTTATTAAAGGGCATGTACATTGTTGTCTTCTAGGGAAAATGGGGTGTGCAGTCAGCTTACCATAACATTTGACAAAAACCATGTTGTTTTAATAAATGTAGGTTTGCTGTTCTGGTTTCATTGCCACTGTCTTCATACTGCATTTACCTCATTTTTTTAAAGGGCTACCGTGCCCCCATAATATTGAGTTTATTGTTATATGTGTATTGTAAGTCTTTTGTAGAACCATACCTATAAAGGGTTGGTGGTGTATAACACTTGTGCTTATTTGGTACCCCTTAAATCGCATGTGGCCCCAGCCTGGTCCTCCATTTGAAATGGTTCTAGAACCACCACTGGTATAAAGTTTGGAATTGAATCCTTCATGTCATGTTTTTAGGATAGACTGTATAAAACATGGGCAAACATGGACGTGGTCTCTGCAACGTCACCCAAAGGTTTCTGAAGTGAAGCTCAACGTGGGCGGCTGTGGCTGTCGCCATCTTGGCAGTTCCTGACTCTGCCTGCTCACAGCTAATCCAAAAATGGGCAAAGAGGTGGAGCGTGGGGTGGAGCTGAGGCGGGCCGAATTAAGAGGGCCTTGGTTGCTAAGCTAGCCACCTGTGATAGCAGCCACCTGTCCTTTTAAAGCGGCACAACGTTAATTATGCATAGCTTCAGGCCCTAATAATAAACACAATAAACAAGTGTGTTATATAATAATTCACCCCCTGTACAGTTGTCATGAACGAGAAACTCTGTTAAAGTCTGCTGTGAAGTTGCGCATTTTAACATGGGGTTCTGTTGGGATGGACTTACTTTTGGAGACGGCCTCAAGTGGCCATTCGAGGAACTGCAATTTGTGGCTTCATTTTCCAGCCCCGGAGGATAGTGCTTGTTGTTTAGCCACATTAGCGACGTCGAGCTAGCCTGACAAGCCAGACCCACATCAAGATGTTGGGTCTGGGAACTCACCATTGGCAGGGCTCAATCCGAGATAAACAGTTGTCTTTCAAATTCCCTCTGCACTCATAGCCAACCAGAGCAACGCTAGTTGATAGATTCAACTTTTGCCGTATTCGGTCGGCAAAACTCCGAACACAGTGCTTAACTCCAAGTCTTCCAGAGTCGCGGCCAAAGCCGATTCGAAAGACCGCTGTTCGCCAGCAGCAGCAGCCATCTTCTTTGTTTTGAAGTAGCAGGGTATTCACGCGGAACAGTCACAACTCTGCCGTCCTTATGTTAAGCCCGCCCACCGACTCTATACACGATGTGATTGGCCTGACCAGAATTTGGTTTATCCAGCTCGCAAGCCAACGGAGAATTGCTAGACTGACCCTGGCTGCAAATTACTTTTCCTGCCGCTAGGGTGCGTCTAGATTTCTAGGCTAACATCGAGCAGCTCAGGTTCTTAAACATTTCATATTGGTGGACCCCAGTACTCTCACTGGCTTAAATCACACATTAATTAAATTCAAACTGCCAAACCAGCCATTCAGAGCCCAGCCGTTAATAAAAGATAGTAGTGATAATAGTGTCCTTGTACAGAAAAAGCTGATTGTCCAAATGAAGTACTACATTTAGGGATCTGACAATTACCGTTCTGAGCTCCTCTAGTCCTTGAACCCACAGCCCTGAGAGCAACTATGCACTCACTCAAGACCTGCGGGGCTTGCTGACTTAAGCATTTATGCATCAGTTCAAACAAAGAAAAATTAATGAAATTTACAAATGATGAAATGTTTAAATTCCTCAGACTAACAAAATGATGTGACCTAATGGGTTTCCTATCTAGGATTTTAACTGCTCTGTTATAAATCATTTGAATTGGCTTGACTGTGGTAACAGTAGCCTGTGATAATGTGCAGATGCAGTAACTTATATGCGAGAAGATCATGGCATGCATGAAAGTGTGAGCAGCATAAAACGGTAGGTAGTCCCTGATCAATCTGAATGTGTAAAGATTTGCTTTGGCTACTCAACATATTTTTTTAATATGACTGTCAAATTTAAGTTAAGAGTCAAGTACAAGGCCCAGGTATTTGACCTCTGAGATCTGCTGGATCTTATACCCATCTATCCGTAAATTTAGTTCTTCTGATATGGACTTGAATCTTGAACCAAAGCAAATAGACATAGTCTTTTTAACATTCAATGTCAGACCTACTCACATAACTTGTGTGCTTAGTTTTTATGAAATTCAACTCAAGGAAGAATTCACCACACCCTGCCAAAAAGCCATCCACTACATGACCATTTCCTCCCTCCAGCAGAGCGACAGACTCGTCTATAAACCTATAAAATATCTAAATATTGGCTGCGGCAGTCATTAGTGAGGAGAGAGCACAAACCTCCGGGGAGCTGCTGGATTAAACCAAGCCGCTGTTAAAGGACACCAATGACCTAAATGGACTGAAATCTGTCAGCGGATATCCAGCCTGCTTTGTTCACAGTGAACTGGAGACGTGACAGAAGAGTCTGTGTGGAGTTTAAAGGCTGAAACAAAATCTATGAACATGAGAGTGAGTAGGCCGAAGGTCCGTCTGGATGTTGACAGAGAAGATGAAGTATTGTGGCTGTCCCATCTTTCACTCCTTTATGTGTGTATAGCTAAGTAGGCCTATATATACTATCACGGATCTGATGTGGCAAGCTTGTTTTAATAAATTCAGTAGTGCTGAAACAATTGGTCAATTAATCGATCGGGTCAACTGGAAATTCACTTTCAAAAATCGATAAATCGATACTTGACATACAAGCTTTGAGCTAAACGCTAACTTTACCATGCTAAAATGCTCACAATGACAATTCTAACATGCATGATATTTACCATGTTCACCATCTTAATTTAGCGTGTTAGCATGTTAACTTGCTAATTAGCAATAAACTCAAAGAGCAGCTGAGGGGCATTGTCATTAGTTTTGCAGGTATTTCATAAACAACAACTTTACATATTGGGGGGGCTTTTGCACAAAAGTAAAATGAAATCCTGGATAACCGAACTTGACTTAGTGTGATCCGCTCATCGTTGCTTAATCGGTTGCACGTTTGCCAAGCCAAGATGAGAAGGTGAAGCTATGTCAAGCCAGGTGTACATAGTTGGGATAAGTGCACGTTCACGGCTTTCTTAAATAGACCATGTTATCGATCACAGATTTACTGATTTACTAAAATGGAGAATACACATTGTGTATTCTTTACACAGAGTGAGCAGCAGCTTCACATGGAATTATGACAACGTGAGACACATTTGTAAAAAAGAAACATGAGCGAAAGCGAGGCAGACGATCACGGACCGACTGAATGCGCAAGTAGCCTAAAAATATACATTTACTGACCACTGCTCTGAATTGAAACTGCCATACTATTCAAGAAGTTAGGCTAATTATTTGCACAAAAGAGCAGTTGTACTCTTTGCCTTAAAAGTGAGCAGAAGACTAATGTTACGCAGGAAATGTACCATGAAGATCAATTACAACCACTAATCTACAATGCTGTGAAGCGTACATATCCCTCTCTCTCTCACTCTGTCTCTCTCTCTCTTGTATGGGCTAAAATGTAAATTACCTAAGGAATATATTTACTTCCACTGCTCGCTTTTCAGGCAAAGTGTACAACAGTTTTTTTGTGGAAATAATTAGCCTAACTCCTTAAATGGTTTCATTTAAGAGCAGTAGTTCGTAAATGTATATTTTTAGCTATATCATTCAGTCGGTCCGCTTCTGCCACGTTTTTTCTCACTTAATTTCTTTTGTTTTGTTTTTTACAGAGGCAGTTTCCTTTTTTATTTATTATATGCTTTGCTTCCTAGTAGGCCTATATGGACATAGAAAAGAAAGATTTGGACTCTAAAATCTAGAAACTGTAAAGATAATTAAGTGATACATTTAATGGACACTTGAAACAGGACTGTAACACAGTGTACTCATCAGTTATTTCCCCCCAGCCACATATAAGGCCAAAAACCATTGAGGTGTCCTCTCCATGTTGTTTCATGGATGTACAGTTGCCTCAACTATATAGTTACTGGTCCAGTGAACTAAGACTATAATAAGGGAGGATTGTACAATTATAAAAACCTATAATAACTATTCATTCCTCCCAAACTATAGTCCCAGTTCACTGGAGAGAACACACATTGTGTGCTAAGAATGCCAAATACAGTGCACATGGAAGAGGAACATACATGGTCCTTTGTTAAAGAATACTCAAAGAAATAAATCAACTAAAATAGTTAAAAGTGTTTTTGGTCCCCCCCCTGTCCCCCCTTTTTGCCCCCCCCAACCCTTTTTTTTTTTTTTTTTTTTTTTTTTTTCATTCTTTTTTTTTATTAAAAAAAATTTTTTTTTTTTCTTTTTTTTTTTTCTTTTTACCCCCCCCCCTCTTTTTTTTTTCATCAAACTTCTAACAACAATATGAACAGCAGTTTTCATACAGCAATATAACACTAACAATGACTGTCACATGGATAATTATAAAAAATAATGGTCACAACTTTATATAACAGTGCTTTACTGAACAGCAATATGCACCTGTTGTATTTTAATGCAGGCTGATAATAATAATAAGGTATAAGCACTGCGGAGTGAACAGAAAAGGCCCCAGGATTAATAAATCCTGGCTGTTAGCCTGGTCAGGAGCAGGCTAGCTGCACAGAATAAATCTCCATGGAAATTTAGGTGCCTCTGCTTTTGTGCAACCAAGTCAAGGCTAAATTCATCCAGGATAACTGGAATATCCCGGCTTAATCCCTTATCTTGGTTTTGCGCAATAGCCCACTGATGAAGGCGCTGCATAAACAGTTAAGGGACGCCAAAGTTATTACAATTCATCCTGAAGCGGACATGAATGTCAAAGGCAATCCATCCGATACTTGTTGAGATATTTTAGTCTTTTCTTTGTTTTATATCATTATAAATGTAATGTCTTTGGGTTTTGGACTGTTGGTCCAATCCTGTCTCCTAATTTAGAGAAGATAGAACTTTATTAATCCTGAGGGTAGTCTGGATCAACAGAAGTACATTTCTAGGATGAAGCCTGATATCCGACGCGTGGCTCACCTCACATCCAGGATGTCTGTCGGCTTCTGCTCTCTGTGTGTTGCCATTCTTAAAATCCCTGCGCTTCGGGAAACGACAACAAACTTCGAGCTAACAAGCTACACGCTGAAAATGGATCGTGCAATAAGGCAGGCCTGCATGTTTCATTCTCGGGGGAATGATTGTAAAGATTAAAAATGAATATGTTTACGGCATTTGATATCTAATTAGAACGTTTTGGGACCAATAGGTGGAGATTGCTGTGGACGAAGTACACACGGCGAGACTATTTTGCAGAGCCACTGTCTAAGCGCCGCCGAACAAACTCCAGTTTTCCACTCGCAGATCAGTCTGGCATCTTGAGAGAGAGAAAATTTGGAGCCGTTCGCCAAACGACCGGGCCAATCAGCGTTGGTTTTGAGGCGGGTTTAGGTGGTGATAGACAGATGGTTTATCCAATCAGCTAACCAGTATTTTCAGACAGCGGTAGCCCTAATAATGTTAGCTGCTCGCTAATGCTTTTTTCTCTTGGATCCTTCTTTTGGAATATGGACCGGGAACCTGAAAGGGTGCCTTTTATTCGTAAATTCTCGTTACACAAACGGCAAATATCCTTTACCGACATGTTGCTTGCTTGCTGAGCTAATGAGCTATGCTTTGCCTGCAGCAGCAGGGGCTTGTGGTTGTATTTCCATACGCTTCGTTGATCTGATTGGTTGATTTGGCCCATCTATCACCAACATAGGTGATAGACAGATGGTTTATACAATCAGCTAACCAGTATTTTTGCCCCTTCCCAAAAGTTCTCCAATGGAAAGTTCCCAGATGGATATGCCGAGCAAATGCGAAGCAATCCATCTGGCGGAGTCAGGTTATATCTGTATACGATCCTGAGGGAAATTGCAACAGTTGCAGTACAAAGTAGGAACAGTGCAAATACAAAATAAAGTACAATATAAAAAATAACCATTATTAAGATTATTAAAATCAGCTGGTGAATATTTCCAATGTCCAACATATACATAAGTCAAATGATAAGGATCATAGCCTATGCACGAGAAGTGGCATATACAAAATGTGTGCAACATTAAATCTTAGATAGCATATATAAGACATCACACCAGGTTATGGAAACTTGTGATAAGCATTTTTGATTATTTTTTTTTTTTGTGGAAAAAAATTATTAATGGAACAAATAACTAATAATAAAAAATAATCTAGCAATAAGCAAAAAATCAGCAAACTAACTTCAACCTCTGGCAAGAAGTCACTGTTTTTACATGCACATTTGTGGGTTTGTGAGCTGCTTTTTTTAAAAGAAACATCTCCAGTCAATAATGGCCGAAGAACAATTAATTAGATGTTGCCGTCGATTCACAGTATATATGGGAGTCCATTATTGTCTTTTTTCAGCCATACCTATGATGGCTATTGATGCCAAATTCCAGTTTTAGCTTTTGGGTTTGGGATCAATTGATTTAATTTCCCCAAAGCTGTAAGTGGTAAAAATGATGTCTTTGGAGGATTATTCAGCACCGGTGGAGGTTTGTGCTCTTCTAATGCCTTTTATTTGCGTTTCTGGAGAGGAACTATATCACTTTATCTGCATCTTCCTGCGATTGCGTCATTTTATCTATCGTGCACTCTCTGTGCTGCTTGTGTACCTCAGTGTGTTTGTATTGAAATATTGACATTGTGATATAGTACAGGCTAAGACAGCAGGGACCCTGAAGGCCAAAGTCTATCTCATGTCAGCTTGTATTCCTCTACTACAAGCAGCTTAGTTAAGCTTCCCCTGCAGGGTCGATCATCGCTCCATCTCCTTTTCCTCCACACAACAATCTGAAAACTTGTCTGTCTAAGAAATACTTCAGCTCCCTCTCTCATTTATCTTCTTCCTGAACTTGCTGCAGTGTGCTGCTGTCTAGGGCTGGGTCCCGAATTTGACACTTTTTAGGCACCGACCGAATTGCCTCTAAAGTATTGAGTATCGAAAAATGCCTAGTCATTCAATACCCAATTTCAATAACCAAGGAGTAAATCTCATCAGCGTCAGTGAGCCAATAAGCATGCAGCATGCTTCTACCAAGATCTAGGAAGGTTTGTGATTGGCTGTCTAACGTTACACGTCGTAAAGACACGCAGGAAAGGCCGGGGCTCATGTAGTAGGAGCTGCAAAATAAATCAAAAGCGCCGTAATGTTTAATGTTGTAATTTCTTTTTGTTTTATAAAATTGGTATCGAAAAAACTAGTGTTTAGGAATCGGTATCAATGTCACGGTATCAGTATCGGTACTGGAAATTTTTGGAGCAATACCCAGCACTACTGCTGTCAGACAAATACTCTCTGTATTCTTCTCACATTTTATATCTTTTACAACTTCATTTTTTTCTGTCATTGATCACTCTGTTCCATTACGTTCTATCATAAATCATTTCATTGATTGTCTCACTTGTTAGGGCACTATGGCTTTGACCCTTGCACTACTGGCTGGCTAAAATCTGACACGCTTTATTGTGAATACAAGTGTTCTCCAGTTGCACACATTTAAAATCACTCCAGATTAGACTTTACAGCAACAATGTTAACACTGATTTCTAGAAACCACGCTAATAGAGTTGTTTTTGCCCTAATTTTCTCTCTGAGACAGTACACAGGGGAACTTGGCCTATTTTAACTTCACTTTACGTGTTATAAGGAGTACTACTCAGCCTGTGAAAACATTGAATGTCTTCTTTGGCTCTGAAGGGAGCTCTCCAAAGTTTGAAAAAAAAAATAACCCTCATGATGTCTAATGAAAGACGAATTATTGGGGATCTTTACCCATATTAGGTTCTAAAAGTGAGAATATCTCGGCCCCTGCAGCTTCGTTTTGGACCATTCTTTGTTTAATCTATCCCTCGTGAGTCCCTCAACTGCATGCTGGAGTACCCATTCATGACAAAAAACATGTCAAAATAGGGAAAAGATACACAGTGGTACAACAATTTTGCAGTCCTTAAAAAGTTACTAAACTGTCACAACAAGCCCAAAGTTGCCTGTGTGGTGTAATTATTCTCTTCATTTCTTCACCATATTTTAGCAATAAAAATGAATAGTTCATCATTTGGAGCTGCCCTATCTTTTTAATGTTTCACTCTTTCTCTTTGTCTAGGAAAAAAAGAGCTGTTACATCCAGATTTCTTCTACTTGGGTCATCACCTTTATGCCTTACAAATACAATTAAAATACTGACATAAATCATTGTTTCATTTTCTCAATGAAAATCCTTAGCCGCACTAATGCTGACAACCCATTATACTGAATGAGATGCTGCCCACACTAAAGGAGATCATGTTGGGGTAACGCTGATACGTTGCCAAGTCACAACACTGTAGGTAGTAATTAACAGCTTCTCGTGTTAATGAGTGAGTTCTCTGTCATTAGCAGGAGACCTCAGGTTTGTCCACGTCTCAGGATTAATAAGATGTTACGCCAGCAATCTGCACACTCAGAAGCTGCACCTGCTTTTGGCTAAAAACAAGGCTTTTCCAAACTCTATTACCGAGACTGTTATATTCTACATCTGATAGTGGCCCAAAATATACAATGACAGTGGTAACACTTTACTTTAAGTTTTCAACATAAGAGTGACATGACACTGTCATGACACAGTCATGACACATGAACCCTAACCCTAACCATAACCATAACTTGCCATGACAAAACCGAATGACACTTACTAAAATAAACGTTTATGACTTAATAAAACTTATGACATAATGCTTTATGACATTTTCATGACAGTGTCATGTCACTCTTATGTAGATACATTCAAGTGTAACCATGACAGTCTGCATAGGCACTGATATATATTCTTCTTCTTCTTCTTCTTCTTCTTCTTCTTCTTCTTCTTCTTCTTCTTCTTCTTCTTCTTCTTCTTCTTCTTCTCATTTCTCTGCAAAGATGCTCATCAGTGGATTCTAGTTTCTTGACTTTGAAGACAAAACTCCCCAGCTTAAGATTAAAAACAGTGCAGTTCTGCAGAACAAACACATGCACTGATTTTACTGCTGTGGTTTGACTTTTGTCCAAAGTGAAAGAATATTTCACATTCTTGTTGAACGATGATATTAAGTCATCTTCAAGACAAAACACACCAAAGCTGCAAGCAGGTCCTGTTGTTTAAGGCAACTTCAACATGGACCTGTTTCAAAGGGTTCATTTATTGTGTTTGAAAAACTGCTAATGAGCGCCGATATTTGAAAAATGACTGATTTAACTGTGTTAAGACGAAGAAGTTTTATACTGTCTATGGTGAAGACACAGAATGTATACTATAGGCACAACAGTAATAATTCAACATTTTGGGAAAAATACAATTGTTTACTTCATTACTGAGAAACAAAATGATTGAAACCACTCTCATATTTGTCTGTTAAATATAAATCTACAGCTTGGAGACGTGTATCTTAGCATAGCATAAAGACTAAAAACAAACAGCTAAACTGACTCTTTCCAAAGGTAAAAACCTATCCACATATACCAGCACCTCTAAAGCTCAGTGATTAACACGTCATATCTCATTTGTTTAATGTGTAGAAAAACCAAAGAGTAAAAACGACACGTTGCGGTTGTAGGGGGTTATCTGCTGAACTACAGCTGTTTCCCCATTCCCAGCCTTTATGGTATGCTAAGCTAACTATCTCCTGGCTGTACCTTTCTATTTAATTGGACACAAGAGTTCCTCTCATCCAACATTCGGCTTCAAAGCGAATAAGCATATTGCCCAAAATGTCGAACTCTTACTTAAACAACAGCGCAGAAACAATAAACAGTGGCAGCATAATTACAGTAAGGGCCTACATGGGATAATGGCTCAAGTGCAGAAACAAATATGCAAGATTTTGCCTACTGCGCTGTTTCTAAATTTAGTGTGGCCTACTGATCAGCAGGCACTTTAGTGGAGCTTTTGGGTATACTGCAAACTCTATATTTTCATTCCCACCTGTCAAAAAATAGGTGAGGCCTGCTCTTTTTCTTATGGGATGACCTCCCATTCTCAGCATGAAAACTTGGACCGCAGGATTATTGAATTTTAGGGATCAGTCACTTTGGTCAGGACAGAAAAGGGCAACTGTTGGTGAGACATTTAATCTCTCAGTCGACCTTTATGACTTTAAAGTCACTCTGCTATCTCGCTGCTACATCTACAGGCAATATCTTCTGCACTGACTTGTGACATTTCATCTGTGTTGTTGGATGTATTAACGACAGATCAGATCAGGTTGAAATGTGTGACTGATGATTTTAATTAAAGACAGCTGAGAAATTAAAGGACAAATTATTAAAAAAGACAAACAAAAAAAAAACTTAGTGATACATGTTTATTTTGGTACCAGGTCAAGTGACACAAAGACAATAAGTAAATGTAGGATAGACGAGAGGTTTCTTTAAAATGAGACACAGCTGGATACGTGTCCGTGAAAGTGCCCGCAGTACGCGTTTTCGGGGTTACATTCGGTACACCTGCAGTTTCTGGCCACAGGGTACCTGACACCCACTGGACATCCTTTAATGTGCATCACCTCGTAGGACCAGTCCCCGTTACAGACTTTCTGTTTTTCCCTGCCAGTAGGGCTGATGTAGGGCGAATCCTGTCAACGACACCAACAGATGACAGTAAATAAACACATGCAACTAATTCAGTCCCTCACATGAGTAGGTGATAACACATGTCTGCACATGTAAACAGTACAGACAGATGAAGAGACAAAGCATCAAAGGCAGGCACTTCTGACGAATGCCAGAAGGGCCGATGCACTCTTGGGCCGATTTGGGGCGCTCAATAAAAGGCGCTGGATAAAAGAAACAACACTGGCGTTTCACAATAGTTTGACAAAAATATGCAAGACTGTACGGCTGCAGCCTGGAGCCTCCCATCTGGTGCCGTCGGCCTTTTACTTTCAAAATAAAACCACACGCCTAATAATATGTTTTAAATATGCATGTTTTTCCATTCTAAAATGGTGCCATGGTAGTTAATTTGAAGGTTTTATGAATTGAGTGTATTATTTCATTATGAAAGCCTGTAAGTGCGCCTCATGCTGCTTTTGCCAAATTGTCACGCAAGCCTTGTTTTTGCAATTATAAAGCAACTATGTCCCATCTGAAATTGGGCCGGTAATGGGACGGACTTGCCAGGGCTGAATTGTTGTCCCAGTCCGCCCCTGCAAAGCCTGATTCAAATGGAGATCAGAGGGGCTGTCTAACCACTAAAGTTAGAACACAGGATTGCCAGCTGCTATAATCTGTAACTGATTGACAGATTTGACAAATTTTTGACCACAACTAAGTATAATAGGTCATTCCGAATTTCTGACGCTGCTAACGGTTTGTTTACATCAGTAATGTTGGAAACTATTTCAAGGAGCCGCTTCACAGAGTAAAACATGGTTTTGTAGTTAGGGCATGTTCCAGATTTGAGAAGGTTCTTGGTTTCACTCAATAAAGTTATCCAGATAACTTGGTAAACTTTTTTTTTTTTTCTGAAAAGTACTTTTCATTTTGTTCAGTTGAGAAGCAAAATGAAAAGGTTTTTAAAAGCCTATCATTTTAAATAATTGTCCATATGGTCATCACATTACTGATTTAACCTTTTAACCTTTTAATTAATTTGAATTAATGAAGTTTGCTGACCTGTCACTTTTTGTTCTGTGGTTCAACAGAATTGTCTCTGCTTGTCTAATTTGTAGAAGAATCTGTGATGAAGTTGTATTAAGCTGAATTGAGGTTAAATCAATTAAATATAAAAATAAAAACTCCCTCAAGCTTATCTAACATAGCAAGTAAGCAATAATGTTTCCGAACACCATTATAATATTCAAATTGTGACAGCTTTATACACTGGAGAAGAATTGAACTTAACATCTGTATGCATACAAGCAGAATACCGGTAAATGCACAGGCTGGAACATGTCTCATTAGTTCATACTAAGAAATGCTGTTTTACAACTTAGTATGTTTGGCGTTTGAGTCATCCATCACCTCGTGGTAACACTGTCCTAAACATATTCTGGTGTTGATCCACTCGGTGATGCCACAGCTCTCCACGGGGATGCGGACCTCAGTCAGATGACACCTGGATCTGCAGCCCTGCCCCGCCCCCACCAGTGCCAGCACTGTTGCCATGACAACCAGCTGCATCCTCTGCCGGGTGCGCCACAGATGCCTGCAACAGGACGGAATCAGATCTGACATCAGATACATTGATCCATGTCAGAAAATGAAGTTTATGAGGATTAAAGTGTGGCAGTTTAATTGTTTTCAGGAGCTTGTGGGTTAAGGGCAGAGGTATTTATGTTTTTTTCGTGCCTCCTCAAATTTGCATCTACTTGAAACACCTTTGCAGTTACATGGACATTAAAAAAAAGTCATCTCTGGTTAATGTCTAACACCATCTGGAGCAGCTAGGCTTTTCAAATCACTGTTTAAGTCAGTTTGTAAATCTACTATTACAGTACTAGTACTAGTACTAGTAGTAGTGGTAGTAGTAGTAGTAGTATGTATGTATGTGCTGTAGTAGAATATAATCTGTAGTGGAAACCCAAATTGTTTTAGGAGTGCCTCTGTAAATAGAAGTTAATTTCTTCACTTTCAGATTTTTATTCACTCTGTAGAATATGTAAATTAGCCTTTTATAGACATTCAGAAAAATCAGATTCATCAGTAATCAGATCAGACCAAAATATAATAATAATAATTATAGTTATAATAATACATTTTATTTGTAGGGCACTTTTTGTTGTTAGAATCAATCCCAAAGTGCTACAGAGTAAAATAAGGTTAAAACAGGTTAAACATTGAAACAAAAAAAATGATTGAGGTGATTGCAATTTTGTTTAGAGCTTCACGGAATAATCCATTAATCAATTGGTTGTCAACTATGGAAGTAATCAACAACTATTTTGACAATCAATTAATCAGTTTGAGTCATTTTTTTATGGAAGAAAAGTTGAAATGTCCTGATTCCTGCTTCTTAAATGTGAATATTTTCTAGTTTCTTTACTTCTATGAGAGTAAACTAAATATCTAAACTAAAAAGTTTTTGACAAAGCAAGACAAAGGCACATCACAGGCTTTGGAAAACAATGATCAACATTTTTCACCATTTTCTGACATTTTATAGACCAAACAACTAATCGAGAAAATAATCATTTGACAATGAAAATAACCATTAGATGCAGCCCTAGTTTTGTTTGGGGTGCTCAAAGCATTATTTTCACAGAAAAGCAAAGTTAAAAGTTCACAACAGTTGCATAACTTACTATTATTATAAACAGAATCATCAGTTTGCATGTAATCTACATGAATCTTAAACAGAATACGTACCTGTAGAGCTCTGTTGTTGCTTTGAACCTCAGTTGAGAGTCTTGTTTCTTCTGTTACTCGCTCAACATCTGTACCAGCTGTCAACCTGTGGCGGTTCTCTCTGTTACTTAAATAGTGTTGCTCATAAATCCTTGTAATCTATTCAACCTTGGGCTTGGTGCTAGTTTTCCCACCTGTTTAGACTTCAAAGCAAATCTTTCCCTCAACAGTTGGGGGATGGCCCACGGCTCAAGGCCTTTCCTTCTTCACATGAGGAGCAGCGAGTCGGTATCTACAGACATCTTGTTTAGATTACATGAGTAAAAGGATTAGATGGTCCACAGACATGACACATTAAATCTGCCCCCACGGTGAGATGGAAAACCCTGACAGGAGCATCGATACATTCATTTGCCATGCTCCGTCTTCCCTGCTTTGTGTCTGTCAGTTTTCCAGGGTATTAATGCCAGATTTTATATACACTGAGCAAAATTATAAACGCAACTCTTTTGTTTTTGCCCCCATTTTTCATGAGCTGAACTCAAAGATCTAAGACTTTTTGTATTTACACAAACGGCCTATTTCTCTCCAATATTGTTCACAAATCTGTCTAAATCTGCGTTAGTGAGCACTTCTCCTTTGCCGAGAAAATCCATCCACCTCACAGGTGTGGCATATCAAGATGCTGATTAGACAGCAGGATTATTGCACAGGTGTGCCTTAGGCTGGCCACAATAAAATGTCACTCTAAAATGTGCAGTTTTACTGTATTGGGGGGGTCTGGGAGGGGTCCAAAAACCAGTCAGTATCTGGTGTTATGGTTATGGTTAGGTTTGGGTTAAAACGCAGCGCCCAGGATGGGTGCTACGAGGGGCACGGGCACAAGGGGACCACTGGTGTGAATAAAACACTTTAAAGAACTCCTTAAAAAAACGGGTTTGGTTATATAAACAAGAGGGGGCTGTTTAAAAGACGTCCAGAAATTAAGAATAAGGTTAAAAGAACCACTGGACAGGAAGGACCGCGGGAAATTAAAAACTTTAAATAAAAGGTCACCTCCACAACTAACCTGGTGTCTCTCCTAGAGAAAAAACTAAGTAAATACATAAAATAAATAAATTTTATTTTTCACATACATATATATATACATACATATAGAGTTATATAATGAATAAATAAAAAAAATAAAAAAATAAAAAGCCTGGCGTCCCAATACAAAATAAATTCTATCCCAATATTAAAAACATCTTATTTAAATTCAAAAATGAATATGGTTAGGGTTAGGGTTATGGTTAGGGTTAGGGTTCAACCATCTCTTTCTCTTGTCGTAACCATCTTGAGTGGGCAAATGCTCACAGTCGATGGCATCTGGCACTTTGAAGAGGTGTTCTGTTCACAGATGAACCCTAACCCTAATCCTAACACCATATACTGACTGGTTTTCGGATCCCTCCCAGACCCCCCCCAATAATCCTGCTGTCTAATCAGCATCTTGATATGCCACACCTATGAGGTGGATGGATTTTCTCGGCAAAGGAGAAGTGCTCACTAACGCAGATTTAGACAGATTTGTGAACAGTATTTGAGAGAAATAAGCATTTTGTGTACATAGAAAAAGTCTTAGATCTTTGAGTTCAGCTCATGAAAAATGGGGGCAAAAACAAAAGTGTTGCGTTTATAATGTTGTTCAGTATATACTGAACAACATTATAAACGCAACACTGTCAGTTTAGTGTTCATATTTATATTTGAGGTTTTCTTTTCTTGAGGTAAACATTATCCTGCAAGTCATCAAAGAAGCTTTATGAATTTCTCTTTCTGCTAAATGCCCGTGAAATAAGCTTCATCATTTCACGATCAACCAAAATATGTTGACAGAGCGAGTTGTGCAAGACTGTTGGTCGACAAATTTGAATGAGTTTTGAGAATGAAAAGAATATTTTGTTTGTACTTATGGCATCATTCAAATCATTCTGGTGTTGCTTTTTGTTTGTTGAAAAATGCTCACAGACAAATCACCACTCACTGGAATATCGACAAAGGTCAAAAGTCAGTGTCTTTTCTGTTAACAGGTCAAACTTTCTGCATTAAAGTAAAAGTAATCAGGAAATTGGGTACTCCACCTTTCTGGGTAATATATAATTACACACTGAATATTACTGGATCAATATGCATTTTAAGGTTGTAGCTGATTAAAGTGTAGCTAATGTTCTATACCGTTGGTTAGTTTAATCCAAACGATGACATAAGATGACATGTAAAAAGATGATCAAATTATTTGCCATCTGCATAGTAACATACTACAGAACTACTCCAGTAAAGTACAAGTACCTCAAAACTGTACCTAAGTCCAGTCCTGGAGTAAATGTACTTAGTTTCAAACAGCTGAATCAGCCTCCGATCCTGCTACGGTCTGTTTTTGATAAATTCTGTATCTGCTGCATTCAGTAAAAAGTTAGCACTGCACCACGAGCTGGACAGTCTGCAGTGACAGTAAGTACTTGGGCAGCAGCCACGGTTCATCCGGCTGCTGCTCCGTCTGCCCTTGCAGCCACCAGGGACTCCCAGCATCCTGCCCAACTGCCATACCTATATGTACCTAACAAGGACTTTTATAGTGTCACCCTCCTCCTCTAAGGCACTACTTCCTTTAGCTGAAATACATCATTGTTAGTATGCATTCTGACCTCTAATGAACACCAGTCATAGTTTATTAATCTTGTATTCAGAGTAGAACGCATCATTAGTCATTTTCTGATAGTCCGTGTAACAGATGGTAATTCCTCTTAAAATGAGCGCATCTGCATTGAAAATTGATTTATTATGTATGGAGCTGAAACCATTGATATGCTAATGACATAAACACCTTATTCCCAGTGAATCTGGAAAGGGCAGGTAGGACTTTTAAGTTAATGTCAATATTATGGTCATAAAAATAGCCAATTTGTTGAAAGAAAACAAAAGAAGAAAAGAAAACTAAAACAACAAAAAAAAGACGTCCTCATGAGAATCTTCTGTCTCTTTCCCACAGCCATAATAAGCCGATAAGGCCTGCCCTGTAAATGTCACATTAATTTCCACTGGGAGTCAATTTGGAAGTGATGGACGAGGTGAAGGTTTCGGTGGCCAAGATGATTTTCTGGTTCATAACTCGAAGCACTACTATATAAAAAAAAAAGCTCATTTGGGTGTAAAAGCTCAAACAAGCTTTATATGAAGCCACACATAAAACACCTCTGAGCCGTACATCTTGCTGACATCACAGATTTGAGTCATGGGTCATTGGTTTTGAGCTCTGGAACAGAGTCCTCTCGCTTTTTTTATCATCACACCATAAACACTGCCATAACAGGACTGACAACATCCACAAACCCACTCAAGCACACTTTGCTCCCATGTGTGCAGAGCCTCTCCTCCTCCATATGCTACTGTATGAGTCCGGGATCACAGCCGCTGACAGAAACAGACTCCTTTAAAAAAACAAAATAAAAATAAAAAAATCATTCTGTCGCATGCAAATAAAAAAAAAAACACTGACAGAGACCTTGAACACACTGCATCATCCCACACTCACGTTTTCACCCTCCTTCCATCAGGTCTAAACAAACACCTCCACAGTGCTGCCAAGGACAAGGCTTTTGTTTGGGGACGGTGCTGGGTGTTTCTGTGTGGATGTAGGTGGTAGGTGTGTTTATGTGTATCGACTGCCGATGATTCTTCACTGTCTTCTGTTTTCTCTGTTTAAATGTAATCTTATTCCATATGGATTGTTTTATTTATTTTATTGGTGTGTCCATGTTCCTTTGTCCGTTAAATGTCTTATGACCACGTAATACAGACCATACTTGCCGTGCCCTTTAAAATGTATGATTCAGGGCTGTAACCAGGATTTTAAAAAAAAAGAAGTAATTAGCAATACTGGAAGCTAGGCAATTTTAATCTGCATTACTTTGGGTGTGATAGTAAAATCCTTTCTATATAATGTACATTTTAAAGTCTTCAGACCAATTCAATTCAATTTCAATTCAATTGTATTTTTAGTATCAAATCATAACAAGAGTTATCTCAAGACACTTCACAGATAGAGTAGGTCTAAACCACACTCTATAATTCCAGTAATTCCCCCAAAAGCAAGCATTTAGTGGCGAGGAAAAACTCCCTTTTAGGGAGAAACCTCGGACAGACCCAGGCTCTTGGTAGGCGGTGTCTGACGGTGCCGGTTGCTGGTGTGATGAACAGTGGCAATAATAGTCACAATAAAGATAATGGAACTATGACTAGAAATAGAAGTTGTAGTAGTTCATGGCGTAGCAGGGCACTGCAGGACATTACAGGGTGTAGCAGGGTTTAGCAGGGCACTGCAGGGCATAGCAGGACGTAGCAGGGCGTAGTAGGGCACTACAGAGCGTAGCAGGGTGTAGCAGGACATAGCAGGTGCGTAGCAGGGCACTACAGAGCATAGCAGGGTGTAGCAGGGCATAGCAGGGCATAGCAGGGCGCGGAGCAGGACCACGGTGACAGCTGCAACCATGATTTAGGTACCACCCTAATACAAGGAAAACTGCTGGGGAATAAGTTGCCCAGAGCTAAGTCAGTAATAGGCATTTAACTCACTCAAGTGATGTCTTTTGCGGCAATTTATGAGGGGCACTTTCAATCTCAAAACGGTGTGCACCGGTTTGCTACGGTTTCCTGGTTGAACAACATGTTTCCTCGGAACGGACGGTGTGCAACAGCTTTGAGATGTGTTTTCTCTCATTTGGTTGGTGTGTCTCTCGTTTCTTGGCTGTGACACAGGTGTTATCCAATCAGCAGAGACGTGTCTGTAAACTATTATGCAGTTCATTGTCAGGAATCTCAGTCTCATGGAGACAAATATACCTGACTCAATCAGATGTTCCTGCTGTCCACCGATGCAAAACTTGACTTTCCATCACACCGACATGATTAAAAGGTTTCCATTGCATCATTAACTCTCACACTTCTAAATTCAGATATTATTGTGAAAACCATACAAAGGAAAGTCATTTTCACAATATAGTTACTTTTGAATGCAGGGTTTGTCATTTTCCTGTGTTAATAGTCCTTACTTTAATGATAAACAAAAGGATGAAGAAGGCTTTTTGTGCTGCTACGCGTGGGTTGCTGGTCAGTTCTATTTTTAATGTACTAAATATTTCCACATGAAATAGCCGTTTAAATAAAGGCTTTTTAACTTTTTGCAAAAAGAGGGCCTTGGACCTTTTTCCTTCCTTTTTTTCCTCTCCTTTAAACAAAAGGATGAATTGTGAATATTAGCATGATTATCATTAGAATGACATGCCACTTGACTATATTGTTTAAATTCAAATGTTGAATGAATTTAGTTTGCTGGATTTGTTCACTGTGTATGTCTCACTTAGATACAGCAGAGTTTTGTCAACAGACTCAGCTGTGTTGCAGCTCTGGCATCAGTTCAGAGTGCATCTAAACTAGTGTGCAATAAGGCACCCCCTATCCTCACTCTATCGCTACTTATTATTACTGACCTCACAACTCCCCCTGGTGCTGACTGAGGTGGATGATCAATGAAGTGCAAGAGGTGAGTGTGCACAATGTGCGTTTGTGTGGTGGGTGGATGGTTGCCTACATGTTGTGCCGACGAGAAAGGAGCTCCTCTAATGTCTTTGGTAAGTATAAAATACAGAGAGATACGACTGTGAAAAAGGGCTCTTTAAAGAATCAATGGTATTTGCGCTGTCAGCAGTACTGATTGTTAAAGCCTCTGCAAGCACTCTTACATTGTGTTTCAGATTCATGAAAAACAAGCACAGTGGTTGTATAGTACATTTTAGAGGAGGATGCGCAGGCAACCAACACTATCCCTACAGGAATATTATAAACTAGAGACTTCAGAAATACCTGAGGGAATGATAAGGATCTCTTAGAGGAACATTGCATCAGTTTTCTGCTGTGGAATAACAGGCTGTTCTTGTCCTAATTAAGAGTTTTTGAGTCAAACAGATAGCTTGAATCAAATGGACTGGACTGAATAGGCTCTAGCTACTGATTGCTGTATATCCCAGCACCAGGCCTGCGGTGGTACCTGCCGAAAAAACCAATTATCTGCACGCTCAAATTAAACCTGGGAGATTTCAAAGGTGCAATGAATAAGACCTTAACTGTCCCATAGCGCAAAATTATCCAAATAAATCTGTGGTGGCAATAGGGCGGTTGATCAATAACAGTGACTCAACAGTTGCCTCGCTTGGTGCTGAAATGTCTGGTTTTTAAAAGGCTATGTGCATTTTCGACTCCTCGGGGTAAGACCAACAGCACAAACATCTGCTTTTCAAGCTAAAATAGTATAACATTAAAGAATAATATATATCATATTACCTCACGTTTTTTTAACCGACGATTCTGTTAAACGTCTCTGCTTTACTTGTCTTTATGGTAAAAGTGACTAGTGTGACTATATTTCAGCACATGTTGTAATTACTTGGTCACTAATTATCATATTTCTTATTGTGTGCAGCAAAACAATCGTCCTTTTGTTTAGAATCATTTCCACAAAACTGTGGAAACACACCTCTATATTAAACAAGAGCTAACGTGGCCACATCAAAAACAAATCACCATGATATTCAATATGGTGACTTGTCTGTGGTTTTCAATACTCATTACTCAAACAGAAGTAATGCAATATTAATTGCTTTTTCGATAGTCATTCAGTGTTTGACTAATACCTGAGCAGAGTAATTTGTTGGACTGCGTGTTGTGTCTTCAAACTCAACAAATCTGGTTAGTTCAGGTCTCTCAAGTCAGACTTAGAGAGTAAAGTGTTCTGCTGTTTCTATTACCAGATAGTTTAAGGTGAGAAGATTACCTATAATTGTACAATATAGGAATTGATGTACTATAGTTGTACATTGTATGATTCAAATTAGCAAGTGTATGAAACTGCCCTAGGCTTATGTAATGCAGTTACACTATGCTTACTATTACATTTTAGTCATTTCGGGGGGAACAAAGAACATTGTTGTTTCTGCTGTTGAGGTTTTTCTCTTATGGTGGCAGGGCCCCCGAGCAGAGGGCTGCTCAAGTGTCTGGTCACTTTAAAGCTTGTTGTTATCCTCAAGTATAGATTTATGAACGTTAGATACTTTCATTTCCCACCGTTTTTTTTTTTTTAAACAATCTACAACCCTGCAAACGTTTGAAACGTCCTCAAAAGAGGATGCAACAGAGACAAAACTGGAACAAACAGGATCAATGTATTTTTATGTCAATGTGTTTGGCCTGTGGACAGATGTTTGTCACACATCTCCGTCTCCTAGAAATAAAATTGTTGTTGCCATGATGGTGGGATGAGGATGAGAGGAAACCAGAAATGGCTACTTCCTGTTGTATGGAGCCCAAACTTTGTGGGTGCACACGAACCTCAGAGCTTGTGGTTGTGACGTGACAACCTTATATTACAGACACTTGGGGTGGTTAGCTTCATTTTGTATTGTGTTACAGAACTTTTAGTAAAAAAAAATAGACAGATGAGTTACTGTTTCAATCTCAATGAAAATGTCGCAGATACCAATAAAACGAGGTAACATTTATTTGCCCCCATCCTGGTTTGTTTTCACATAGAAACATACATTTGAATATACATTTACATTGGTGATTTAAGTGTTTGTAATAATGATTGAAAATCCTTTACTCATACAATACAAACCACTTGTACAGCTGTGTTTCCATTACGATTACTGATGTAAACAAACCTTTAATAAAAAAAAAGGTGATTTAATTCTGATTCAGCTTACTGAAGGAAAGGGAAAAATTATCAGAATGTTCTAGCGATGTAGCCAGTGTATTAGTTACACTTGTCAGCACAAATTCAGAGGGATACTTTTAGCATGAAGTATTTCCAGTGCTTCTAATTCACACATTTTAAATGTAAACTCTGATTTGGGACGAACAGATTCAGGTGGCCTCTATGGATTTCTGGTCATGCGTGGTACATTTGATGAAAGACAAAATATTGAGAAGAAAGGAGTTTAATAACGATTCTGAGCAGAACTAAAGTGTGCAGGCACTTCAGAGTCATTTCTAAAGGTTAAAGGGACAAAAACACTAACAAAAGGGGTTGGGAGGATGGATTTAAGTGAAAACTACAAGTGGCAAAGGCGTTTTACGCTCTACTCCCTGCGAATTACACGTAGCCTATCGACGTTGCTTTAGAAATTAATCGAGAGTAATAATATTTGGCTACTTTTTTTTTGGGGATAGGGGGAAAGGACACCGGTTGCCACCCAGCAGTGGTGATGAAGGGCAGAGGAGGCTCGGGTGGGAGACTGCAGCACGGTGCGCAGTGACCGGCTGCATCCACTGGGGGAGGACCGAGCACCGCCTGCATGCGCTGCGGTACACGAACGACTTTCTCACCGAGGCTCTCCATCATCACACACACACACACACACATACACACACACGCACGCACGCACACACACACACACACACACACACACGCACACAATGGGAGGGATACAGGAGTATAGGTAAGGCGGCAGTGGCAGACAGACAGATGTGTGATGCTCAGACTCAACCATGGGGCCGTTTCCCCTCGCCTGTGTGAAGGTAAACTTTTACCCACCATCGCATCTTTTCGCCGTGACCGTGTGGCGGTGATGCCAACTCGCTGCTTGCACACCTGCCTCTGTTTTTCTTTTTTTTCTTCAATGATAATTGCTGCCAGTATACCAGGAGCGATGCAGCAGAAACGGGGGCTGAAGTGGCAATAGATCCTGTTGAATTGAGACAAGACGTCGAGACGCAGTCAAAAAAGTGTCCTCCTCGGAGTGCGTCAGAGCACAGATGTATATAGTGGATGATATGGTCGCCGGCTGGATATGACGAGGGATTTGTGATATTACCCCCCTAAATCAAGACGGGGATTTAGGCAGAAGCGAAGAACTGCATCCTCACCTAGCCTACCTTCCCATCCTCCTCCTCCAACAGATTTGTTTGTAGGGGGGCTGAGGCGATTTTGTTTGGCCCCTTTTCACATGTAAGTATGAATGTCAGATTAAAGACGCTATTTTAATGGGCAGGACATTTCATGCGTAATGTCTGTTCTAAACATAAATGTGTTCATTTATTTCCGAAAGCCTACCTCCATGTTAACTCAATACTAATACTACTACTACTAATAATACGCTAATAATAATAATAATAATAATATGGCAATGAAGTTTACCGCCCTTATATTGCAAAATATGCGTAGTATCCTGGACTATGCAGTCGCCAAAACAACGGACATTAAAATGAATAGAACACATGTTGTGTTTTGTGCCTAAACCAACTGCTGTTTTCTCCTCTCTTGTCTTTTTTTCTCGCAGCTCCAGAGAGAGTCTGTCAGTCCTTCACCGGAGCTCTATAATGTAACAGCAAAGATCCAGTTCATTTAATTTTTAATTTATATATATATATATTTTTCATCTTATCACATAAAATGGCAACCAGGAGTGACCACGAAGGATCAAAAGACGCATTTGGGCGCAAGCAGCGGTCGTGGAGAAATTAGCCACCTGATGGGCGCCGGAGAAACCGAGCAGAGACTGTTTTGGTTCTAGCTTGTTGACTTGGTGATTGAAAATGCTGAACAAATAAAGGACGCTGCAAGTTGAGCACAGAGAGCCTGCGTAACAGGCTATGGCACCGACCCTCACATCTTTTTTGGTTACGGTAACGATGTCATAAAATACCGGAGGCCTGTGTCTAAACGGGAAGACAGGCTGATCAATATCTCCTGCCATGTTAAGTAGCCACATGGACTGCTCTCAACATGGGCCTTATTGAGGTGTGTTCGTTATTCTGACATTCTCATATGCACAACTGATTGGCCGAACCGGTTGATGCATCATTGTCTCTCTCTCTCTCTGCGCGCGCGCCGAGCTGCAACTTTGATCCTCTGGCCCTGCATCCACTTCGCCCTGAGGCGGTTACTGTAGCGCACACGGACGCGAACCGCTCATTGGACTTAAAAATGGAGTTTGCCATGGTGGGTGCGGACGGCGGGTGCAATAGTCACCTGCCTTACGGATATGCCCAAGCTCGCGCACGGGAAAAGGAGCGCGAGAGGGAGCGCCAGGCTGTCCAGTCGAGAGCGGCGGCTGCTGCTGCCGCGGCCGCTGCTGAAGGTGGGTCAGGTGAGGAGGGAGGAGGAGGCGTGGGGGGGTCCACCTCCACCTCGAGCGCTCCTCTCCTTAACAACCGCCAGCATCAGTCTCGCGCCGCCTCCTCCGCGAACGCCAACATCGGCAGCGGCGGGACCGCCTCGCGCCCCTCCTCCTCCTCCACCTCCTCCTCCTCCTCCTCACAGCCGCCACAGCAGCAGCAGCAGCAGCAGCAGGAGCCCGAGCAGCAACAGAGAGTTCTCAGAGAGCGGAGAAAGCAACGCGGCGTCGGACGGTGGAGACGCAGCCGGACGACTCTCGGCGGGGACCTGCGCCACTCGGAGCTGGCGCTGCTCGGATCCGAGGAGGACATCATGATAGAGGAGGAGGAGGCCGAGGGAGCCGAGGAAGAAGAGGAGGAGGAGGATGCGGAGGAGGAGAAGGGGTGCCGGGGAAGCAAGAGGTCGAGTTTTCTGTGCAACATGGGTGATGAGGAAGAGACCGTGTCGCTCACTGACAGGCGACCTCAGTCCGGCTACGAGAGTGTTTACAACGAGTGCGGCTGCTGCGAGAGAGTTGTCATCAACGTGTCGGGTCTGAAGTTTGAAACTCAGCTCAAGACTCTCACTCAGTTCCCGGACACTCTCCTGGGAGACCCCGACAAGCGAATCAGGTACTTTGACCCGCTAAGGAACGAATACTTCTTCGACCGGAACCGACCGAGTTTTGACGCCATTCTTTACTATTACCAGTCGGGGGGGCGGTTGAAAAGACCAGTCAACGTCCCGTTTGACATCTTCTCCGAGGAGGTGAAGTTTTACGAACTCGGGGACGAGGCGATACTCAAGTTTCGGGAGGATGAGGGTTTTGTCAAAGAGGAGGAAAAACCTCTGCCGGAGGACGAGTTCAAGCGCCAGATCTGGCTGCTTTTTGAGTATCCGGAGAGCTCGAGCCCCGCCAGGGGCATAGCGGTCGTGTCCGTCCTGGTTATAGTTATTTCTATTGTCATTTTCTGCCTGGAGACGCTGCCGGAGTTTAGGGACGAAAAAGAATACCTACAGCCGCGACACAACTCCACTCAACCCGACCACGGATTTACTCCTTTCAACGACCCGTTTTTCCTCGTGGAAACGGTTTGCATCATCTGGTTCTCCTTTGAGATTATAGTCCGCTTCTTTGCGAGTCCGAGCAAACCGGATTTCTTTAAAAACATTATGAACTCAATAGACATTGTATCCATTCTGCCTTATTTCATAACCCTCGGCACGGACCTGGCGCAGCAACAAGGCAACGGGCAGCAAGCGATGAGCTTTGCCATCCTGAGAATAATCCGCCTTGTCCGGGTGTTTCGCATATTCAAACTGTCCAGGCACTCCAAGGGGCTGCAGATCCTGGGCCATACCCTGCGCGCCAGCATGAGGGAGCTGGCCCTCCTCATTTTCTTCCTGGTTATAGGTGTCATCCTGTTCTCCAGCGCGGTGTACTTCGCCGAGGCGGACGAGCCCACCTCTCAGTTCACGAGCATCCCCGACGCTTTCTGGTGGGCAGTGGTGACCATGACAACGGTGGGCTACGGCGACATGAAGCCCATCACTGTCGGTGGGAAGATAGTGGGCTCCCTCTGCGCGATCGCGGGCGTGTTAACCATCGCGCTCCCGGTGCCGGTCATAGTGTCCAACTTCAACTACTTTTACCACAGGGAGACCGATAACCAGGATGACCAGGCGCCGGTGGTGGAGAGCATGCCCCCGGGCTGCCCCTATTTCCCGGACTTTTTAAGGAAATTCAAAGGCTCGCCCTCTGGCTCATCGATGGGTGACAAAGCGGAGTATATGGAGATGGAGGAAGGCCTGACGGAGTCGCTTTGTGGTCTGGACAAGAGCCCCAGTAAAGGAAACGGCACAGACATAGGGAGGAAAAACAGCACTAACTCAAAATCCGTTCAGACTGACGTGTGAAGTATAGAGTTCAGTTTCCCCCCCCGTTTTTTTCTTAAGAAGAATACGCCCTAATAGATACTGTACAAGAGCAGGTGGTCCCCTAACACAAGTTTTACGCACGCCTCAGAGCCCCCCCACACACACACACGCACGCACGCACGCACACTCACACTCACACAGGTCACCAATTGGCAGATTAAAATGTTTCATTCTCTCCATCTCAGAGCAAAAGTGTATCCCAAATCCTCTCCACAACCTTTAGGAACAATTATGATCAATATTTCCCCAATGGGGTTGATTAATTAATTTGTCTTACCTATGCGGGCTTCCAAATCTGAATTAAAAGTCTAGACAAGACAGGCTATGCATTCGCACTTTATGAGTTTCATCCGTCAATAAGAGAAAGGGTAGGGATGATCGTTTTTGCTGTTATGCAATAAAGTTAAACAATTTGTTTGCACTAATGTAGAATTTGCGCTGGGTTTTGGGCAGATTTTTATTTCAGAGACAGAAACTGTAGGCCGTGCAAATGGCAATCATTTAGTCATCCTCTGACCACTTAGCTGAAGAATGTTTGAGTAACTTCCTTAAAGAGAGCAAACTAGGGATATTAATGAGCTCTTTCATACGCTGCCAATAAAAATTGGACTCCAATAAAGGAAAAGCCTGAGACAGATAAAACATTTTTGTTACTGTTCCAACACTAATATGAACAAAAAAAAGCTAATTTCTAAGACATAGCATTTAGCAGTCATCAAATAAACCAGGGCTTGAATTATTTCTATGACATCTACACAAATATGCTTTTCCACAAAAAGAAAAAAGCCTTGTGTTGTTGACCCACTATGAGAGCTAAGCACAGGAAACATCAGAGTTAAAAAATGGCTGGAGAAATGACTTGCCCTGCCAGGTTTTGTATGGACAGGCTTGGAGCCTTGGCGACAACAGTTTCCCCAGTTTCATTTAAACCACCTCAATATGACAATATCCCTTTACACGGATGCAGATGGAAAGCTATAGCAAAAATGACTCTGTTGTGGAAACTCCTCGGAGGGGAGTTTGTGAGCAACTTCCTCTCCTGTCCACTGGACTTCGTGCACAACATTATTTTTTTTTCTTCCTCAAGAGGACTGTGATTATCTCCGAGCTCAGAGGATCCCCGAGATGTGGATGTCTTCCAAGGTATGTAGCCTTTAGTTCGTTTGTGACAGTGTTTTTTCTTTATCCAGTGATGAGGAAAACAACACCCAGTGTCATAGGAGAAAGCAAATAATGCTCCTGAAAATGTGGAGGAGATGATAAATACAACAAATGCAACACTCACTACGTGCCATCTTTAGATATACAGCATATTTAGAAATATTTCACCCTATTTATTTTCAACACTTGGTTGACCCCTAGACCCCTGTGCGTGTGTGTGTGTGTGTGTGTGTATAAAATACCGTAGACGGACGCTGGACGAATATGGCACACATTTCAGTCATCATGTGGTTAGGTAATGTTGGTTCTGTGCAATGTGTATGCCACACTCAGGTCTAATAGCCAACAGTTAAAACAAACACCTTTTCATTTATAATAATAGCTGTAATTATCTCCTTTAAGGTGACATCAGGTCAGCTACTGAGAGCTTATGCCAAAGATTTGGGAAGATTTACCTCAAAGGAATTTGTGGCTCAATAATAGTGTCTTCAGTAATGGAGTAGTTTTATATATATATATATATATGTATATATATAACTCTGAAAGTAATGTTGAAGTGCTACAGAGTTTACTCCCTGCTTTGTTGGACAGTGTTGATTGCACTCAGGTGATTGATTTTAGTTTTTTATTTAAGTGTCCTTGTTTTGTCTCCCCGCTCTCTGCTATCCAGTGGGTATTATTGATAGGTAAGGCATGAGGTCTCACCTTTCACAGCAGGCGTAACATGACGACATTGTGACGCATGAAGCCAGAATATATTGTCTTACTACATTTATCACCCTACACCATGACATTTATGATTTCAAATGTAAAATTCTTTGTGAAGTGAAAACTCCTTTGCTGCCTAAATCTTTGCATTATTCTCCAGATGTTAAATGGCCAAGCAAAACGTAAAGCCTCCCTATATTCAAAAATGTGTTTTGCTTTTTGGTTCTTCAATTGGATGTTCGGGCTTCACCCTGCAGACTGATGTAGCCTATATGTAGAGACACTAGAAGCCATTGTTCACATTAATCAGCTGAAGAGGAATGCTCACCTTACATCTCGGTTTAGTGACAGTTGTGGAAGTTTTGAGTTTGAAAGCCAATTGTGTTCTAAGTGAAATCTATCCAAGTATGATGTGGAAACCTGAGGCCTCCAGTGCACAAACACTGAGAGTGGACCTTGAAATGATGTAAGAGGCATCTTGTGTCCAGCAGTTACACTTTTGAAATGTAAAACTTTTGCAAATTCATCGATTCTGGATTTTTATCAATGAATAGATGCCATTTTACAATTAGTAATTGAACTTCTGTGTGGCAAAACAATTTCAGACAGAAATTGATATTCAAAGCAGAGTATTGTTTTGTCTTAAATCATGTGTGGAGGGGGTCTTTAAGTAGTGCAAAGTTTGTCCCAAATCACCTGATTTACGGACAAAAAATTTAGAATATATTCAACAATTAAATTTAACCAAGAGCAAAAAAATCCTGAAAGCTGTCAGCATTTTTTTTTAAATCCACAAACCTCTCTGAACTGAGCAGAGACTCTCATGTGTTGAGAAAATAGAACTGTTCCTTGCAGAAAAGTTAGAAAGCCAAAATGTAATTTCGCAGTACTTTGCAGTGTTTTCAGTACTTAGAAAATGCATCATAAGAAGAAGAATCAACTTTTGTCACAATCAAGACATTTATACAGTAGATCCACATATGCTGTCACTCCCTCCATAGGGCTCCTCAGCACTCTTCAGCACATAATCCCAGCATCAGCATGTAATAATTTATTGCACTGTGTGTGTTTATATCCTCAGAGGAACTATTCATACAAGATATTTTTAACACCTGCACCCACAACCAAACATACCCTCCTGGCACAGAGCCAAACCCTCTTGATACCTCACACTTAGCACTTACATAATATGGCTTATGGCAAGAGGCACAATCCAAAACATTTTTCAAGCAAAGTGTGTGGGTCAGGCATATTCTTAGGCCTGTAGCTGCTGAGCTGACTTTTGGAAACAGCCTGGATCATCCTGAGCCACAGAAAAGAGCTGAATGGTTTGAACTTTTCCTAGCGTTCTGTTGTCACGTGCACGGCGAGTCTTTGTAATGCAAATTTATACCATATGGCCGGGCCATGTGACAAAGTGAGAGTTATTTATGGTTATTTCTCAAAAGGTATTGCATGCCTGTCAAAGGACACAGAGGAGAGGTGGAAAGAAAGTGAGTATGTGCGTTACATAATGTCAGTCTAGGTTATGTTGTGGTAGGTTATGTTATTCTCCTATTTCATACAGTTGCAACATAAAGACTTCTGGGGCTCTTGGCCTGTTGGTCACACAAAATAAACAGTTTGAGGATATTACTTTAAGCTATGGAAACTAGTGATACGCTTTTGTCAACGTGTCTTATATGGACTCAATGATTAGTCATTTAATTTGAACTGACAGATTTACGTATGAATGAAAAATAATGAAAGCAATAATAAGGCACAGCTCCCAGGGGTATTGACACAGCTACAGTATTATACACTTATGGATGGACTGCTCATTGATAAATGTTGTTTACAATGCTCCATTCTACGACACAGTACAAACAACAGTCAACCACAGTGATTCAGGTCTTGTAGAAGGAACTCTAATGGAGTTAAAGGACAATTCCGGTGTAAAATGAACCTAGGGGTTAATAACACGTGTACCGAGTCGACCGTTCTCTGGAATATGTTGTCATGCTAATCGAATGTGTCTCTAGCTTGAAACAAGATAGCGCAAACCGCTGATTAGCTTATAAAGCTAGTCGTCGGGGCAGAGGGTAAAGTAAAAAGAAATCGCTATTTCTATACCGCTAACAAGGCTCAAAATAGCACCACACTTCCACGGTAGCATAATGAGCTTTGGGAACTTTGTAAGCGTACAGACAGTTTATTAAAAAGATAGATTATAAAGACAGTAGCATTCACGTATACAAGTAGCGGCATCTACGGAAGCCATCAAGAACAACCTCAGAGCTAGCAAGCTAACGTTACACGCTGAAAATGGCTGAAAATCTGAATATAATATATGAAGGCAGGGTTTCAATAAATGATTGTAAAGATTTACAAAGAATATGTTTATGGCATTTACTAACTGGCATTTACTAACTGAGATGTTTCGGGACCGATTGGAGAGGACTGCTGTGGACGATGTAACGTTACACACGCTGATACACTGGCAAGAGCAAATTACTTTTAACCATGTATCCAGCTTATTTAATTAGCTAATGTTATTGTATTATGTAAGCAGTCATAATCAATTATTATTTTATGTGGCATTTTCTTTTTGGGGGTGCAAATATTCCCCCAAAATTTTGATGAGCCACCGTCGCTGCATCCAGAATTTTTATCTCCTATCCCAGAATATATCTGTGTTGTAGCCAGACCTTACTCCACAGTGCTGTGGGTTTGGCAATGCGAGACTAGAGGCACAGTGAACCAAAGCTGGATTACCAGCCGGGCAAAGTGGGCAACTGCCCAGTTTCTGTGTGGCAATTACTTTGTTGTACTTAAATAACAAATGTGTTTGGTAATATTTTACTCTAAAGCATTATTAAAAGCCCAAATGTAAAGACCCTAAAGTGGCTCCTGCATCTTGTATGTCTTATAGAATATAGAAAATGTAATGTCTTATAGACAAAATGTAATGTATTATTATTATTTCATTTAACCAGGAAGTCTCTCAAAATATATTGCCTCTTTTATGAGAGAGTCCAGATAAAAATGGCAGTGTAGTGTGGACAATGGACATGAGAGGCATTAGGGGAATCATTAATATTTTAGTTTATACCACAAACTAACTAATATACAGCAAACCTGGGGGAGGGTCGTATTCCAGGTGAGAAATACTGGTTGGTTTATAGGATTCTGGGAAAAATGCATTTTGGGGAATGTGCGTGTGTGTGGGCTAAATAGGGTCTCTCACCCAGCCTAGCATTTAGGCTTTGTTAGCTTTGTGGTGGAGTTGTCCTGCAATAATTTTGCTTGGATTTTACTGCCCTTGACCTGGGAGAATGTTTGGTTACACTTGTGACACTGTCATTAACGTGTCATAAACATTATAAACAAGTCATAAATGTTTATGACATAACGCTTCTTTTAGTAAGTGTCATTCGGTTTTTGTCATGACCAGTTATGGTTATGGTTATGGTTATGGTTACGATTAGAGTTAGGGCTAGGGTTCATGTGTCATGACTGTGTCATGACAGTGTCATATGTTCATGACAGTGTCATGTCACTCTTATGTAGATACCTTCAAGTAAAGTGTTACTGAATGCTTGTCAACCTTCTCTGAAGAATGAAGAGTTCGATCAGAACAAAGTCACAAATTTTAAACTAAAAGTACTGTCAAAAAATGTGTCTATTTCAACCATAGTGTGCATCCTCTCTGCAGTTTTGGAATCCACTGGGGAAGCTTATGATACATGATATCTGTAATGGAAAAAAAAAAAAACATCCCCTAAAATATCAAAATACAACAGTAGTGCATGTGTCTGTATGTCATGCAACCTTCATATGGCTATAATGATATTAATTAGCTAGCAAAAGATGCAATTACTTAGACAGAGTTAATGAGATCTTTTTAAACTATGTCGACCAATGTAACAGACCAGTGTTCAGGGTTTCCACTGTGGTGATCACACTGGCATCTACATTTACATATGTTTCATTGAATTAGGCACCTCACAGCCCACATTTGATGTGACAGTCGACTCTTCTAGGTTGAAACAACCTGGTCTGCAAAACAGAAGCCAAATTGTACCAGAGGTCAAAGTCACAGCTGACCCTGTTGACAAATGGTTCATTTAGCCGCTTAGAAAACGATTCCTACCTGCAGCCAAGACATCCATCCATCTTCTACATCTGCTTGTACCTGTTCAGGGTCACAGGAGGCTGGAACCCATCCCAGCATACACTGGGTGAGAGGGAGGGAGCACTCTTGGAGAGTCTGAGCTGAAATAAATTCAAACACATTCACACTTATTTTCACTTCTGAAGGGAATTTTAGAGTTTCCAGTTTGCCTGACCTTCATGTCTTTGGACTGTGGTCTGCACCAAAAAGTGATCCACACAAAAACAAGGAAAAAAGCAAAAATAAAAAAAAATAAAAAAAAAAAAAAACCAAACACCCTTTTCCAAAAAAAAAAAAAAAAAAAAAAAAAAAAAAAAAATGTCTAATGCAACCGCCCTGCAATAAATCCCACCTTCATTAAGGTTATCTGTTTTAGTTGTAAAAGTTTTGGAGAGCTTTACATTTCTTCCTGTTGAACTGTTATGTTAGTCAGACAGTTCATCGAGTTTATGTCAGTTAAGGTAGACCACAGTGAATATTAAAAACACCTGTCATATAAACACAAGGCAATTAAAAAGCACCACAAACGACAGCATCCAAAATTACCATCAAGTTGAGTCAACACCTCTCTGAAACAGCTTCAACAAATAACTGAACATAAAACTGCATAAAAGTATTCAAATCAAGCTCATTTTATTCATATAGTAAAAATCACAAATCTATACGACTTAGGATTTTCTGTATGTGCATTTAAGGCTTTAAGAACAATGGTAAGATTATAATATCAATTGTATATTTTACTGGTATTCAATGCAGGTGAGCCAGAACAGGAGTGATGTGTTGTTAAAAGTTAAAAGTCTAGCGGCTGCATTTTGAACCATTTGGAGTCAAGAAATGGGAGTGGAATGGGTCAGCCCAAAATACAGTTAATTACAGTAATCAAAAAGAGAGGTGATAAAAGCATGGATAACTGTTTCCAGGTCCTGGTGGGATAAAAACAGCTTTAATTTGGCTAAAATTCTAAGCTGGTAAAAGCTGCCCTTCGCAACACAACTGACTTGTTTGTTAAAATTAAGTTCAAGTGTCCAATAAGACACCAAGATTTTTAACTTCATTATGCAAGTTTGCAGAGAGGAGCCCAAGCTCACTGGTTAGGCTGGTGACAGAGCTTGGAGGGCTAAACATGATTACTTTAGTTTTTGACAACTAGACAGCACAGCCATTCAAAGTTTTCATAATTTGTTAAAGTAATGCGTTTTAATGTTAAGTACATTAGCGGGACAGGAAACACATGCAGCAGTGTCACTGATCACGTATGTTGTATCGGAAGTTTTGCAAAGTATTATTCTACTCCCAGAGGTGAAAACTGAGAGTGAAATATAGTGGCATGTTCTAACTGTGATAATGACACATCGTGGTCAGACTTCTCAATGGGAATTATGAGTTCTTAAAGACACTGTACACCAACGGAAGTATTTTTATAGTTATTATAAGACAAATTTCATTTGAAACCTGCATTGTTACATGTTTGCAAGCGTGCAGTCTTCTTCCCTGCCTTTGCATGTCTACTTTTCTTGCAATATCACCATCACCACTTGTTGATCACTGGAATAGTGTGAAACCATTGGCAGGAATTTGAACTGAATCACTTGCAAGCATTGTGCGCTTGTGTGTGTGTGTGTGTGTGTGTGTGTGTGTGTGTGCGCGTGTGTGTGTGTGTGCAGAGTAAAAGTACACTCACAGCGGCAGAGTAGCCCCTTTGAGAGTGATATATTATCATATGTATCATGTTTTTGGAATATTATAACTGATGCATTTACACGTAAGCAGGGTTTTAATATCACAGCTGGTTGAAGTGGAGCTAATTTTAACTACTGTAGGCTATACACTGTTGGTTGGTTTAACTATTTAACAATGCATCGTATTTTATAAGTCGATCATATGTTTTGTAGGCAAATGAACTAGTAACTATAGTTTTCAGATAAATGTAGTGGAGTATAAAGTACCACCACTGAGTGGTGCTGCTATGAATGAGATTTGTAACTGCATCTGTTCTTTAACATCTTTGCTGTGCTTTCCATGTTTGCTTGATTGTTTTTACATGTAAATGCACAATGGCATTCACAATGTTGGCTGTTATGCGTCTTCTGTGTACAGTAATATCACGTACATGCTTAATAGTATTATTAAGGTGTAAAGTGAGCCTCTTGAACAGGAGAGAGAGGGGCATGTCAATTAAACAGTGTGTACATGCCCACACACAGGTCTAATCAGCCAAATTAAGTGAAACCGCAAAGGGTGTGTAGAAGATTGAAACAATATTGCCTGCAAAAACAAAGGGTTAAATGTTTAGAAAAAGAATTTGAGCAGGGAATTTTTCTTGCTCTCACAGTTTTTCCACTGATCCAGCTGGTAAATATTTTCATGCAATGTAACGATTATGTGGAAAATCATTAATCAAGCAAAATTACATAGACTGGAACAACATAATAATGGCTGCTTATTTGAGAAAAGAATCTCACATGTACTGTTTTAAGTAATTATTGTAAATAATCTATTCATAGATGCGCCGTCATACCTCCCTGATAAAATATTTTCCTTGGAAGTAACCAAAGTAACATGAAACAACAATCTGGAATAACATGGAATTTCATGGGGCTGGAACGTCTTTCCATTCATCTGTCTTGCCAATACATTAATCAGGCCTGATAATGGGCTGTCAGCTAGCTGCGTTGCCAACACACACTACACACACAGTATACACAACACACACAACAAACACAATACACAAATCCAGCTGTTTTCATCGTGTGAGTATTTACGATAATTGTTGTCCCTTTTAGAATGAGCCGGCTCAAGTTACCTTCTTGTAAAATCATTAACAACTGGTCCAAAGAGGACAGGATTCATTCATCAATTTCAACTCAAAAAGGCAGTTTGACTCTGATTGTTGCTTAGACGCTGTCCAAATCTATTGGTCAGAGAAAGAGTTAGCCAAAAGCAGGGAGTAGTGAATGAAGATAACGGGCTTTTAACCAGGTGAGAACAGGACAAGCGTGACCCTCCCTCGAAAAAAGATTATCCAATCATACCTTACCAACCATAACTCAGACTGATCTCATAAAGTGGCGTATGTATGACATGTATGGCGTGTTATCAAGACGCATAATCGCTTTTTAGCGTGTATATCAACGCCGTTCGGCCTCCATTGACCTACATTACGTGTGAATTTTCACCCTAGTGAGTAGTATGAAGGGACCTAAGTCCGCAGAGGGAGATTGGTTGGGGTGACAGGTGGGTGAAACACAGGACTTTCACCCAGGAGAGCTGGGATCGCATCCAGCATGTGGTGTTTTTCAGCCGTTTTTTTATTTTGGTAAATTTTTTTTAAGCCTTCCCCAATGTTTCTTTCCTAAGCCCAATCGTTTATTGTTTTCCTATGTGACGTTGGTCACCATCGTGTTTTTGTCATTTTTGTTTTTGTTTTTTTGTGTTACCTTTCCCAATGCGTAGACATACGCGTGGATAGCTCAAAATGCGTACAAATAACACGCCATTTGGTTTTAGGAAAGTGGCGTGTATGTTTACGCAAAGTCATGATGCCATGACATTCACAGCCTTTCAACCTTTGTTTTTAAAGAGTTAATGGTGTCTATAGCCTTTCCAAGACCAAAACCACAAAAGCAAAAATTGTTAGGAATGGATAAAAAAAAAGTGTGTTTATATGTTCTATATTAGGTTGCAATTAGTCTTCCATATTCAGACCTCTCAAGCACTGCAGAAAGGTCTGGCTTTGCCCATGATTCTGGTATAGGGGAAAACATGCTCTGGCTTGCTTGTATTTCTTTAAACCAATCACAGTAGTCTTGGGCCCAGGAGGCAGTGATAGTGCCCGTGCAAAATAGATAGGGGAGATAGTCAAAGGGGAGGAGAATTCCATCTGAAATAGGCGGCCAATGGCAGGCTTATACCAACAGTCTACATTAAGTCAGTCAGACTAGGCTGCAATTGTTAGCATGTCCAGCTAACTAGTTCACTACCTGCAGTAGAAACCTAATTGGCCTGAGATTTATCAGGTTTCTAAGTTTTCTTCTGTATCAAAGTAATCCAGTGATAGCAGCAAACAGAAACCGCTAATAGCCAAATATGCATTCTTTCAATAGTGGTAATGTGTAAACAAAATGTAAGTAAATATAGAGAGAAAAACGGTACAAGCATGGATGTATTATAGGGCTGTGCAATTAATCAAAATTTAATCGTGATTATGATTTTGGCTCCCAACGATCACAAAAACAGAATAATCGAGAAAAACAATTATTTAGCTCATTACGTTTTGCAAGTAAACTCTTTATTTTCTCTAATCGTGATTATGTTTTTTTTCCATAATCGAGCAGCCCTAATGTATTACAAGAACTGGATACAGCGTTCAAGGCCGTGCCCCATTCCGGTTTGCTGTGCACAGCAAACCTGCTAACTCCAAAGCCAATGTGCGTATAAATAACTAACTACATTAGTGTGTGGGGTTACAGCTTACGTTAAAAAGCCTCGTTCAAGACTGACACATCCACACTCTAGTATTCCCCCGCTGCGGGCAGCCGGTACTCAATGCTATCAGAGTTAGGGAACGCCTTGCTTTTTTATTGGATTTGGGGAAGTTTACAGTTTTGAGACCCTTTCAAAACAAAATGGAAACATTAAAAGTCAGCCTTAGCTTAATAGGGGATCATACCTTGGTTCCCAGGGCATGTGTGTTTCTTGATATAAACTAACATTGTCAGATATTGGTAAGGGATATCTTCGCAGTTTGAATTGCAAAACAACGAAAGGAGATGGATAATTCAAAAGCAGCCCAAGTGGTAAAAATCTGTGGAGATATAAATGTGAAAAGTCGAGAAAACTGTCTCACACGCAAATGTGAGGGTGTATTGATGAGTATAACATCAGTAGGCTATAAGCTGTGAGTGATTTCAACATAACGGCCAAGAAAAACGTACATTGAACATAGGGAAACACATTGCTAAGAAAATAGTTTGAAAGGTCGCCTTAATGTGTCATATTAGGAGGATATTGAGCTGGAAAACATAGGACCCTGGGAACATAAGATATGCTCCCCTTAATATTTACCTCAATAGGGTTAGCTTCCAAAATTGTGCTGTGTAGCAAACTGGACAGTCTTTCGCTGACAAACTAACTGGTCCAGGGTAACATCTTAATCGATTCAGGCCATCATGTACACTTGACAGATGTACACTCCCATTTTCCACGTAAACAAGATGTTTACGGCCCAGTTTGACGAGAGTGGTTAATAAAGCACACTACAGCCCCAGTGTAAGTTTAAACCAGCTTGTGGTTTCCATGTGGCAGTTACATAAGGTCCCTCTATTGAAGAAAAGCAACCTGATTCTTGGCACCCTCCACTGTATCCCCTCTATCTGACAGCATCCCATGCTTTATTATGTTACTTCATTCTAGACGTGTAGATTGTATTGCTAATTACACATGTGCCTCCGTGTTGGGTTTCTCCACCCACTGAAAAATCAGCTGCTTTTGTATGCTTACGCTATTGCTTTACAGTTATAAAAAAAAACAGCAGTTATTGCACATTTGACAGAGTAATGCTAATTTGGTTTTATAGGTTCCAAAATGATGGCAAATAGAAAATAAAAGATAGATCAATATTTATAATATGATGAGGTATACTGCTCTGTCAGGTTACCTGCAGCATACACAGAGGTATGTGTGGTCAAAATGTTGATTAAGTTTGCCGTCACACAGACAATCTGGGGCAACAGAGGATTACAGATTTGTTATGGCATTGGGAAAGGTAAGCATTTCAAAGATTTGTCATATCAAGTTTAGGCTTTTTTCCCCCTCATTTTCCAGAGTGCTACCTAAAACCCCACAGCGCTGCAGCTTTTTATGAACAAGCTTGAGATTTGATTAAATGGAGCGGCTGCTCAACCATAAAAAAGTTTTCTTTCCTGCTCCCTGTGAAGACGAGCTGGTGAGCAGAGGACCAGCTGGTCCTGTAAACTTTTGAGGGGCTGCAGATGCTGATCACGCTGTGGGAATCAAGAAACACACACACACACACACACACACACACACACACAGCTTGATGGTGTTTTAAGCCCCCAACGTCTCTTTCCAGGCAGTGCTGCAACCGTTGACTTCAAGGCATCTAACCCTAACCTTAACCCTAACTAACAATAAAATTAACACTGCAGCCTCTCTGACTTTGATATTAGTCACTGCAGGTGATACCGAGTGGAGAGTAAAGCAGATAATGTTTGTGGATAGCCTTTTGTCAGTGCAAGTGTCAGCATTATATGTAAAGAAAGTTTGTCAAACGGTAAAAGATAATGGTAACACTTTATTTGAAGGGGTGTACATAAGACTGACATGACACCGTCATTGTAATGAAATGACACCTGTCATGAACATGAAGGAGTCATTTTGAGTGTTCATGACTGTTGTCATTAAGTGATATTCGGTAAATTATGATACTTTTTATGCAGTTAGCATTGTCCGAGATGTCTTTGTCATGACAACTTGACTTTAATGAAGACAACAATCTCTGTGTTATGAGAACTTGACATTAAGCAAGACAGTACAACCTGTCAATGTCTTTGTAATAACAACTTGACATTAACCTAGACAGTCATAAATATGTCATGACAGGCCCAATTATCAAACTTTAATAAACTATTTAACTTTCAGTGATAACATTTCATTAAACTGTCATGAAGAGGTTGGTTTTTACATTGGTTGTCATGAGAGCATTATAATTGTGTCATGAATATTTTTCCTTGACCTCAAGTAAAGTGAAACAATTTGAACCTGTCATGAAGTCTGATTTCATCATCGAACGCCTATAATGACGGTGTCAACGAATAATATCCATAACCTCAAGTAAAGTGAAACAATTTCAACCTGTCATGAAGTTTGATTTCATCATCAAATGCTTATATGACGGTGTCATGAATAATATCCATAACCTCAAGTAAAGTAGAACCATTTGGACTTGTCATTAAGATGTCTTAAAATGTATAAGACCAGTTTGACAACAGTGAATGCAGTACCGAGGTGATTTAATGAATTTTAAACACATAACGTTAGCTTTAGGCTAACGTTTCTTGTTGATAAAACTTTACTGCTTACTAAAGTAACCGCTAACTCTAGTTAGCTGCCGTAAGCTAGCTAGTGAATTCATTTAACTGTACAGCTGTTAAATTAGCTAGCTGACTCAGCCCAGGGCTGCTAAGAGGAAACCCTCTCGAAAGTGTATTATAATCGTAAAACTGGTCACCGCTGTGTTTGGTCCCATCCATCTAGCAGTGGTCACCGACACCAAATTTGATGGTGAAGACATGTCCCACCCTACTCTGCCTCTGATTGGTCAACTCCGGTATTCTTACCGTAACCAATTGCACTCCTAATGCCTAAACCTAACCAATCAAACCAAGGAAGGCAACGAGTAGGAAGGGACTTGTCTCGTCACAGATATTGATTAGTAGCCAATAGCGCTGAATGTGCGTTAAACTGGGTTTCCACCAGGCAGTTTCAGAGTGATCGGATTTATTCCGCCATGCTAGCGCTTTAGCGGAGTCGGTGTCGCCAGACCAGTGTAATATTCACTGTTATCTTTGAAATTTAACTGACGATACTGGACTACTCATACAGGCGCTGCCATCCTTTATTTCACTTCCGGTTGCCACTACTGCGTACTTAATTGACGTCAGTAAACAGAACATTCTAACAGGAAATTCTAAGGATATTACATCCCCCTTCTTTTGAAAACAAAACATGGTCATAAACATACACGCAGTAGCTGCCATAGATATTTATGAACTATGTCGTAAGGCATTCAACCCATCAGTCAATTTATTTTGCATGGCAACGGTGTCTTGTTATGTTGGATTACTGAGGGATGATATGATTATCATGCCAACATACAACATTTGAATCATTGGGACACCACAACTGAAGTGTAACTTTATCAGGTATTTCCTCTGATAGAACTTAGCTGTATCATTTCGTAAACAAGGTAAGTATTCATCAAGTAAAACATTTTCACATAAAAATGTTTTCTTCTTTTTCTTCTTTTTTTTTTTTTTAACTTCACAAGTCCAATATTTCTCTTGGCCGTATTATGTGGCCTGACCTGGTGGTAGAGTAGTGTGCTGACGCTGTGGGGGCTGGTTGTGTGCCTTGTGTGTGTTCAGTGTTGTGTTGCAGAGTGACAGGCTCTAGTCCATGGCCATTTGGTGGACCTTCATGGTTTGTACCACTTTCTGGAGTCTGCAAGAGGTGACGCCTGTTTCGCCTGAGCGTGTGACCTTCATCAGTGCAGATGTTGTATGATCTCTGGGTACCTGCTGTTTCGGTGACTGTTGCAGGTTTCCACGTACCAGCTGGGAGCTAGTAGCGGACTGTGGCACCCACTGGTAGTGCAGGCAGTGTCTTGGCTGTTCGGTTGTAGTAATGCTTTTGGCTTTGGCACAGTTCTCTCCTGCAGTGGACTGTGCTGTGACAGGCAAACTCTGGCTGCAGTTGCTTTTCAGTGACCGGGAGAATTGAGCACAGTGGGTACAGTGGGCAGCTTGTGATGTGCTCAAAGTCCCACACATGAGTGAATCCTCGGAACTCCTGCGAACTGTGTAGCAAGGTCAATTATCAATGATTATAGTCTGAGGTATTCCAAACTTAGCAAACATGGCTTTCAGCTTTTGGATGACAGTTGTGGAAGTGAGGCTGGTGATCTTCTCTACCTCAAAATATCTGCTGTAATAGTCAACTGCCACTAGTCAGTGTTATTCCATGTGAATAACTGCCAAGGCCTTTCGGGGATGGGGTGTGAGATCATTGGCTCCTTTGGGGAGTTACGTCACTCAAGGCAGATGTTGCAGGATCCTACTAGCACCTCTATTTGTTTTCCCATGCCAGGCCAGAATACCACATCTCTTGCCCGTTGTTTACACTTTTTCATCCCTAAATGTCCTGAGTGTATGCGTGCAAGCATTTCAGCCCTGAGTGAGTATGGTTTAATGATTTTTTCTCCTTTTAGCAGGATGGCGTTCATCTTGGAGATCTCATCTTGATGATACCAGTATTCTGTGACAGCAGTGCTGCTGAACACTCTGCGTATTTGTGAGTCCATACCTTCGCACAGTGTGGTCATTGCTTTCAATTGGCTTCCTGGAAAAAGTGTCCGTGACTCTGTTGCGTGGGGGAGCCAAGTCTTTTATGGCCTTGATCTTGTTGGGGTCAGGTCGGATGCCTTCTCGTGTCAGCCTGTGCCCAAAGTAGCTCACCTCTGGAACGCAGATGGCGCTTTTATCCTTGTTCAGCTTTATGCCTTTCTCTCTTGTTCTCTCCAGCATACCACGCAGGTTGGCGTCGTGCTCGTCTTTGGTGCAGTCATACACCAAGATGTCATCCACAATAGCCTGGAAGCCCCTTGTAAGCCTCGTCGACTCTCCTCTGAAACTCGTCCTGTGCAGAGATGATCCCGAAGGGGAGCCTCTTGAACCGATATCTGCCATAGATGGTGTTGAATGTAGTTAGCACGGATGACTTGTGGGTGAGTTTTATCGCCCAGTACCCAGACCTGGCGTCTAGTACGCTGAAGTATTGTGCACCAGCTAGTCTTGGTGTGATGTCATCTAGAGTGGGGGAGCGGATAGTGGGGTCTTTGAATGGCTTTGTTTAGGGGGTCTAAACATATTCTAAGCCTCCCTGTTTTTGGCTTTTCTACCACCACCAAGGCATTTACCCACTCAGTCAGCTCTGTGACTTTCTTGTATAATTTCTTCTTCTTCTTTTAGTTCATCTTTGAGTTGGCTTCGCAGGGCATATGGGATAAGGAAAGGCGGACACGCCACTGGTGTTACGGCAGGTTGAAGGCGACGGGTGCACTCCCCAGGAAACAATGTAGGGCTGGGCGATATGGAGAAAATCAAATATCACGATATTTTTGACCAAATACCATATCGATACCGCAACGATATTGTAGTGTTGACAAAATATTTACACAATGAGATTTTTGATAAATAATCATCAGTAATGTGGCTATAATGACTAAGTGGGTAAAGGCAACTAATATAACAGTTACAACAGTCTGGTAAGTTCAGAAAATGACATAACTTTACTGTAATGCAGCCTTTAAAACCAGGAAAAGACACCACTTATGCCATATTACGATATTACGATATCCAAAATCTAAGACAATATCTAGTCTCATATCACGATATCGATATAATATCGATATATTGTCCAGCTCTAGTCCAATGTCTTCAAATACGTCGGCAAACTCATCTGTGATGCTAGTGTGTGGCAGTGCGTTGACCATATGTACTAGCTTGACCATGTTCAGATCTAGGCATGCTCGCATTCCCAAAACAGGAGGTGCATTTCTTGCACAGACTATGTCAAAATCTAGCAAGACAATTTTTTCTTTATATCTGCATGTGAGTTTGCATGACCCTGCCACTACAAGTCTCTGTCCACCATATCCTGAGATACTACAGTCTGGTGGGCTTTGCACTATATTGCCAAAGACTTTGTGGAATGTGTCGGCTGGTATTATGTTGGCCTGGGCACCCGTGTCTATTTTGAATTTCAGTTTGTGCCTCTTTTCCCCTATTTCTACCTCCTCATGGTGTGTGTTAGCATGTAGCTTTGTGATAGTGTTGATATATTATCATCTGGTGGCTGCTCCGCTCCGTCTGAGATAACATGCACTCTCGGGCTTGTATTTTGTCTTTGGTTGCTGTGTTTGTGTCCTGCAAACTTTAGCAAAATGGTTGGGCTTCTTACATTTGTTGCATTGGCGTCCTTTGGCTGGGCATTCCTCTGTGCGTCCGTGCTCTCTCCCGCATGCTCCACATTCCTTGTTCCATACTGTATTTTTAGGGTCAGTCCAGTTTGTTGTGCGTCAATAACGTGTATGCTCTGATTTGAATGGTTTTCTGCTAACTGCATGAGCTGACTGATTAGCTGTGCCAGCAGTGGGACTATGCATGGTCTTTAGCTGCTTTAGCAGCTCATATGTCTGTGCAATATCAATAGCATTCTTTAACGTTAAGTCTGTGTAGCATAGTTTCTCACGCACTTTAGGAGAATTTGTGCCAAAGACGATTCTGTCTCTAATCATTTTGTCACTGTTAGGAAAATTGCAATCTTTCACAAGCAATCTTAGCTCGGTTACAAACACGTTGAAACTTTCACCCTCCCAATGTATTCTCTGGTGGAATTTATACTGTGCGAAAATGGGGTTTGCTCTAGGTTTAACATACGCTTCAAACCTGTCGTAGTACTTTCCTTTCGTCTTCTGTGAGTGTCCATAGATAGCTGCACTTTTCTTCCTGCCGTTTGTTGTGTAGCGGTACGGAGAACATCAGCTCCACATGTTGGCGGAATTTCTTCCATGCGTCGGGCAGATTCGATGAATCCCAATCCATCCTTGGCGTGGGAACACCTGTGTGTTCCGGCTTCCATCCTCAGGTCGATGTGAAATACTGGTCTATTCTGACACCATGTAATATTCACTGTTATCTTTGAATTAAACAGACGATACTGGACTACTCATACAGACGCTGCCATCCTTTATTTCACTTCCGGTTGCCACTACTGCGCACTTAATTGATGTCAGTAAACAGAACATTCTAACAGGAAATTCTAAGGATATTACAACTGGCCTCCTCCGAGACTTACGGAGGAGGCCAGTTTACAACAGGGAATGATCTGACGTTACCGAGATGGTTTTATTTTAATACATCCTGGGCTGAATCAGCTAATTAGCTAATTGACCAGCTGTAACGTTACAGCTAACCGAGCTACTGGCAGCTAGCTATAGTTATCAACAAGCCCAAAACTCAATAAATCAACTCGGTATTGCATTCAATGTCGTAAAGCTAAATAGTTTATTAAAGTTTGATAATTGGGCCTGTCATGACAAATTTATGACAGGTTATGCTGTCTAGGTAATGTCAAGTTGTCATTACAAAGACATCGACAGGTTGTATTGTCTTGTTTAATGTCAAGTTGTCATAACACAGAGATTGTTGTCTTCGTAAATGTCAAGTTGTCATGACAAAGACTTCACAGAGAATGCTAACTTTGCATTAAAAGTGTCATAATGTACCGAATGATACTTAATGACAACAGTCATAAACACTCAAAATGACTCCTTCATGTTAATGACAGGTGTCATGTCTTATTGCACACCCCTTCATGTTCCAAGATAATTAAGGGATTAGATAAGATAGAACTTTATTGATTCCCAGTGCAGAAATTTGGTTGTTGCAGAAGTAGAAGAGAAACAAATAAATACAGATAAGTATTTAGTAGAGTATTTGGAGACAAAATGGCAGAAGAGTACACCAGACTAATATATGATATGATTAAGTAGTAGTACTTAATATTTGTCTGTATTAATATAATGGTAAATAATGCAAGAGTCAATGTAACATATTAAGATAATATAGTATAATATGATACATATGATATAGTGAAGGATTTAAGGCATAGCCTTATATAAAGTGAGTATAGTAATTTAGTATTGAATAATATAATATTTGGTACAATATAATAATATAGAACAGCAATATAACATAGTATATAGTATAATAAGTGGTCAAAAAAGGTCTTAACTTGCTGTTTCTTTTAATTAAATATAATCTTTATATCACTGGACGAAATCTTGCTAGTGCAAAAACAAGCCCCTAGCTTTGAGAATAGAACAAATGAGAAACAAACACTTTGAATGTCTCACAAATTGGACAAATGCTGCTGTAATTGTCCACTAAATTCTGCTATAGAAGGCCATTTTGTGCTGCTCATCAGGTTTGTTTGATCTACATATATTACATATATCTTACTGAATACTGAATACTGAATAGCACTACCTGGAGGGCAAATAGTGAGTTTAGGTATGAAATTGTACGTACACAAACTCTCTTTGAAACGATGTGGTCATATCTTCTTTTTGCTTATGTCACTCATGCTACATAAGAGTCTTATGAGTTTGTCTTATGAAAGTTGAATTTGCATTGTAGTGTAAAATAACCTAACATATGCAACTTCATGTCTTATGACAATTGTTGATCACTTTCTTACTTTGGCTGACGTGTAAATATTTGAAGTTGTTTGCTTTCTCAAACCTTAACAGTCAGCGCAATGTCTTTGCCTGTCAAAATTATCGATTAATTATTGATTCATTTGATTTTAATCTTTTTTTTCACAATCTCTCATTGGATCAGTGCCGATCAGACCTGCAGTTAAATGCTGAGCGTGTGGCGTTAAAACAATTTGTCTAAAAATACCTCATGATTAGACAAATTCTCCTTTTCCTGTGCACCAAGGAATCATGTAAGACAAACCAAACATTATGACATGGGGATGGTGGGATTATGTCATATTAATGTGCTGTCATTGTCTACGTCATTACATCAGTCTGGATGTGATACGACACATTTGGGTTAGCTTTTTCTTTTTGGCAATGGACATTTGAATTTGAATTGCAGTCCACAATTATTACACATAAACTGAACTTGTAGGTTTGTAACAACCGTGAGGCTTTTATCAATCAACACATCTCCTCTCTGGACATACACTGCTGAATAATGTAACCCAAATAACAGGAGAAGGCTTTGGAGAGGCCCTGACTAATGATGAGTCAAATTACATTATTAATGTAGGCCTGCTATATTGAGCTACAGCATACGTACGTCTCTTGCAGCCTTAACTTAACTAGCTCACATTACTGTATTGTGTGAACAGTTAACTTTATTATTTTAATATTGTATGTGGTGTATTCTTTTGCAAATGTTCCACCAAAACAAGTTCCTTCCCGAGACTATATTGCAGAGCCACCGTCGCTGCGTCCCAGAACTTAGCGCTGCCCAAGACAATTGTAATTGGTTTAAAGAAATGCAAACAACCCATAACGTATTTTTCTTCCATCCTACAATGTACGTGTGGTGTAGCCAGACCTTACTCCGCAGCACTGTGGAGATAGGTCTGGCAATGCAAGACTAAGGCAAGAGTAGAGTGCTCGTACATAAAGTGTACATTAACTGGAAATCTTTTTACTCAGTTTGCTACATACTCCTTCCTTTAAAACCTTCTATCCACTATGATAACATTTACACCTTTATAAAATTAAAATAAAAATATTATAAAAAAAAAAAAAAAAATTTTTAAAAAATTTTATAAAATAAAAAAAAAAAAAAAAAAAAAATAAAAAAAAAATAATTAAAAAAATAAAAAAAAAAAAAAAAATAAATATTAAAAAAACATTATCTCTTAATGTTAAATGCTGATAGGTAATATCCAGTTATGTAAGTGCCACGTGAGCAGTCAACATCTATTACAATCACATGACCTCAAGTTTCACCCCAGGGTCAGTCTAGGCCGGCGTGGACATGGAAAACACAAATCCCAGATGAGCCTGGATCAGGGGGTTGCTCCTCTTGTATCGATCACTTTTAGGTAAACTTGAGCCTGGCTCTCCAACATTAAAGCTTTCTCGGCTTTTGTTTGCCCGAGCAGCGATTGTACGTGCTGGAAAATGGCTGCCATGACCAGACCTCTACAGTCCTTGTCTCCCACTCGTTCTCTCTGCTCTCCTGCTTTGGAGTGACTACATGCTTTTATGTGGAGTGACTAATGCTCGCTCTAAAGAGCCTGGGGTCTATCTCACTGTGTGTGCATGTGTGCAGTTATGTGCAGTTGTGTGTGCGCACAAGCGAATGCTGTGCGCAACCAATCATCATTCCGGGGATTGACTCGCTAACATGAAGATGAGTCAGTTTCATGGTCTGCAAAGACCCGAGATCCCCCCCACACACACTTCATATCGATCCATGCAAATGGTTTGATTTGTAATTGTGTACAAAAAAGTTACTGTGTGCCATAATGCCGTAGTGCTAATTTATATGCATGTAAGGACACTTGGATAAGAGATTCGGTGAAAAGAGGAGGCTGGAGGTGAGAGTGATGAGTGCAGATTGCCACAAACAATAACATTCACTGTGTGCCTGTTTTATACTGAAAGAGATGGGAAATTAAGTTGTTTGTGAAAAAGAGGATAAAGAATGGCAGGAATTTGTATGCTTTTTTTTTTTAAAGATTATTTTTTGGGCCATTTTAGGCCTTTGATTCCACAGGACAGATAAAGACATGAAAGGGGAGAGAGAAGGGGAATGACATGCAGCAAAGGGCCACAGGTCAGAGACGAACCCGTGGCCGCTGCATCAAGAAGTAAACCTCTATTTACATGCGCCTGCTCTACCAACTGAACTAACTGAGCCACAGAGTTCAGATGCTTTTAGCTAGATACCTATCGGCTGAGGAGATAGTATCTTCATGTGTGTCTATGATTAGTCTTTATCTTGTACCTAAAACTTCCTTATCACTCAGAGTTGTGCAGGAAAACTTCCCTCAGCTTGAAATCCTTTACTTCATATTTTGTTCAAACAATTCACGAGGAGTAGTTTGAGTAGTAAGTGAAATGTTGGTCGTTTACGTGCAGACCACTGTGGCTACAACTTCCCTTCTGGAGAAAATAAAGAAACTATAATTAGAGTTTTGGTTTTATTGTCACTGCTCCTGTATCTGTTATTCTTTTCATTTTTATTTTAAGAAAGCATGCTAAGCACCTGTTCAACGAGAACTGATGCCTTGATCACCTTCGGTGAAAGAACTCATTCCTGTCGGTGACTGGAGGAACTCCTCACTTTTTTCCTCCGAATACAGTACATCTTCTTTGTGTGTTAATGCACACAATCGTTGTTATCATTATGTAGGCGGGACGGCACAGTGGCTCAGTGTTTAGCACCATCATCTCATAGCTTGGTTTGGGTTTAGATAATAAATGGATGGATGTCTGGATGGTGTGTGTACTGAAAGGTAATTCACTCAGCAGTTATTGGTTTGCTTGAAACTTGTATTTTGACATGAGAGCACAGCATTGTGACTATATTTGTGTTGGTTTTGTGGTCATGTGTTTCAAGTGTTGAATCTCTGTAATGTGTACGTGGAGATATTTTCAGTGCTTTTGCTGTTTCTCACAGATTTCATAATGTTGCATAAGATATGTTACACCTCATATTTGCTTACGACCATAATAAGGTAATTGTTTACTGGTTAGCCAAGGTTAAAGTAGCTTTATAAATGGAACATCCTAGTGGGTGTTGTGCATTGTCTCTGTCGCCTCTCTCTACAGGGCAATGTCACTATGAACAGAAATAGAGAGCCGAGGGGAAGGAAGAGCATTTTACAGAAATTAATTCAAAGCAGCAGCTGGCCAACGGGTGAATCATTGCAACGGAAACATCTACCAACCAATTCTTACACACTTTATATTATTTTTTCTCCAAATCTGTTTTTCAACTCTGTCAACAAGAAATTATGTTTGTATACTGCTAATTTGTTTTCCCAATTACTTGATAGGAAAGTTAATTGCTGGATTATGTTTAATTACGTTTTTTTCAAGCGAAGAAAGCGCTAAATTTGACCATAGAGAAATTGTAGAGAGGATGTTGGGGTGCATGTTGGGAGCATAAAGCGTAGCACTTTTGACTCCCAAGCACTTTGGTTTAGGTAAAAAAGATTGTGGCGTCAGTTTTAATGTTAAAGTAAACCCTTTTTTTCTCATGTTTCAAGTCGCTGTAGACTTTTTCTGCATTAATCCGAGCCCAAAATCTTTCCCTAACCTTAGCAAAGGGCTGTGAGTGCCTAAACATAACCACAAAAACATTTTGGGAAATATTAGCTTTCTTGCTGAGAGTCAGATGAGAAGATTGAGACCACTCTCATGTCTGTACAATAAACATGAACAACCAGCTACCAGTTAACCCTAGCCAAGAAATAGTCGGGCACATAATGCCCAGTAAAATTACAAATAGTTTTTACAATACATTTTTTGTATGGAATAAAACAAATAAGACATCATGTGTTAACTAGTGAGCTTGGGAGGTGTTGGTATGCATATTTTGTTACCTTTGAACAGAGCCAGACTAGCCATTTGCAGTCTTTATGCTAAGCTAAATTAGCCAGCTGCTGGCTGTAGCTTCATATTTATAGTACAGACATGAAATTGGTATCAATCTTATCATCCAACTCTCGGCAAGAAAGCAAAAAGTCAAACTATTGCTTATTTCATTCTGTAGTTGCTAGAAGCGATATTAAATTGCAAGACCCAATATTGTAGGAAAACAAATGAAATACATTGTCAGTGAACATTTTACTGCTATATTCAATATCCACATTTTGCAACTTGGCAGATATGTTAATTAACAACGTTTCCTCATTATGTAGGTAGGATTGTGAAGATCCAGGACTTAGCCAAAAAATTTGAACATCAACAACTTCTCAGTCCCTCCCCCCTTTCTGCTAAAGCCCAAAACAAGGGAGAATGAATGTATGTGCATGAGCAGTGATTGATACACAGTTAGACACCCCCGGCCCTGTTTGGTGCATCTGAACAGGGAGCTGTGGATTTTTGCAAATCGCACTATAGGCTGTAGGTGGTGCCACAGGAGCCGGATTTGTTTTTTTAATTACCTGCTTCATGTAGTTCTACTGGAACATAGGGTCAGTTTCAGCAAATATGACAGAAAGTTAGTTTTATAAGGCTAACCTATTGCACCTTTAAGTAGATTAAATGATTGAAAGATAATTAATTAGCAAATATTTTGATAATCGATTAGTCGTTTGAGTTGTTTATTTCAGCAAAAACAGAAAACATTTTATAGTTCTAGGTTTTCAAATGTGAGACTTTTTTTTGGTCTTACATTTTAGTGAATTTATTTGAGGGTTTTGGACTCTTGGTCAGACAACCGCCTTGTGCTCGAGCCTCGAGGATAATGTGATGGACATTTTTCACTGTTTTCTGATGGTTCATTGACTAAACTAGGCGATTAATCAAGAAAATAATCCACAGGTTAGCCCATAATAAAAACAATCATGAGTTGCAGCCCTACTGTCAATTAGTTGTCCGTAAAGGTAACTTGCGTGAGATGGCAGACGGGGATGTCCCACACATCTGGACATTACAATGGTGAGGAGTGGAATTGAGCCACTGATCCTGTATATGTCATGTGCATATCTTTGGTACCGGTTGCAATTTCACTTTAGCTGCCTCGTTGCTCAAATAACTACACCTTCTGTCTTCTGCAAATATCTGTTGAATCTACTCTTGAGACCTGTGTGATAAACCTCAGTGGCACATCGTAGCAACCCCTCACTGTTACCGTCTTTGATCACACACACTCTTATACACAACACACACCCTCCCACTGGCTTCCACAGTTTCGGTTTTCCTTTTGATTTCATTCACTGCAGTAGGTCTGTTTACATTTATTTATGCTCCTTCACCTCTCATTCAGATAATTTGTTATCATGCCTTTCTGCTCCTCGTCTCTCTCTGCTGATCCTCTCCAATTAGCGTGTTCTTGATGGCTTCTTTTGAGGTGAGAGCTCCAGTTAATTTATATTTCCTGTGCCGATATGCAGGATGAATATACAGTATGTAATATTAATAACCTCTAAATTAGACTGCAGTAGCCTGTGGGGACCAGGCTTTTGTTAAACGTATGTGTGGGTGCAGTGTCATGCTTTGTCATGAAATCTGTTTTAAAAGTTTAAAAGTTTTAGATGAATAGTTTTGGTCCTTGCATGTTGACCTTTCAAACGTTGCAGAATTGGTCAAACAGCTATTTTCAGTGGCTTAAATCATAAACTGAGCTTTTATTTAGTCTATATATTTATTCTCTCATGGATCTGACATCAGTTATTGAATCGGCAGGATGTCAATACGAAACAGCTAGGACAGCTTTTCTCAAGAGTTATGTTTTCCTATTTTCAAATGCTATGACATGTTATTAAAAAGAAAAATAATTCTCCCAGCGGACAACTGTTACCAGTTTTGGCTTCGCTCATTCCGCCCAGGGTAAAAAAAATGTTCAAGGGACTTTGCAGTTTCATTTTCCTTGGGCCAGTTCCACACAGCTATTATGGAAGCCTTTCACTGACGTCTGTTGGATTATGCAGAGAAACCACAACGTCCTCTTTTAGGATTTTTGTTTTACTTCTCAGGCCACTAACAGTAAATCCTTTCTCCCTCCAGCCAACTCCTGGTTTTATACAGTCATGGTTTTCTGCCTCTTCATTAGATGTTTGACTCTGCAGTTGGCAGATTTAAATTACTACCACAGCACTGATGGAAAATTCCATTTAATTTTTTTACCGTTAACAAAGTTGATTTGTTGATTTTTCCTGCAGCCACAGTGTCTCTTTGTGTGGGCCAGAGATCTTCTGCACACGGTATGTGTTGCACAGAAAATGTCTCAAAATTAGGCATCAAGACAGAAAATTAACTGGAAAGTGTGCTGTATTGCTTAAATGTTAGACAACAGACAAATAATCACGCAGTTCATCACAATCACAACAGACAGATAATCACAGAAAAAGATAAAAGTGAATAAGGTTTTCATTATTCCGGTCATTTTAATATGATTCAGATGTCTCTGAAAGCCCAGGATTTTATTACATCTCAGGACATCCTCTATACTTCAGATTATACTACAAGGTTACAGCATTTAACTGCACAAGGTGTGAACCGCCTAATTACAGCCTCCTTTCACTATGTATGAGACAATTAAGTAAATCGTTGTGGTCAGCGCAGATAATATCGTGCCTTCGCTTTAATCTCTTCTTTTAGACCATTTTTGTTAATGAATAACTTTAGCTGTCTGACCTGGCAGTATTTACCATTGTGACATTGTGAGGTAACAACTTTCAAACACATTCAGTGAGCCCAGAAGTTTGATATTTAATTTGAACGTCTGTGAGTAAACTCAGTTTGAATTAACAGGATGGGCACAATCAAACTCACCAAACCTTCCCTTCACAATTCAGCAGAATTACAGAGAGACAAGAGAATGGATCTGGTCCAGTGTTTCAGCTGCAGTCACTGCAATAACAGCCTTAGGGGGTAGAAAGATAAATAAATGAGTGAGTGAGTGAGTGAGTGAGTGAGTGAGTGAGTGAGTGAGTGTGTGAGTGAGTGAGTGAGTGAGTGAGTGAGTGAGTGAGTGAGTGAGTGAGGGAATTGATAAATACAATTTGTAAATCAATAAATTAATCCATTAGAATTAGTCAACCAGCCCATCAGTTAATGAATGACTAAATGTGTGAATGAATAGATTAAAATGAATTTAAGAATGAATGAATGACGCGTGAGTCAGTGTATAGAGTGAAGAAGGTAACAATGAATGAGTGAATAACTAATTGATTGAAGGAATAAATAAAAGAACTGAAGAATGAGCGTATGGAAGAAAATAAGAGATGATGAATGAATAGATAATTTAAAAAACTAATTGTGCGCAAGAATGAAGGAATAAGTTAATGATCAGCAGGTCAGTCAGTAGATGAGTTTGTGAATGAAAGAAAGGGTGAATGAATGAATAAATGAGAAATACAGTGTCAAACAATGATGGGTGAGTTAAACAATCAATGAAAGCTCATGAGTGAGTGATGTATTTATCCATCTGGTGCTTTGTATTTCAGCAAGTTTGAGTAGCAGTTTATCCAAAATGATTCAAAATAAATGAATTCATATCAGCTGCAAAAAAAAGTGTAAATGCACAACAACGAAAACTTTTCTTTACTGTAAAATTGTTACTTTTAAAAGGCCAGTAAAAATATACTGTAGGAAATGTCGATTTCCATTACTTTAACATCTTATAATCAGAATCAAATCCTTTCCAAATGAGATCTTGCTAGACATGATGAGTTGCTTTTTTTCTCCTTCTGGTGCAGTGTGTCAGCATGTGGGGAAAGACATATTATTAGTTATCTCAGTGTTTGCCTCTGTGGGTTTCCTGTGAGCTAATTGGAGCCCTCCCATGTGTCCCAGCTGAAAAACTGCATGTTTGTGGTTAAAAATAGGCCTACAGCATTTCCTGCTGCGCCAGGACTGGATTTGTTTCAAAAAGACCCCACCTTGGTTCTGCTTGTTAATTCTAGTGGTGGCTGCTGCCTCTAAAATAGGGCAGTCGTGTATAAATGCGGGGGAAAAAAATACATTAGGCTTTGTAATATTAAAAATGAATAGAGAGGTATTGTAAAATAAAAAATAAAAAATCTGTTGACTGAATAGTAATTTTCATCCCAAACCAGACTACACACACACACACACACACACACACACCATGTTTTCCCACAGTATATCACTTAGTAATGCACCTGCCGGATCATGAGATGACATTTTAAGATAAAAAATCAGTTGACTGAATAGTAATTTTCATCCCAGTACCTAACTTGAGGTAACAAAATATAACAAACCAGACTACACACACACACACACACACACACACACACACACACACACACACACACACACACACACACACACACACACACACACACACACACACACACCATGTTTTCCCACAGTATATCACTAAGTAATGCACCTGCCGGATCATGAGATGACATTTTAAGATATAATGTCTGTTATCATTTTTCTGGGCAACTATAACCAAATACTGATTTGTTTAACATTTATAACATATTATAATATAATGATTTGTTGGAAATTTAAACATAATTGGGTACCTGCTTACCTCACCTGGTAGAGCAGGCGTTGGTTTACTCCTCAACGCAGTGGTCGTGGGTTTGACTCCAACCTGTGGCCTTTTGCTGCATGTCATTCCCCCCTCTCTCACCCCTTTCAAGTCTAAGTTGTCCTATACAAATAAAAGGCCTGAATTGCCCCCTAAAAGTAATCTTATTAAATTATCAATAATATTAGCATCTGTGTGAAGGAGTATCCTGGTACATTTACTATGACTGGAGTTACTCTACTATAGGGAAATGTAGATAACCATTCAAAATACAGTCAGGGATGTGAGCCACTCATCTTTTCCACTGCAGGTTCCCTTTGCTTTCCCTCCCAGGGTCAATTGAAATTTTAAAAAGGGAAATTGACAAAACGCTCATGTCAGATGTTCCTCAATAACATTTCATCTCCATAGAACTACGTGTCAACTGCAACTCTACTCCTGACTGAGTTTACTACATAGTACAAAGCAAAAATATTTAAATTATTATTTTTTCAGCTATCTGAGAATGACGGTGTATCCAACCGGATAGCATAGATCTGGCAGTGGAAGTCTGGCACACACAAGGTGATGCATTTCGCACCATTAATGCATCAAAATCAAACATAAACCCACTTTTTACAGTATCAGATTCCAACAAACCGCTTTACAATTCTTTCACAGGAACTATTGACACAATAACACTTAGTGCTGTACATATTGCAGCCAAATTTGCAACAATTGCATCAAGTTACAGATTTAATCTTAAAGAACATTATTTCAGGAATGCATAGACCTCTTAATGCTCAGCTGGCTTTCATATCTTTTATATACATTTCCTGATTATAATTTCCTTTATTTTTCCTTTGATCCAGTCGGTTATGCTTTAGTCCTGGGCATTTAGACTAAAACAGCACTACGTTAAAAGGTCCCATGGCATGAACATTTCACTTTATGAGGTTTTTTAACATTTATATGCATTCCCCCAGCCTGCCTATGGTCCCCCAGTGGCTAGAAATGGTGATAGGTGTAAACCGAGCCCTGGGTATCCTGCTCTGCCTTTGAGAAAATGAAAGCTCAGATGGGCCGATCTGGAATCTTCCCTTTATGACGTCATAAGTGGAAAGGTTACCTCCCCTTTCTCTCCTACATTGTAAATATTTGTCATAGTATATTTTATAGTATCTTTTTCATATTTTTATTGTAATTGTTCTAGTTTCTATTTATGTTCTTCACTCTTGCAGCACTTTGCCTGTATTTTGATTCCCTCTTAATATGTTAATTGTATGCACCAAACACCTAGTGAAAACCTACTTCTGATTCTGATTCTACACTCGTATCAAACTAAAATATAATACATGCTGGTTCAGAACATTTTCAGATGTAGGGGACAGGTATGATGTCGTCAGATTAGATGGCCAGTTTGTTCAGTGTTGGCAGAGGCTTGGGCTGTTTTTGTGTCTCTTTTTTGTGTCCATTGTTGTCTTAATTTTGTCTATTGCACTCTCCCTGTGCATACCATGGCTCTCACCATGTGTCAGACTTGATCAATTGTCTCCATGTGATGTTGTTCCAGGGTTGCATTCCCATGCATTATGTTGAAAAAACTCTCCCTGAGGATAGGTGGAGGGCACCGTAAGTCATAAGAAAGAAACCCATGTTTGGGGTGAATGTAATCATTGTCCTGGCAACAAGGAGTGGAATCTCTGATAGGGGCTATTTGTCTATGGAAAACACTATCCTCAAAAGTGTGTGTGTGTGTGTGTGTGTGTGTGTGTGTGTGTGTGTGTGTGTGTGTGTGTGTGTGTTTGGTAAGACGCAAGTGTTAAAAAAAAACATCTGTGTGAACATTTGAGCTTTCTGTAATGTGTTTCTGCCTTTTTTCCATGTCTCACCCTCAGTTTGGAAAATGTGTATTTTGGCAACAGAGCAACTGGCAAACAGGAGGTCTTACAAAAATACTAATATATGAATGACATTTTTTTTTTTATGTGACTCAATCTGGTGCACATTCTGGAGAGAAATTTAACTGCTAAACAGCAACAAGGAAGCTCATGATAGCAGTAACTGTTCAGCGTCCTGGCTGTCGTGCTACATGCTGTTTTTAAGTGGCTCTCTGTAACAGCTGGGGAGCAGGGTGTAATCCACAGTGCGAGGCTGAATTATGCATTATACTGTGAATATTACACCATGTCTATTTAAATTCAGTGCGGTCTGCACCGTTTCTGCGGCTACTCATGCCACATAAAAAGAAAAAAATAACAGCTACTTCAATGTTATATGCAGATTTTTCTCTTTGTATATAGTGATTTGTTATGCATGTTTATAATTCCGTGCTGTAGTCTTTAACCCTTTTTACTCAGAGGTTCAAGGTCATTTTATGTGTACTGTTTAGGGGCTGTTGTGTGTATTTTGTAGACGTTCGATTCCAGGTCTGTGTGCTCTTTGCGGTCATGCATTTAGTTTAAAGACCAATGAATCCCTACAGGGTGAGCACTAAGAAATAGGCCTATCTTTTCCAAACTATCCTTTACTGTTTTTCTTTTTTAGTTGAGTTTATATTAATATACTAAAGAAAGAAAGACTCTTAATAGATAAAGGGCAGGGTGATTTCAATCTCATTGTAAATGGGTACATTCAATTTCTAGACATTGATATTGTAGCACATCTGAGCTAATATTGCTCTGTGCAGCTTGTGGCCTAATTAGCATTGCATCAAGATTGCAACAGTACAAAGCGATGGCTTATTGTTTGCTGTTGGTTTTGACACAAATGTTACAATGTTAATTTGGTTTAGTTACAAACTTGTCGAGCTGAAAACAGCTTAAGATCACATTAGTGTGCATATGCATTTTAATTTGGGACTTTCGGATTTATATAATATACATATATTTTTTTTGTTTCTTTCATTTTCAGTGTATAAGTCTAAAGGGAACTCTACAAAATAATGAATGTAAAAAGGCTAGCTGTAATAAGTTAAGGTTCCACCCTACACCTTTTTGGTGAGCATAAACTTGCTTAATTTGGTTTGTCACTACTTCAAAAGTAATGACTTTTGATTGTTTTTTTATTATTTTTATATGTGTATTTGAGTTGTATAAGTAAAAAAAAAACAGCAAAAATAAACTAAACAAAAAAAATACAGCTGATGTTATCCTGTCTGCCTACTATCTACTTCAATTCCACCAGTGAGGTTTGATTACATGTACACAGAAGGCAGATAACAAGAGCTCAGAGTCAGTGCCAGGTGTGTTGTGTCATCGGAGGTGTTTATCTGAAGTTATCGAGTTACAGATCACATGTAGGAAGTCAGGCAGAAACCAGCTGATGTAAAATGGTCACGAAAGAGAAGAATACAGAATCAGACAATACTAATTGGTTAAGCAGGTATCCTCTTCCTCTTTCTATATATATATATATATACATATATATATATATATATATATGTAATATATATATATATATATATATATATATATATATATATATATATATATATATATATATATATATATATATACACACATGGGGTCCGATGGGGTTCTAACTTTGACAAGAGGTCAAAATTATGGTAACAACAATTTTACTGTAAAGGCGAATGATCACATCTGAATTCTGACCCTACTACATACATATATACATACATATAAATATATGTATCTTTTGACCTCTTGTCAAAGTTAGACCCCCATCGGACACAGAATGTTGAGGTCAGATTTGGGGTCAAAGTTTATTTAGTTTAACTGGCTGCAAATAACTGTGGAAAATCAGCATAGCACAGTACTATGACTAGGGCTGCCACTGAAAAAAAAGATTTGAATCATCACTTGGAGACCCCTCAGTCGTTTTGTTGTTGTTGTTGTCAGTCAGTGTGCAGTGTAGGCTACTATAGGGACATTTCTGGTAGTGGATGAGTCAATATGAAGCTTTTGACTGTGTTCTTTTTGGCTCACTAGATGGCGCTCTCTGTTCAACAAAGGGTTTGAAAACCCATTGAATTGCCATTCATTTCACCTTTTTCTTTGAACAGAGAGCGCCATCTAGTGAGCTCAGAAAGTAAAGACACTGGTTCGCGAAGCTTCATTTGACCGTCACTACATTTCTGTCCCCAGAAGTAGCTGCAGAGTATCGGAGGCCTTTCACAACTCTATGGTCAGGCTCCAAGATAACATTATTTGCTGCCTTTTGCTTAGAAGTGGTGAATTTACAGCTTTTGTTTGATATTTTGTGTCGGCAAAAAATGTTGAATTGCACATTTCCGATCCTTCGTAGTTGGCATGCATTAGCTCGCAGGGCCAACTTGGCTTGTTTACTAGATTAGACTGACAAAATTCTAAGTCGGGTACAGCATTACCCATGACTTGCACAGGTGTGCGTAAAGGCCCGGACACACAGAGCTGATAATCAGATAATAGATAATAGATAAGAGCTGGTCTGTACATTGCAGTGCAAGGCACACCAGTGAAGTCCCTGTAGGTCTCCCTGTTATGTTAACTTTGAAAACACTGCAGCATATTGTGATTTTAACAGAAACTCTCCACTGAAGGATTCACTTTTGAGTCCAGATTGAGTCTTAATGACAGTCTGGGAAGCTGGCCCATAATCAATCCACTAATCACGCTTACCTTTACACCACTGTAATTAACCTCAAGTGTTCAATCAAGCAATATTCGAGCACAGAGAGAAAAAGACCTTTTTCAGTCGCCCTCATCAGCTGTTTGCAGAGCTCGTCTTTCCCTCCAACCTCTTTCACCTTTTCTCTTTTGTTAATAAAGTCCAAATGTTTGAATCAGCTACGTTGACCAGATGTCAAGCAATACTTCACGGCAAAGGAAAATTATCGCATGCATTTCATTCTGCTATTCAGGGTATAAAATCCATCCATAAATCCATTGTGTATGCAGATAGAAAGTATGAACAGAGGAATGCATTGAATGCATGTACATATATACACTGGTAACAGCGAGTATTAAACACCTATTAAAAACCCTCGTTGAGCTGTTAGTTTGTCAGAAATACAACAGAAGAGCAGCTGGTGCAATGCAACCAAACAAACACGTTGTTTTAATAAAGACGTCAGTCAAAGATTGTCTTTTTTCCATCATGCCATGAGTAGTTTTCCACCTAACAGCAGGACACAGTAAAGTGGTTACCTTGCTGTTGAAAGTGTATATTATAGCTCTGATAAAGCTGTAGGCTAGTAAACAGGAAACAGTGAGGCTGATATCAATGAGAACAAATGATACATACTAATGCTGGATTACATGCTGTATCGTTTATTGTGAATTCCTAATGCGTGTGAAAGCTATGCCCGGGAATAACGCAACGAAAAACTTGAAAGAGGTAAATACAGAATGTAAATACATTGAATGGCTAAATTATTATACCTTTAAAAAAGGGCCAGGAGCACCAAATCAGAACCAGAAAAGAGAGTTTTTTATCCTTAGATTTGAGCTCGCCTTAACAGCAGCATGAGTTGCTAAGTACTGTTTTGAATTGATTGGGATAAGGGACAGTTGCATTATAGTAGTCTTTATAATGCAGGTATAGTCTCAGGCAGCCAGAGTCCCTTGAAGCAATTCAAAATCGCAATTATAGAGTGTACAGTAGCGAAAGAGGTGAAAGTAGTAAGAGAAGTAGAAGGGTTTGGGAAAATAAACCTGTACATTCAAATCAGAAAGGCTTTTTGAAATGAGAGCTGAAGGAGATCTACAAGGGAACAGTTCAAAGAGACTGAGGTGTTTGTGGGGAGCTGTATCTCCCTCCGTTTCCTGAAAGAAGCACAGTGCCTATGAGTCCAAACACAGTATGTGCTCTGTGTGAAAAGTCAGAAAAAAAGTCTAAACCATGAAAGGATAACGTGAAGGAGGGACAACTGGAAAGAGATAGGGGTTTGACATTGAAAGAGTGGGACGAAAAAAAAAACTGCAGGATAATTGACTGTCCTTCACTCACACAATGAAGGACCTGCTGACACAATGGAGTATCCTTATCTGAACTTTTTTAGCAGAAAAAAAAAAGCCAGCTTGTTAATTTATTGGCACACTGACAACACTGATGAGCTGTCCGCCAGAGCAGCTTGATACTTTTTACGTTTTCTCTCCGAAACCGCACGGCTTATTTTTCCGGTTTATGCATTAGTTATGGTGATAAGTGCTTCTCCTGTTTTAAGCAGAAACAGAATCCTACTGTTACAAAAATGTGTTAAAATATGCAGGGAACCGATACATAAATACAAGCGCAGCATCATCAGTATTATTTGTGCTCCATTGTTGAATGGAAGTCAATAAATCAGTGGTAGGTAGACAATACTACAGTGCACCGGTTGCCAACCTGGGGGGTCACAAGGGGTCCAAACAATATCAGTCGATATACATTACATTACTACACTTTTTCCCCCTTAAATTTCAAAATGTATAAACCTATGGACTTGATTAAGATAATCCTTACTGTACATGTGTAAGGTAACATGGCACTCTTGAAATCAGCTCCGTAATACGCAATGCGCCCCCCAGTGGACGTCTGTACTACAAAAGCGTCGGAAGCGAGTAGAAACAAAATGGCGGAGAGACTAGAACGACTTATTCTGTCAGTGTCCGAATGTCCAATTCTTTACAACCTCTCATCTGACGGCTATAGAGATATAAACAGAAAGGCTGCTGCGTGGAGAAAAGTTGCCCAGGACGTTGACATGTCGGTTAAATGTGATATAGCGGTATAATGTCAATAGTTCGATGTCTGTTGCTTACCAACTTAGCCATAGCAGGTATCATATGCGTTGTTTCTGCACGGAAACTCATACTCCAAAAATGAATCGATCTTTTACCCCTTTCTGTAATTACACACAGATTTTTATTAAAAGTTAAGAATTCAGATTTGTTCATCAGTACCATAGCAACGCTAACTTCCGCTCGGATTGTCGGATAGGAGCCGTCCGTTGCCTGTCGTACGAGTTCAACTTTTTTAACACATAATTATTTTTTTTTTATAATTTTTTCGGACCCATTCGCATGCGTTCTGCGAATCTCCATAGGAAATGAATGACTTCCGGCCGTTTCGCAGCCGTATCTACTGTGCCAATGTGAAGGCGCCGTAAGTGGGGGCATTACTACACCAACATCCATGTTACACCAAAATGTGTTTATTTTCTGGGACACTATAAAAAAAGTACAAGATAAGATTACCTTTTGAGGTCTTTTCAAGACCAAATTCTGATCTTCAAATAAGACAATCTGGGAATGAAAAATAAATCTTTGGTTGAACTGCTCAGAGCTCATGCCCACACTGGGGCTAGAACGTGTTTTGGGTTATTATCTCTGCACATTGCACAGGTTCTTTATACTTTATACTGTGAACTTTTGCACATTCCTTGGGTCAATATTATGTTCATTATATCCTCTTTGTTTGAAACGTTTAAAAACTAATATATTTTAAATATTTTTTGTTGCTCATTTTTCTATTATCTATTTATGATTCTTGACCTTTGCAGTACATGCTTTTTATTTCTATTTTCTCTTACTATGTTTATTAATAGGAACCATATTATGAAAGCAAATTCCCTGTGCGTGAAAATCTACTTCAGAATCAGAATCAGCTTTATTGGTCAAGTATGTGTAGTCAAGTCAAGTTGACTTATTTAGGCCAATATCACAAATTTGCTTCAGGGGGCTTTTTCAATCTGTACAGCATACGACACCCTCGGGCTTTAGATTCTTGATTCAGATGAGGAAAAAAGTTCCCCCACCCCCAAAAAAAAAAAAAAAAAAAAAACAGGGAAAAAATGGAAGAAACCTCTGAGGAGGGATCCCGCTTCCAGGACCGAGACGTGCAAAAGATAATCACTTTCAGATGAATAAAATCCTCTTCCTCCGGGTTACTGATGATTACTAATAACCATCATCTAGAGTACATTCACTGACCTACAGAGATTATTCTTTATTCATTGTTTTTTTTATCATCACACATATTTGCAATTTTTAAAAAAAGATTTGTAATAATTGAAATGTGTCAAGTTACAGCTTTGCACATACGGTTATACATGGAGGTATTTGCACACATGTTTTCAAACAGGGATAGTTAGAAAACAGGAAATATCCCCTTTTTCTGTGCCAACCCAGTGCTAAGGATGGATAGATCTGTGTGATGCATGACCATTTAGAAAAGACAACGAATAACAAGCACAAAAGTAGCCAGTTGGAGAGAAGGCATTAAGAAGTGGCCATCTGGGGAAGAGCCAACAGTTGTGGGAAAGATTTGTGTAAGGGATTTCATTTTCGCAAGAGAAAGAGTGGGGTTGCCATGTTTCCTCTCAAGATGTCAGACCCTGAATTATATTTCCAGGTTGCACATTATTATATTATTATATATTTTAATTGCAGAAAATGAAGAAGCAGAAAGAGAAACTTATTATTATTTGACTTACTTTAAGTCTTATTAAGTTAAGACTTCAGAGTGACACTGCTCATTAAGATTTTCTTGTGAAAGACATTAAAGGTGCTCTAAGTGTGAAGCATTTTTTTAGGCTACAACATTTTTCGTCACATACAGCAAACATCTCCTCACTATCCGCTAGCTGCCTGTCCCCTGAACACACTGTAAGAAAGCGCGGTCTCTGAAGACAGCTCAGGCTCCACAAACCATAACAAACAGTGTTCCAGCCAATAACCGACAAGAAGGAGCTGGTTGAGCCATCACTGCAGCAGCATGAGCACGTAGGTTACTTCCACAATGCGTATTCATGCCTCAACCAGCTGCTTCTTATCGGTTATTGGCTGGAACACTGTTAGTTATGTTTGGTGGTGCAAGTTGGCGCAGTTGTTTTTTGTTGCAGTTTGTGGAGCCTGAGCTGTCTACAGAGACCGCGTTTTTTTACAGTGTGTTCAGGGGACAGGCAGCTAGCGGATAGGGAGGAGATGTTTGCTGTATGTGACAAAAAATGTTGTAGCCTAAAAAACGCGTCACATCACTTAGAGCACCTTTAAATTAAGATTTCTGAGGGAGGCATGATGTAGAGCAGACAGGAGACGCTGGGGGAGATGTGACAGACAAAACAATTCAGCAGTTTGACAATACACTGTATCGTGGTCGAGCACATTGACAGAACCAAAATATGCCAAGATAACCATGTGAAAGTTTTAAATGTGTGGTTCAATTCAACCCGTCACAATGACCAGCTGCTTTTCAACATATTCTACAACTACAATTGTGGATAAAATGCAGTTTCTGAACCACTGAGTGGACCATTACAGCAGTTTAATGTCTGTACAAAACAGGTAAATGGCTGGTAATTATCTGGAAGTCAGTGAAATGTGTAGTTATAGTGGATCAGGACCCATTGCCCTTTCTGGCTGAAGTGCCCTTCTCTACCAGTTTGTTTGTTTGTTAAGTTGAGCTGCTTCAGGCCTCTCAAAATGTATCTGCAAGAGCAGATATTGAGTGGGCAGCAGGGCCTGAAGTAAATTTTTTGGGCTACCAGCCACAGTGGCAGGTGGATTTTTAAATCCACTAGCCACACAGGCTTTTTACCAGCCGACAACTTATCCTCTTTAGGTGGCCTTTTGATGACTCGTGGTACTTGATTGCTTCTAATTTTAAGTTTTCTCTGAGCCACACACACACACACACACACAGTCACTGCAGTACATCTGTTGTACTTCAGATGTACTGCTGTCGTAAATCAGCCAAAAAACAACTAATGAATCACTCAATTAACGGTTTCAACCGCCAATGGCAAAATTCCCCCGCATTTGGCGCGTGGTCAGGTCTGCCTGGTGGGCAGTAATGTGATGTCTGGTGTTATGAAGCCCACCTCTGCTCATGCCAAGGCGACTGGGAGGTTGGTTACAAAACAAGGGCAAAACCATCAAATCATGCATAGGAAAAGTCCAGCAATGGTGCTCAATTGCACAGCTATAGTTATCAAAGTATGACTTTTTGCGACAGTCAGCTGAAGGCAGCATTTGTCCACCTCTATAGAAAACCAGGACCAGATGCATAAAACTCTCTTAAGTTTGCAACTTAAACTATTCACAAAGATGGAAGTATACTTGCATACTTTGCTTGAGATTTATAAAGATGTGCATACATCTCGATCACTGTGAAAGTGGTGAGATGATTTCTACTCCCACAGTTGGCCAAACATGGCTGTATACACCACTTTGATCACTCCAACACATTTGGCAGTGTTTGCAGGTAGGATGATAGTTTGGGGATTGTGTCTGCGTTGCTTCTCTGGCAGTTATTGCAGGAAAGTGGCTGGCAGCAACATGTGGAGGAGGCACACGGTAGTCTGTCCTCAGCAGACTAACGACAGATTTGCAGTGACAAAAATGATGAATATCGCTATACTAAATTGGGAGAAAAATGGGGGTGCTACTATTTTACAGCGTGCAAATGACACAAAAAAATTGTGAAGTGGTGTATTAAAAACACATCTTTAGTTAAAGAGCGACATGGCCGCTCCATTAAACTCGGCTTCTCCTCTATTGCTGCTACTTGCCTTTCTCTGTCCTGTTACATCACACTTAAATAAACCTAATAAATCTCAGTGTTAAATATGTCTTTGCTCAGTAAAAGTACATATAAAACAGCACTATATTTAGACAAAAAAAAAATCAACTCTTAGAAGTGTCTCGACTTGTTTGACCAAACACTTAAAGAGTCCCTATTATACTCCTTTTCAGCGTCATATTTGTACTCTTGGGGTCTACAAGAATAGGTTTACATGCTTTGATGTTCAAAAAACCTATTATGTTTCTCATGCTGCCTATTGCTGCAGCTTCTTTGCCTGAAACACTCTGTCTAAGCTCTTGGCCCGCCTTCCTGAAAAGGCTGATTGGTCAGCTGGCCCACTCTGTTGTGATTGGTCAACCAAATTCCTGTGCTTGCTCAGACAGAACCTATGGGCTAGTCTGGCTATCACCAGACCAAGCTCAATCTTTTAAGATTGAACATAAGTCTGGGGAGTCTGCTCTGTATTTTCTCTGCACAAGAGGCGTGATCAACAGGTATAGTTGAAATGACTCTGTACGCAATTGGATAGTCCTTCAACCAATCAGACCAACGATCTGGGTGATGTAGCAGCGACAGCGGTGGCCGGCTTGTATAATGTAAACAAGAAGCTGCTTGGTCGTTTCTCTATCGTCATCGTGTTATACCCGCCAATAGCACGGCAGGTGGATAAGCAAAATTTTTACAGAAGCAGGATAGATAAACGTACAGGTTTCCAGCCTGAGCTGCAGGGCAAAATCAAATCGCCGGCAGATTGGGCGGGGTTTACCCAGTCTACCTATGGGCAGCACCTATGAAAAACTGGGCTCGCTTTCTCAATTAATGACCTCATTAATTGAGGTATTTCAAACAGGAATGTGGGAAAGATGTTTCAGGCAGTTGAAAAAAAGTGCCGTCTGTGGGAAAGAAAGCTAGCCTGACAAGCCAGACCCACATCAAGATGTTGGGTCTGGGAACTCACCATTGACGGAGCTCAATCCGAGGGGCGGGATAAACGGTTGTCTTTCAAATTCCCTCTGCACGCAATAGGATAATGCTACAACCAGGCAGCGCAACGAAGAAGGTAACGAAGCTAGTTGATAGATTAAACTTTAAACTTTTGCCGTATCTGGTCGGCAAAACTCCGAACACATCTTCCTTTTTTTAAGAATGACTTCAGTGCCGTTCTTTGTTCTTTTCTCAAAGAAAAGCTGAATTCCAAGTCTTCCAGAAGACCGCTGTTCCCAGCAGCAGCAGCCATAAGCCCACCCACCGACTCTATACACGATGTGATTGGCCTGACCAGAGTTTGGTTTTTCCAGCTCGCAAGCCAACGGAGAGTGCCTAGACCCCCCTGGCTGCAAATTAAATTTGCTGCCACTAGGGTGTGTCTAGATTTCTAGGCTAAAAGAAAGCTTAATTTGCAGTGAAATGTGTTTTTTGTACTTTATACATCTATTACTTAATATAAAGTAATATATAATATAAAAACTATATAACACACTAAAAGACGGGAATAAAAAAAAAAAAACATGTTAGGGGCTCTTTAAAAATTTCAAATTAGTATATCACTGTTGTATCTTTTATTGTTGTTATGTATGTTGTCAGTTAAGTGTTTTAATATGAAAATAAATAGAAAAAACAATGAATCTTGATGATTCCATTGTACATCTTTACCGAAAACAAAGTAGCACTATAGTTCTACCACAGATGTGTCTCTCCCCTGCAGTTGGTTTCAGGCTGTTGGACATGCTTGATAAATCAAACTGATCAGACAGTCTGTTGAGAAACACGCTCTTCAGCAGCACTTTTCAAACTAATTGCTCTGACAAAACACAACACATCTTGGTTCTTGTTTTGTATCCATTTTAATCCAGCACAGTTTAATTTAGCAAGCTGGGTAGCAAGTGTGGACCTTCAAGACACAATGTGAGTCACCCATGTGCAGAACGGCCGCCATCTTTGACAGCTAGCTATGGCAACACCAGTTGGACGAAGTGCCAAAACTAAATACTTTCACCCAGGAAATGCGTGTTTGTTCCTCGGGAGTGTTTTAATCCAAACTTTTTTTCTAAATTTACCTTGTCGTTTCGGTGCCTAACCTTAACTGTCGTGGCCTAAACTCAAACTGCCACAGCCCCTGAAAGGACCATAATAACACGGCGGTGCCTGTACCGTGCTCACAGTCACTTTTTGGTGGCGTAACACAACTACCAACTGCCGCTTATACGATGGAGCTCTGTAACCAGCATTGCAGAGATCTGTAGCGGCTTAAAACAACTACCAACTGCCCATGAAAAATATTAGGAAAATAATATGTATATAGGCCTATATTTATATATATTTTACGTTGGTCGGTAACTATGTTTTGTCCAAGTGGTGTTGCCGTAGCTAGCTGTCAAAGATGGCGGCTGTTCTGCACATGCGCGACTCCCATCGTGTAGTGACTCACATTGTGTATTGACTAGGGATGGATCTTGAGACCCGGTTCTGTAAGGACCCGGCTCCAAATTTCTCAAATCCCGAAAATCAATAAGGTCCGAGCTTATGGATACTGCTACCAAGGTGAGTGGATCATAGAACGTTATGTCCACAAATAGATAAGTGCGCGAACCGGAAAAATTATTTACAAGCACAGTGTGCGTAAAGACCATATATGAGTTCTGTTTAGTGGTGCAACTGCCCATGGTTGATCCATGGTCCATACGGATCAACACTCGGAATGCATGTGAACCGGATTTCGGTGCCACTTAAATGTCTGTGCTGCTCTCTGATGCTCCGAAACCGACGTTAGAGGCAACAGAAACATCGTTGCACGTCACGCTAGTAAAGTGTAACATTAGCCTAGCGTTAGCTAGCAGCTGGATTAAACACGGTTAAAATATTGACAGCTAAACGGTGTAAAATGTGACTGTATTTAACTGTAGAGGATTCCAACAGCGGGACGTTAAACAGTCTGCCCTTAAAGCTATGAGCTAAAAGACACAAACTAGCACTTGGTCACTGCTGTTGTCAGAAAAACAACACAGACGTGAATAAAGGTTGCGTTTACTTAAAACTAGTAAACCTCATGGTGCATTCATAGTTATTGTAAAGTACCCTTTTTTTCATCTGTTTATTGTTGCTTAACAGCAATTTACTGGTGAAAATGGTTACATTTTAATAAATCAAATTCCCCCCTTTTTTGTGCTGATCTGAAAATGTAACAGATCCAAAACCGTGATCTGAACCGTGAGTTTTGTGATCCGTTGCACCCCTAGTTCTTTTAAGATTAAGATAAATACTCGAAAATGGTATCAATATCAATAAAAATTAACGATCCCCGTCCCTATTATTGACAGACCTGGAATTAGAGATAAAGAGTTGACCTTTTAACCTGGAAGAAGTCACAGGTCTAATTAATTCAACAAAACATCTAGAGGACGAAGACAAAAAAAAAAAAAATTGAAAACTTCCAGCAGCTCCTCATCTAATACGGTGGTTCAGAACAAGAGGCAGGGCACATTTCTGCTACACAAAACTGAGTTGTTGTTTTATTCATAAGCTTTGCTTTTTGGTTTAATATTGGTAGTTATACATCTCATGCCCCCCCCACCCCCGTATTTTTTTTAAGCTTACATGTAATGTATAATCAAATATCCAAAACACAATTACACTGGGTCAGTTGTGCAAAAATGAGTTCTAGGATATATTCCAAGCTACCATTATCAGGGGAAACAACATGGTAATCTGTATGCTTGGCAGCACAAGTGGCAGGCATCTATATCTGCTGTTGGTAAGTGATTGTAGGCGTTTCATTAAGTCACTGCTGAAGTGCACATGTGCAAAATGCCTGCGGGGGACCAAGATAGAGGAGGCTGGTTTGGAGGTGGTACGACGTGACTGACGGGGATGAGCAGATAATGACATTTTGGGTAAATGGCTCTGTGCTTTTGTTCACACAAATTATGAAATTGTGCTTAATGTACCACAACCACAGTTAAAATCTGTACATGAAATAAATAACAGACAAAGTGTGACAGATTAATATTGTGTTGTGAAAGCCTTAAGCAACACAAATTCCAACCTTTAAGAAAACAGCAGTGATTCCCAACCAGGGACACTCTACAGGAGGTACTGGTCTGCAGTTGCGTTGAAAGATTGTAGAGTAGCTCAACTGATGAAAAATGTAATAAGATAAACATATTCACATATGGAGTCAGCTGTAACACCTGAACACTATGTGCTACTTAACATGTGAAAAGCTAAAAGTAACGGGTAAAAGGTTGAAACATCCAGCTTCTGCAACTCTATGTGGTAGTATGCAACGGCCAAACTAGACCAAACCATCCTAAACATTGCCATTTCTAATGTAACAATATCAATTTTGACATAATTAACACTGTCCATCCAGTTCAACTACTCAAGTAGTTATAAGGTCATAGTGTTACTACGTCTGAACAAAAAAGGTTGTGAACTGTTTGGACTGCTGCCATGTAGCATTAAACTGACTAAGAGTATACAGCTGTGCTAGGGGTTCTGTGACGCTTTACTGAAGCTAACCTGCTCATCATGACAACGCTAACATGCTGATGTTTAGCAGGTATAATGTTAGCTATCTTAGATTTGGAAGTTAGCATGCTAACATTTGCTAATCAGCACTAAGCACAAACGTAGAGCTGAGCTTGATGTCATATACCAAAGTATTGGACAACTGAAAATGTTGGCCTGATGACGGCCTTATATGACACATTTATGGATCATCAAAGTGATTATAATTAATCCTCTGGGGACTATCATTGTCTGTACAACATTTCATGGCAATCCATCTAAAAGTTGTTGAGATATTTCAGTCTGGACCAAAGAAGTGGACCGACCGACATTGCTGTCCCCCAGAGACATGCCGCATTGGCTAAAAACACACTACTCTTACTTGATAGAGATTCATTAAATACACTCAACTGAAATGCACATACAGTGCAATATTGATTGGGATTGACATACAGGTACACAGACACAAAACCTGCAAACAACATTGTATTTCAGTTGCATTTTCATTTTCTCCATTTCGAACCTATTAATCACAGCAGTCAAGATGTGTTTTGACATTTTGGTCTCTAAACCATTCGTTCTGTCAGTAAGTTGTGGGGGCGATTATATAAGAGTGGCTGTCTCTTTTTATCAGTGTCACGGAAAAGAAAAACATCTAAACGTATAGATTGTTTGGCTGCTGGCATGGAAGTAATTGGCGCTAGCCAAGTTTTCAGCTGCTTCTATGTCTTGTATAATGCTATGTATACCGTACATTGGTTATGTAACTCAAAGACAGAACAGTACATTTGGACAATGGATAACTTCTCGCTCCAGAAAGGCTTGAAAACAACGATAACTAGGAAGGTAAAATGTGGTTTTGCTGTATTCAGTAGACCTCTCATTGTGTCGTCTACATGTGTCGTTTATATTGGACCAGAGGCATCGCGGCATTAACGATGCTTCCTGACCACTGCATCCATTTGTGTCCTGCCTTTAATTCACCGTGACAGTCTGTCATGGTGTAATGTGACTCACTGTGTTGCACATGTGCTTTCCAAACAGGACCTCTCACCCTCAGACACAAACATAAACAAACAACACCTGAAGCTTGGCTTGTCATGCAGCAGCTAACACATCTAATGAGTGTGCTGAGCAAGCCGACAGGAAAACAGTGATGGGGCCACTCGAGTTTGGGCTCCGTAGAGCGTATTCATGGACAAGTCTGGCTAAATGTACAGCATCAGATGAGCAGATGTGCACGGTTGTTTTTTTTTCACACAGAAAAGTGCTGACGGAGAGCTCAGTGGCAGGGTTGAAATGAGCACAGTGTGTGTTATGTCCCCGGCGTACATTGTGCTGCACGTACCGCCGATCCTGGCCTGAATATTTATAGTCTATCGTGTGTTCATCTGTGTATGTTTGTGTGCGTGTATGTGTGACTGGGAAAGCCAGTGTGGATCTGAGAGCCCTGCAGGGGTGTGAGGCAAGAAGCAGCAAGAGGCAGAATATCCCCGCTGCCTTTGGATTAGTGTCAGCAAGCAGGAAGCCAGGCACCGTGCTACATGTGCATGTGCACTCTCCTAAAGTCAGTCCCTGTAGGATTATTTTAATTATTTCATTTCATTTTTTCTGTACAGGTTTGTAACATAACCCCCCCCTAAAATGAATGGCAATTTTTCTGATATTGCCTGAAAATGACCTTTTAATCGGTGATTATTAACGAAAAAGGATTTGGTGACATGAGTCATTTGATCAGATTGGTAATTGCTGTAAAAATTGTGAGTTGCGAAAAAAAATTCAGTCCTTATGTGGTTGACATATGACATGTATTTGTCAGGGTGTCAAACTGGAGCGATTTGTTAATCCTGCAAAATCTGCATCCGGTGATTTTAAAACTTCCTGAGGGGCCTGACATTTGTGTCTCACTGTTGCCTCTGGGTTGTTTTGTGGGTCATGATTGTTCATCATCTGCCCTACCGTTCTCCACCAAGCTACACAAAGGCTACCATGATGAATGATTACTTTAGATCTCTAAGAGGTGATTAAATTGTGTGAAATAATGTAGAGCTATCTGTTGTACTAGACAGGTTTGGAGTTATAGTGTTGTTTCGCTCTCGCTGTTGCTTTGATGATGATAGTTTAAAGTGGATATTCTCAAGAGAGAAAGAGCTTAAGTGCAAACTGTCATAATCATGCAGTTTTAGCTAACGACGGCTGAAGGGTGAGTTGACAGTTTTCTACCTGTAGCAGGTCTGGAGTTGTTTTGTGCCAAGCTGAATACCTAGGTGCAGGCCTATGTGAAATTGAAAGCAGAGCACAAATGACAGTCCTAACGTGATGAGCTTGTAGTCGGTTGCCATTGACAAAGACCATGTCTCATCAGTAGATCTTGAAGGAATTCCCCAGACCCCCACGTCCCTTTCTTTTAAAAAATAATTTACAATTATAGAAGTATTTTTAGAACTTAAGCTGCCATTCTTAAAGTCTACGATGGTTGGTGGGCTCTCTAAATCTCAGCGACACAATTTGCTGATTCAAAATTATATAATTGATATAAATATTGACTGACAGGTTCAAAGCACTAAGTACCACCATGTTGCCACAGGAAGCACGTGCCAAACGCTGTTACATAAGATCGAACACCCGAAACACTCCTTTATTTAAAAAAAAACAAAAAGAGGTATTTATTGTACAAAAATCTAATTTCTTTTGTAGAACAATTCTATCAAATAAAAGGAAAGTTGTTAAGTAGACAAAACACACACACACACACACACACACACACACAACACACACTTGGCCAATAAGACCTGTGATGTATAGTACAGGCCAAAAGTTTGGCACACCTTCTCATTCAATGCGTTTTATTTTCATGACTATTTACATTGTAGATTCTCACTGAAGGCATCAAAACTATGAATGAACACATATGGAATTATGTACGAAAAAGTGTGAAATAACTGAAAACATGTCTTATATTTTAGATTCTTCAAAGTAGCCACCCATTTCAGGTGACTACCTCAGGAAGCTCATTGAGAGAACACCAAGGGTTTGCAGAGTTATCAAAAAAAGCAAAGGGTGGCTACTTTGAAGAATCTAAAATATAAGACATGATTTCAGTTATTTCACACTTTTTTGTTGAGTACATAATTCCATATGTGTTCATTCATAGTTTTGATGCCTTCAGTGAGAATCTACAATGTAAATAGTCATGAAAATAAAGAAAACGCATTGAATGAGAAGGTGTGTCCAAACATTTGGCCTGTACTGTATAAAAACAGATTTGTCCTTTAACTGCCTTGTAGAAAAGATTTGCCACCTCAGAGGTTGCAGGAGGCTGCAGGGTTGATGTGTAGGCAACGCTAACGAGTAATGAGAAGCTGTTACGTCTCATTTCCCAACTTGACTCTGCTGCAGTAGTATTTACAGCCAATGCCCTCACCTATTTGCCCCCTTGAAGAGTTTGTTCCAGTCTGCGGTACAGACATTACCGTTCTGTCTGTGTGGAAAACATTTTTAGCTAGACACGTCTCTGGGGGCCAGACGGATAAAACTCACGACTAAAACTAAAGAGTGGTTCTGTTGAATGAATCTGGGGGTCCGGAGTAGATGTCATTTCCTGTGCACTGGTGGTTTGATACTTCCATCTGGCTATACTAACGTGAGAAAAATTATGGGTAGCCAACATTAGGTATTTTCACCCAGAGGAAGTGGTCGTCCCCAGATCACATATTTTAAGATATTAAAAAGCCTAAAGCACAGAAATTGATCATTCATTTAAACTCGAAGATCAAGTTAAAGAAGTGATTTCTGTTAAATGAATTTCTTGTTATTAAATCACTGAGTGAGGTGAAGAGGACAATCTTCCAATCATTTCTACTACTGCTAAGAATCACCAGGACCTGAGGCCGACGTTATCCTGGTGGCTTTGTTACACACACATTTTTACGCTAGGGATGTTAATAATTAACCGTTAAAGGGGTGATAGAATGATTATATAGGGTATTTCACACTGTTCCTTAAGGTCTCCTAATAGGGTATGTAACATTGGTTGGGCTAAAAATGGCCCAAGTGATTTTCTGTGGGCCATTAGTGAATATAGCCCTATTTTGAACAAGAGCTTTTCTTCCAAATATGGTATGCTCATGTATATTTAGATGAGCTGTACGCTGATTGGTTGAGCGACCCACATATGCATACATTGGAGTCTCATATTACACACACACACTCACACACACACACTGTCTGTTACATGCCCAGACATGCCCGGGTGCGAGCCGGCTGTAGCCGAGACAAAATGTTTCGACACTTTCATTATAACTAGTGTAGTTGTAACGTTACCCTTGGGACATAAAAAACCACCACCAATGAATCACAACTCTACCGCCTGTCCTGGCAGATTGTGGAGCTCGTGAAGTCCGATACTTGTAAATTTGCAATTAGCCATCAATTTTCGTGAATCGGCCCATATTTGAGCTTTACATGATTGATTGATTTCTCGCATAAAAAAAAGTCTCAGAAGTGAATTTAGTGGTAAAATAGCAGATGAACGATGTATACAATTTCAGAGATCTGCGTGACCTAGATTCAGAAGACTAGCTGACCTCAGGTCATTTGTGTAGCCTATGTTAATGTTGGGGCGTGACAAAGACTAGAGACTAGAGCCAGATGAGGAGGAGTTGAGAAGTTGACGTCAACTTTTTGCTTTGTTGAGATTCGCCCGTTCGCAGCAGCAGTTTCAAATTGTGAGATTTGCAGAGGAAAGAGGTTTAAATGGGATGTTGAGGTTCTATTTATGTCCTATTTACCCTTTCACTTATGACAGGGTAAAATCAGTTTTGCATTCTATCACCCCTTTAACCGACATAATTTTGACCGATTAATCCTATTGTTTTTTTTAAAACAAAAACAAATAATGCACACAATGTTTTGTTTTGTTAAGGAATAGCTACAGACTAACTGTTTTTTAGCTTGCTAGCAAACAACGAAATGTTTTGTTAGCTATAGGCTAAAGCTGTAATCTTTAAAGCATCCAAGCAATCTCAAAGATTTTCATTCAAATAAATTTCTGTTAAGTCCCTATATATCACTGAAGGAGGATAATGTTAACACAATTGTAGTCTCTCATTGCCAGACCCTCCTCCACAGCGCTGCACAGGAGGGTCTGGCTTGTCCACACAACATTCCTGGATGGGAGAAAAGTCGTGCTCTGGTTTATTGGCATTTCTTTAAACCAATCACAAACATCATGGGCTGTAATTAGCGCCAGGCGCAGCAATGGTGCCTCTGCAAAACAGCCTCGGGAAGGAAACTTATTTTGGTGGAAAATGTGCACGTAGGGAGACGAGCTTTGGAATTAACCCTTGTGTTGTCTTTTCCTCGACCATGAAAAAAACACTTTTGTTATACCTATCTTAACGTTTTGTTGCTTTTTTTCAACACCAAAAAAAAGAAATTATTAAGTTTTTTGTTTTTTTCAACATTGTTATCGTTGAAAAAAAATGCAGTATTACAGTTTTGTGTACAAACAAAAAATGGAACTATGCACACAACTATGAAAACTTGAAGCTCATGTATCAACAACTAGACTCCAGACAATACAAATAGAATGACAATTATTCTATTTATATGCTCCAGACCTCTTTATATAGACCCAAACACAATGTATGTTTACAATATCTTCCAGGTAGAAAACCCCTGCGTCCTGTAAATTAAAGATCGGTTAACAAGGGTCGGCTATTGGTCAGAAAAAAGATCTAAATTCCCATTAGCTGTTGGGCTATGTTCAGCTTACTAGAAAATATTACGGGCTCAGGCGGTTCAACGTGTGTGTGTGTGTGTGTGTGTGTGTGTGTGTGTGTGTGTGTGTGTGTGTGTGTGTGTGTGTGTGTGAGCGAAACCCATGCATTTAAACATAAATACTGCAGGAGTACAGTTCTCTGCAGTCTTTGGATCTGGCAGTGGGCTGGCAAAAAGTAGCGCAATTTCATCCATTGTCTGCATCACAGAGGTCCTCCAAGAACACCTGAGCAGCTGCCCTTATTCACTGACATTATGCTCAGCTGTGGCTATTTATAGCAGCTATATTGGCATTAATTTATCACACATGTACCATTGTTGGCAGTGATATCACCAGCAAATGTCAGAGAAGGTGATGAAAAGTCAGCTCACAGACACTGGCTTTGTTCTTACAGATTATAATGACTCTCTTCCTTCTTAGCCTGGTGGATCTCTACAGTCATGCTTGTGTTCTTGTCCTTATCTTAATCGTTGGATGTTCACTGTAAGGGAGCAATACGTAATCTGGTTATCTTGTGTTGACCACTTGTGTTGTCTACAGCTGTTAAGGGGCACAACAACAGACCTATATGAATCGTTGAACAAATCTAAAATGTGATTTAGAAGTCTCGACGAGGCTAAGCTTAGACTGCAAGGAGGAGACAATATGAGGAGGTTAGTTAGGCTGTGATTTAATCAAACACTTTCGGTATAGTATCTTAACACACACGGACATGTACCTAAAAACACTAGATCACTCTTGGGTTGTTACCGGACGGTAAGAGCCATGGACAGCCATGTGCTGAGAAATGAGATGAAAAACCTTTTTATTCATCACTGTTTGATCAGGCTCTCGCTGTATTTCCTCTTCACCAACGATGCAGAGGAACGTCAGCACCAATCGTGGACGGCAGTGTTTCTAGCTCCACCTTTTAGTATCGGACCAGTGTGCTAGGTACCTCAACAAAGGGGGTAACGGACGGAACAGGACAGAATGGTTCTACCATCCACAACTTTTGACAATGGAAACGCAAAAATAACCATTCTAACGTGACTGAACCGGACTGCTTGGAGGAAACGAGGCTATAGATAGTTTAAATCTCAAGAAGCAAAGTGTTTTTTCCAGTAACAGTGAAGTGACTTTCAGATATCAGGTGAAATAACTGTTGAGTCACTTGGATTTATTACCTCTATCAACCCCCTGCAGTTAGGTTAATATTGTTTCGAGCTTTGGGGCTGTAAAAATCATCCCCCATATAATATACCTGCAGGTTCTGTCTCTTCCAGCTCTCAACTGGATGCTTTATGCAAACATCATAATGATTTTATAATGATTTTCAATCCAATTTGATGGAAAAACTGCTCCTGGCCTTTTAAATTGTGAATAGTTATAGCTTCTGGGTGGCAGGTGGTTTTGCAGATCCGAACAGGTTTAACTTTGTGCTCTTGGCTTTGCCTTGAGGAGGCAGCACTCCAAAGTTACAGGGTGTGAGTTCTGCATGTGGCACTGAAAACTGTCCTGCACACGCAGCTGGCTAACATACAAATAGACAGGTACATATGATAATTCCATGGATTCTCCTGTTTTAGTATTAGGAGTCCAGTAAATTAAGTTATTTTCCTCTGTATTGTCTGATTATCTAGCCTTGCTGGTGCTCTCCATCGGTTCTTAGCATTTTCCAGGACCGACTTATTCAGAACAGGCGTGAGGTTTGGGGTGTCCATTATGGACTGTCAGAAGATCTCTAAGGAGACCTATCTAGATATTTCTCCTTTATCACTGGAAGGCTCTAATGAGAAACAGTCCACTGGATTGGGGTGGATTTCTCATTGTACTAGATTACTGTGTCTTTTGGGAGAAACCTGCATGCAGTGCACACATGACGAGGTAATAATGCAAAATGAACCTGCAGAGACATGAAGAGTAAATGCTTTTACTCAATGTAGAAACTTCTAAGCGAATATCAAAAAAGTGAAATTTAGTGTGGCTATAAAAAGTCAAATGAGAGCCTGAAAACATCGTAGAACAACTCAGTATTAGACAGAAATCATTGATAGATAATGTGCACAGTTGCAGTTTCAGAGACGTTCCTGTGGCTGTTCAAACTTGTACAGTTTTTAGCTACAATGTTGTGTGTTTCCAATCAGTCTTTTGACAGAAAGCTGGATCACCCATTCAGCTTGTTGGATGAGCAGGGAAGCACAACACATTGTTGAGATTTGTGTGATGTGTGCGTTGGCTTCACTGTGAGCCTCCGTAACCCACAGTTACCCATAACATTTATGTGCATCTTTGCAGGAATAACATTGCTACTGTAGACCTTTATGCATTTAGCCATAACTGCCATAGTTTCAGGCGGCTTCTTTCTGTGTTTACTTTTGGTGTCAAGTGTTTGAAGTGATGCATATAAAAAGCATGTTTATTTGGAAAGCTGTTGGAGGCTCCCACAGCTTGTCCCTGTGTACGTTGTATATGCGCGAGTCCTCGTTTCCCGGATCTCTACAAGGAAGGTAAACCCATAGAGCCACAGCAGCGACATTTATGGGAAGTACGCCAGGTTGAAATAAACCGGAATTATCCTTTAAGGCATAGTCAGGGTTAGACAGCTGAAACACTTGAAGGTTAGGGAAAGATCCGGGTTATATTTGATAGAAATTGATTAAATATTAATTGCAGGTCTGTGACAGTACGCAGTACTTTATGCCTCGCTACATAAAGAGCACACTACTTCCTGCTGTGGCATTAGACTTTAGAGTTAAAGCACAATGTGAGATTGTTCATTCTTACGGATAATCACCATTTTAAAATATTTTCTCTGTTACTGAAAAGGCTATTATTACACAGGACAATTCATTATGTGGTTATAAACTATTAAAATTGGCTTGCAACAGTTTGACAACCATTTCTAAAACTCATGGGGCTGTGAGGCCTCGCTCTTTTTCCATTATTCATCTTCAGTGAACTCGTTGCAACAAAGTTCCTCAGACAACAAATGACTCACTCTAATATTACAGCCTCTCAGTAGAAGAAAATGAAGCTTAATTTGTTGCCATGATATCTGCTCATAAAACGAGTGTGGTTTTTATGTCTTTATACAGTTCACTTTGAACCTCAGCAGAGATCACAGCATGGATCACCTGTCCTCACGTGGCAGCAGCACAAATGTATCAAGTAGCATTTCATTCAGTGTGTGTTTTGGTGTAGTATGTCACTCCAGTATGGCCCTGTTTCCCTCCAGCTGTAGGTTGCCCACTTTAAGCTGTACACACACAGGAGCTGCTTTCCTGTCAACACAAACACCTGAGAAAAAGGACCACTGTGCTCTACTCTAACCAACTTTCTTTTATTTTCTCAGAGTGATATTTAAGCGTCAGAATTAAATAAGCGTGAGGTCACAGACACTGAACAATATTACGGATATCCTCAGATATCACATGAATTCACCTCATGGCTGCACCTCAGTAATTTAATCCCTCTAACACTCTGTATATTCAGTTTTTATACTGACTTGAATATTGGATGCTATATTTGTCCATTTTATCATTACAGGTACAGGGTATTCTACAGAGTATTATAATGTAAACAACCACAGGTTTAGCTCTACAGTCTTAATAAGGGAATTAGATAACAAACAAAAAAAACACTCAGTATGTTAGTTGTAATTGCCTTGTGCCTGCTGCAGCTACGATTGCATACAGAATGTCTCCAGCTCCTGGGAGACTTTGTGGAAATCCTCAAATTATTGAGGTGGAGAATTATACAACAGCTGCTCTGTTTAAAGAGGACGCTTGTCTCTGATAGTCTGCATCTTAATAAGCATAAATTCTGTGAAATGTTTCGTCCTACAGGGGGTAGCCAGAATAACAAACACTTTGTGAAGAAGGAATTTAAATTTAAGCTAAATCAGAGTTAGAAACACAGCTACAGAGGAGGGTTATATTAGGCTGAATGCCACAAAGCAGCAATTTGTTTTGTGTTGATTTGATTCAAACCTGACCAGTTTTTCTTTGTTACAGCAGTTTTCTAGCCTAGAAATCTAGACGCACCCTCTCGGCAGCAAATGTAATTTGCAGCCAGGGGGGTCTAGCAACTCTCCGTTGGCTTGCGAGCTGGAAAAACCAAACTCCAGCCGGGCCAATCGCATCGTGTATAGAGTCGGTGGGCGGGCTTAACATAATGACGGCAAAGTTACGACGGTTCCGCGTGAATTCCCTGCTACTTGAAATCGAAGACGATGGCTGCTGCTGCTGGCGAACAGCGGTCTTTCGAATCGGCTTTGCTCTTTGAGAAAATAACAAAGAACGGCACTGAAGCCATTCTTAAAAAAGGAAGATGTGTTCAGAGTTTTGCCGACCGGATACCTTCTCCGTTGCTCTGCCTGGTTGTAGCGAGCTATCCTATTGCGTGCAGAGGGAATTTGAAAGACAACCGTTTATCCCGTCCCTCGGATTGAGCCCTGTCAATGGTGTGTTCCCAGAACCAACATCTTGATGTGGGTCTGGCTCGTCAGGCTAGCAGTTTGCCTTCTTTTTCTTCCTTTTGAAGAAGTACACCTGCAGTTTGCCTGTGTTTGGAGTAGATGGCCATGGTTTCCCAGGCTTTACCCGTTGCATCTGCTTGGAGCGCTGCTTTTACAGCCGACATATGCTGCTAATTTGTATTTACCCGAATATCACTCACCTTTGTAGCAGTGATTGCAACCGTCATTAAATTACTTACAATCTGAAGTAAGTTTTACGGTCTACTTTTTGTATATTTAATCAGATTTGTGAGGCCGGTTTGTTCTATGAACATTTCCTTGTGATTTTCTTAAACATAAAAGGAGATGGCTGAGCATATTAAAATGTTACAAGTAAATTCTTATTGCTGCCTTTGGGACATCACAACAAGTCCTCTTCTGATCTGACGCCCACATATCTGTGCTTTCCAAAAATGTTACAAATCACTGTTGAAAAATAAATCTGTCTTATGATGTGACAATACTGTGGTTAAAAGCTTGGATAACTTCAGGGCCTAGACACAAGAACAACTTGGTTAAGTTTAGGGAATCATCGTGGTTTGGGTTAACATGACTTTGTTAAGGATAGGGTGCCTTTGTTGTTATGGTTACAGTAATAAAATCTTAAGGTTATGGAAGGATTGCGCTAAAAGAAACCGATTTTAAGTGTTTTATCCCTTCTGCCATCCATCTTCTCAGTTCTTCATAGGTCATTGTCTATGCTTTTCTATGGCTTCATGACTTTGTGTGTTTTTGGCATATTTAGATATTGATATAATAATGTATTTATTACCCATTCTACATATAGTTTTTAAGTGTATAGCATTTTAATTATTTTCATGGTATGATTAACATTGTTTTTTTTTTTTTTTTTCTCCTGTGTATTATGTGTGTATTTTGTCAAGCTGACTGATACAATTGCCTTTACGGGGATAAATAAAGTTGTGTTGAAGTGAATTGACATTACCATTAACCGCAGCTGCCCACCAGTAGACTCGTCATTACAAACTCATGCTGTACAGCCAAACTTTGTTTGAACCAACAGAGCCTCATTGTGATTCTAGTGGAGATCCCAAAGCCATCAAATACGTCTATGAAATGATTACATTACACACTTTCTTTGTCCAATTTGACTTACTTTAAGACAATCACATTGCTAGAAGCCATAAACAATTGTAACTGCCCAAACAAACAACAAAGATTGTTCAGTGCTACAATAAAAGCGCTTAGACATCTGGAATATTTACACTTGACGGAATGGTGCAGCCATAAAAACATGGAGCCTTTGGCTTGAATATTTCACTCTGTAATAAACATTATACCGTATATCTTCAATATTTTTTTTAATTTTTAATTTTTAATTTTTAATTTAACCTTTATTTAACCAGGTAGGCCGTTGAGAAAAGGTTCTCTTTTGCAACAGTGACCTGACTGAGAAAAGCGTAAGCGTGCGAGACAACATACAGTTTTCACATTCAATACAATACAGTATTGCAGAATACGCAACATGGTCTCACAGCAGTACGTGAAATGGTCACGTTATTTTTAATCTATTGATACGTGTTCACAGGGACGTTTTTGACGTTTTTTCGTGGTGGCCAGCACGAAATGGTCTGTAGGGAGATTAACGGGGAAAGCAAACGACACACCCCGGGGGAGGACGCTTCACACGCCGGGAGACGGTCGCAGGGAATGCGCGACGATAACGGCACGTGTTACAGGGAAACAAATGGAATTGTTTGACCCATCCACCACCCCAACCAACCTCCTTACGCGGATTTTCGTCTACTTTTCGACTACTCGCTGCCATAGTCGTGCTGTGACCACGACATATGCTTCCCATTTAAATACATTATTTTACATTTTCGTGCTGGCCACCACGGAAAAAACGACAAAAACGTCCCTGTGAACACATATCAATAGATTAAATAAATGGACCATTTCACGTACTGCCATGAGACTGGGTTGGAATACAATATGCGACATAACGGCTAAATAAAGTGCAGATTAAGTAGGCATTACAAAGTTGGCAGAAACGTGTGGTGAAAGTAAGCTGAAGGATATGCGAAAGTGATATGGTGATAACACAGTATACATTAATAGTCTGTATCACCGCTTAAAGGGTCAAAATACAGATATTGCAAATTGTGGACCAGTTAGTGATTTAGAACAGTTACAAGGCAATATGCATAGATAGACAGTCTGTAAGAAGCTAAAACGTAGTGAAGCGCCAATGTACAGTTAGTGCAGATTGTGGTCTAGTTAGTGAAGTAGATCAGAAATAACACAGTAAACATGAAAAGAGAAGACAAAATAATGTAGTAAAGAGTAAAATATACAGTAGTGGAATGAAGAAGAAATAGAATATACAGAAGAGTAGAAAGGAAATGACAGAGATAATGGAATTAGGGTGTGCAAAAACAGGGTGTGCAAAAAAAACAGTGCATGAATGATTGAGATGGAGAGCAGACAGACGTGCTTTAAAGGCAGTTAAGTGGAATAGAGAGCTTGAAGAAGCTGATAGATGAATATGATACTAAATACGATGATTTTAACAACCTTTGAGCTACTTAAGGGTGAAACAGAAGGGAAAACTGTATGTTAAGGGGTAAATATTGATGCAATATTTATTCATGTACTAAAACTAAAACCTGTATTATACTGTGTATAACAAACCTCATACCAATGCCCTCTCTAGGTGCTTCAGAGGGAGTTGCTGCTTAATGACCCTGATGATTATCTTAAGTGTGACGCATCTTGCCCAACCGCTGGGTGGGAAAGGAAAATATGCACAGTATCAGTCTGGCGTTTGGATCAAAATTGCTCCAATCTTCAGGGTGCCCTTTTCTCAAGAATGATGATAGACTTGCATCCGTTTCCTGTTTCTGTCTCTGTTTCAGCGCTGCCAGTTACAAGGAGAGGAAGTATCCCCCACAACTCTGGAAACTGCAGAGAACAAGCAAAACATTGTGACTGGTCCTCGCCAGCACAAGCGGAGACTCAAAAGCAACAACAACTGGACGGGACTCGGCACTTGAATAAGTGGGGATGAGAGCTGCTGCGTGACGTCAGTAAACAAACCCTCGAGGGTTGAGACTGGAGTTGGCGAATGAGTAAGTCGTGGCCCAAAATGAATGCCTTAATTAATACACATATACAGATGTATGAAGTGATGAAACTAAGAGACTTATAGTTCAAAGATGTTTTCTTTACATGTGAAAAAAAAAAGTGTCTTGTAAGGAACAGATGTGAATATTTTAATATGATAGAGATAACGTTTGGTTGTAATGTCGACATAATGTTTTAGTTGGGTCGGCTTCGTAGGTGTCATTGGTTACTAAATGGTGAGTTTGCTCTCTGCTTATGTGCAGTCAGCAGTACGACTTAATCTATTTTTTATCTTGTTTCATATAGTCAACCAAACAAGGCTGGCCTGAGTTGCTCACTCAAATGCTGGCGACAAACTCTTAATTCACATCGTGTCATAACATGAAAATCCTCATTTAAAAAGTGTATAGAGGGTTGGGGGAGTGATATGATGATATATATATATATATATATATATATATATATATTGACTGGCTCAATGAAACACACTGAAATACATCAGAAGAATATCCTCTTACATTAAGATCCACTTACACTAAAGCAAAGATGTCAGGCACATAAACATCATCATAAATATCTGCCACACTCACTTTCTATCGCAGAAAAACAGCGGGTGAAACTCGCCGTGAAGATGAAATACCTTAGGTTTTTTTCTCAGATGCAAATTTAGAGCTGACCAGCTGCTTTGTTGATATGTTTTCACTTTAACTGTATGCAAAAGTAACATGGACGTGTGTTATATATTTTTTTAAACCTAGCCTTGATAATTACATAACCAAAGGTGAACCCCTGAATTTATTGTATGTTGTGGACTTCTGGAAAATGTTGTGATATAGATGCACACTGAATAGGAATATATGTAAATAGCAGACATTTATACTTGTGTGTCCTAAGATGTGTTGCCGATAGAGTAATTTGAGACGTTTTACTTTCTTTGACTGTTATGCCCATCACCCATAATCATCTGTGTTTGGTTTGTCCTCGCTGATACAATCATGTTCCTCATATCGTTGCAAATGCTGCTCCAACATTCTTCATTGTTTTCGCCATTTTTTTTTTCTTCTTCTTCTTCTACATACTGCACATTAAAAATCCACCTACTCATCCATTGGCATACTAAAACAAGAGGTTGCTGATGTTGTTTGTGCAGCTTTGCCAGAGAAGCATTGGATTTGGTTACCTCTCTTTGATCTGCGATGTTGCCTGTGAATGAAATGATTAGAGGTTGCCAGTTTTATTTTGGTTTTTGGAAGTAGTAGTGAGTTATTTCATATATTTTTACTGAAGGCAGTATTTTATTTACCTATATTTCCCTTAAAAAAAAAACATCCATTACATACTGTGTTAACTATAATGGCACTTCAATTTAGAGGTCTTCATCTTAGTGTCTTCTTCCTCTGCTCCAAAAGAAAATCCAAAGTTCACCTTCTTGCTCTTTTTCCAAAAATGTGTATCTCAATAATAGTATTCCTCAGAAAAGCTGTTTACTGAATGTTCCAGATGTTTCCTTAGTGTTAGAAAAAAAACTTGTAACCACAAAATAGCCACAAGAGTTTTTAAATAGATATCAATTGTTTACTTTGGAAATCATTATGGGGATGATGTTTTTATTGGGAAGGAGTAGATACAAAGTACGTTTTTCATTTCTGCATAGTAAAACTTTTAACACGAATACCAGAATACTCTCAGAAAACAAAGTCTGCAAGTTGTAACAATAAATAAAGTAAGAAAGAAAAGAAAAAAAGAATCCAAATTGAATTACAGTGGATTATAATATCAGGCTGTAGCTGTCACACAAATAAATCAAGTTAATATGAAGATGAAGTATTAGTCCTTTTAGTCCAGTAGAAAAAATCATAAAAGGGAAAGCAAAACACATTTTGGTAGATAATGTAGACTTAGTACTGCTTCCTCATAAAATTATAAGGGAGAATTAATAAATTGCATTAAAAAAAACACTTGATCATATCAGGATATATTATGAAAAACTCACTTTTTCAGTGCTTATGCATACATTTGAATATCTGGAGTGTCTACCAACCCACAAACCCAGTCACTTTTAAGTGGGCTGGATCAGAAAACATGGGATTCAACAAGCCATTCAGATGTTTCTCACCTTCACATGCAGGCTCATTAGAATATATCAAATTGGGGGTTTATCGGTTGGTTGCCCGGGAACCCCAGGGTGTCAAAAAGACACTCAAAAAAGACAAAAAAACAACAACTTGTTGCTGTCATAATTTGGTCTTTGTATGCATTAAACAAACCAGAATTAAAGCAGTTTTTCTTACCTTTGGACAGAGCCAGGCTAGGTGTTTCCCTCCCATTTCCAGTCAGTATGCTAAACTAAGAAGCTGCTGGCTGTAGCTACTGTACATATTTACTGCACAGAAATGACAGTGGTATAGCCAACTCTCTGCAAAAAAAAAGAAGAGAATAGTGAATTTCCCAAAATGTAGAACTATTCCTTTTAGAGGTAAATTAAATGAAAATGTAACCTGCCTGTAAAGAACAGAAGGGATTTTATTACACTAATCTTGTCAGATTATGAGCCTCAAATCACAAGCTGTTACTGTACCTGAGGGGCTCGGCCCGCCAGAGGCCTCATTTCTGACCTGACGTTTTGACTTGGTAACAGAGGCGCCGGCCTGAATGTTGGCTCACATAAAGATCTGAGATGTAGCTACTACCATACCAACAGGCAATAGTGGCCAGATGCTGCACTGCAACAATACTGAGAGCCAAATTAATCCATCTAGTGATATGTTCAGCTACAGCTTGGTGTTATCACAAAGCACCACAAAAGACGCTAAGCCGAAGAGCAATATATGCCCACAGGTTACTAGAGAGAACAAGAACAGGATCAGCCTGATTGATCCTCGAGGCTAACACATCCAATAAAGCAGAACAAACAAGCACTGAAGGAGACAGAAAGAAATCTGTTTAACTGGACAGTCTCTAATCCATTTCCTCAATCTATGAATTAAAATAATGTATTTGGTTAGAGGCTGCAATTATGTTCAACTTCACTTACATCTGCTTTCTACAGGAGGTCAGTAGTAACCCAGAGAAGGGCAGTGTGCTACACTGTATGAAGCAAGAAGATAATAAAGGTCGATGGGCAGATTTTGAGGCAGATTGAATATTACAGGAAGAAAAATAATTTATCCTTGCGTGTGCGCTGAATGAGATTCTGAATAAAAAGGTCATAATCCACACGGATATGTATCAAGAGGGCATATCATGAGTGGGCAAGGATTAGTGGGGAAATATCCACATGAGATTAAACAACAAATCAAATGTTTCTTTGACTTGGTGCTGCTAGATATACTGTACCTGCAGTAATAACTTTTGTGATGCTGTTGTGATTCAGCACAGCCAATGAGCTGTTAGAGTGGTTAACAGTTGTGTTGGGACATTAGATAACACACAAAACAAGGCGAGAGAACATTTTTTAAATTATGACCATCTCCGAACTGAAGAACTCACCAGGGCTACATTTAAAATAACATGAGCAAAAAAGTCACTGTCACAGCTACTGGACAGAATAACTGAACTCATTTAAAAGAAAACACATGTTGGGGATTGATTTCATGTTAGGAAGGACTAGCTCGGTATTCATATTGTGAGAAACAGCTTTTCTGTTGAAGCTCACGTATATTTCTGAGGCCTGAACGACTCTGAGACTCAAAATCCTCTGTGCTTTCAACAGAGCGACTAGGCAAGATTAACTTTAAAATGACTGCCTCCCCAAATCAATAGCAAAGGATTTATTCTAGGAAACAACCAATTGACCACAGATCTAAAGCCATGCAAATCAACAGCCCAGTGCAATTTAGTGATGTACTAAATTGTATTCTGCATTCAGTGTTGCCAGATTTGACACAAAACAGCCCCATTGGATTCTCAAGCCAGCTCAATCTTCATAAATCTGGCCACATTTTTAATTGCCATATATTAAAAAAAAGGTGCTAGGAAGAAGCTTTAAGTTTTATTTGTACAATTAGGCAAACCCCAAACCATCCAAAACCAGGTTACAATTACGAAAAAAGTAGTGATTGAAAGTTAAAATATTAACATATAAGAACTAGGGCTGTAATCACGATTAATCGCTGAATTTCTATAGTTAATCGCGATTAATTGCATGTTTTATCACGTGATTAAAATTATATTATTTTGCATTTCAGAACAGTTTTTAAGTACATATTAACAATGGAAAGCAATTCTTACCAGTGTATCTTGATTGGGAATAAAATGAATGCAAAGAAAGTGACTTTATGAACTTGATTTTAAGATTTGTATTTGTTTATTATTTATTTACTGTAAACAAAAGAACAATGTGTGAATCTAGTCACACATTTGAATCTAGAGTCAATATTAGGGTTGGGTATTGTTTGGTTTGGATACCGGTGCTAAAGCGGTACTTTTAAACGGTATCGGTGCCTTAACGGTGCCTGAACCGATACTTTTTAAGAAAGTTTAAAAAAAGAAGGGTACTATACAACAGTTAAATTAAGACTTTAACGGCTTTTTTATTGCTAAGGCCATATGGTCAAAATTAAATGATTTAACTTATTTCACTAGTAAATAGCTGTTGAACGACAAAAACAACCACCAGATGGGAAAAGGGCATTAAACAATAACTTTGAATGCACCACGAGGTAGGTTACCAGTTTCATTGAACGCACCGTCGTGTTTTTCCGACAACGGCAGCTGCAGATTGTTACATCCCGGTGTCGGAATCCTCTACAGTGAAATACAGACAAACTTTACACCGTTTAGCGTTAGCTGTCAGCATTGTAACCGTGTTTAATCCAGCTACTAGCTAGCGGTAGGCTAACGTTAGCTGCTGTCGAGTGTAGTGTTAACTAGCGTCACGTGCAGCAATGTTTGTGTTGCCTATAACGTCTGTTTCAGAGCATCAGAGAGAAGCTCAGGCATATCAGTGGCACCGGAATAAGGCACCGAAATCCGGCTGTAAAATCTGTAAGCTTTTACAGGTCATTTATCACAGAGCTATAACCGGATAACAACTTGAATAGGAAAAAAAGTTTCAGCCTAGTTGTAATAAATGGAAATGTTTTATTTTATTGATCATCTGTTATCAGTTGTTGGGTGTTGAGCCGAGCCTACTGAACTCAGTGCATCTCAATCCCCAACCTACTACTCAGAGGATACTTCTCAAGATTCACTGGAAAGTAATAAAATAGTAGTTTAACAGGGACGGCAATGCCACAATGAGAGCCACTAGATGCCAGAAGGGTACTTTGCAACAATAGTGTGAGTTTGAATGCCCCATTAGTTTAACGAGGTGCACCTGAAGGCACCATGGAGTCCCGCCGGAGCCCACGTGCTTTACCTTTAACTTCGTTGTTCGTTTACATAACTCACTCACAGGGAAGGCAAAATGTTGCCACACTGGTGACTTCAGGCAAGCAGGAGGATTTTTAAGTTCTGTTGTTTCTCTGTCATCTCTGACTCCGGCAGAGGCCGTGGTGTCTGGAAAAGTCAAGCTGCAGGCTACCGGTAAGCTAACGTTACCCATGTGTCTTAGCTGCATACTACTAGCCAGTGTGTTGTCGTTTTTTTCTTCGGACATGCACATGTAGGCAGGGGTGGAGGGAGAGAAAAATAGTGGGGGAATCACCGATCCTGCTTGTGATTTCGATAGTCGATAATGAAAGCTCATTTCGATTGATTTTTGATTTAAAATCTCAGAGGAAACTGCCACATGGTACAAAAAGTATCCCACATCATTATAAGCTGCTCAAAACAATTTGTTATCTGCCCAATCAAATAAAAAGTAGCAAAACTGGATGGAAGACCGCCCAATCTGGCAACACTGACTGCTTTTGCCCATAGTGATCAGGATGGATATGTTGATACTAAAACTACTATTGACACATCTGAGTTAATTGTTAGTGTATTGAATTTGGTTAAAAGAAATCTCACCTAAAAAAAAGAAAGACAACCTGACTAAACCCAATTTCCTTTGCATTTAACACAGGCAGCACTGTAGACGTTTCCGTACGGCTCAGTTTAATATTACGCACCACGGACACATACATACAGAAAGGTAATGCATTAGTCTGAGGATGAAAACTAAAGTGTTTACTGTAACATCCACAGTGTTAGATAACGCCAGGAACCTGTTTTATGTCTTAATCTCCTTATAAAAAAGGTGGCTTATGAGGAGCACTGCAAAACTGTTGAACAGTGACGCAGTTTGTATTTGTTTAGTACTCTCGCTGGATATTATGTGACTGACTGGATTAAGGAGGTTGTTTTGCACCACCTGCAGAACAGTATTAGGGATCGTTGGTGCAAAATACAATGATTACAATGTTTTGCTTGGTGGTCACATCTGTATTAAGGAAATTGTCTCAGATACGAGAGAAAAAAATGCTTTGCAGAATTAATTTGCATTTGTTAAAAGGCCTTGGTAGATACAGCTAATGTCAGCATATCGCTCAAATTACTGAGTTGATAACAGGGTTACCACACATCACTTGATCTGAGAAATACTCAGTGGTCACTACTTAAAGCAATCATTTAAGTAATAATTAGAAGATGCCACTTCCTTTGAGGATTATGATATTGATTAAATGATAAAAAGCCTTCGTTATCTTCAATATTACCCATATTTAACCTTGTTATTTTGGACCACTTTTCATTTCCTGGCTCATAGTGTTTTAAAGCAATGAGGAGACCATGTTGAGCTTAATCAAGAAGAGGAATTATTAGCTTAAAGTGCTAATTGCTAGAAGGGAATTAGCATTTCCACCTATTAAACTGCAGTGTAGGGGGTGGTTTGAATGCAAAAACAGTTCCACACACACACACACACACACACACACACACATACTCTGTTTTGGGACTGCTTCTCGCAGCTGTTGGTGGGAAATGTGAATACACTCCTAATTACACCATCCCTCGTACATCAAGCTATTGGACATTCAAATATGAGCTTTGCAGCAAGTGAAATCAAAGAGATATCTCTTTGCGTGTGGGTGGAATAACTTTGATCGACAGGGAATTAATTGCCAATTATTTTGATGATCGTTTCAAACTTTCTCTGGTTCCAGCCTCTCAAATGTGTTATTTGAATAAAACAAGCAATCTGAATCTCCTATGACTGTGGGGAATTATAAGGAAATTATACACATATGTTTCACTATTTTCTGACATTTTACTGCCAAAACAATGAATCATCTCAATAATTGGCAGATTAATCAATATAAAAACGATCTTTAGCTGCAGCCCTAGTGGAACAACAACAGGAATTTTAGGACATTATGTGATCTCCTCATGCTCTGTGACAAATGTGCCGTGATCTTTATTAACTTTTTGGATTTAAAAAAATTCAACGTCCTGAATGCTCAATGCACTGCAACATAAGAAAACACATGCAAACAAACAATACAACAATAAAAATAAATAAAAAAAGGCAAATCACAAACATCTTTACCAATTCGTCAATACAGCATTTAGGAACACACAATTGAAACACTCAAATACAGAAAGCACATTAAATACAAAACATTTTGACGGTGTTGTCTGTGTTTGCAGCACGTTCTATTATGTTGCACTTTGATGAAGATGTTTGCTTCATTCATTTGATTATTTTGTCTATTTTCGCGTGTTTCTTTAAATGCGGCACATTGAGGTGTCAGGGCTGCCGAAATTGTTGCAACAAAAGTATGATTTAGTTACCTGCTGACAGTCTTAAAGATGCACATGCTCTTTTTTGGAAAGCACAGTACTTTAGCCTGTATAGAGCGATTACTATGGTGGCACTTGGTAACCGCAGCAGATCGACGTGGGGCATGGCACATTTCCTCTCAACAAGCCTCCAAATGTCAAGGCCAAGGATCATTAGCATGTCAAATGCATACAATAAGTAAATGGCCTCTTTTTGTTTTTATACATACGATGTCTCGGATTCTTCAATCTGTCTTTAGATCAGTTCGTTGTACTTTCTGAACAATATTCCATGAGAGCTTGATGAATGAAGTGCACAAAGATAAAACATACAACTGAAGAATATATTAAGATGTGAATTTGACAGGACAAAGACGGGATTCAAATCCATATTAATCAGGTGTCTGTGCATGCTGGTGCAGTTCGGTCAGCCAAGGCCACGGTCATATGGTTATAATCCAGTATATCTACATTAGTCATGATGATTCTCACCATCATCTCACCTGCAGAGAGGTGAGCTATCTACATGCAGCCAGCAGAGCTGTGCTGACCTGCTGCTGTGCTGTACAGATGCAGTGTGGGAAGTCGTCAATAACGGCGACCACATAATTGTTGTTTTGGGGAGGATGGCGGTGGCGAGGGGATGGGGTGGGGTGTGTGTGTGTGTGTGTGTGTGTGTGTGTGGAGGGGGGGGGGTGTTACTGCTTCATGTTTGTGTATGCCTAATATTCAAACTGTTACTTTCACTCTGACAAAAGGAGGGTAATCATTACCGGTCAGCAGGTAGGAAAACTGACGGTAACTATTAATGAACGTGTAAAATATCTCTACAGTTCAGGTGTTGAGAAATATCCATGGGAGTTTTTGGCCAGCCTTGCTTTTATTCTGCATGATGCTTTGTTTTGAGAAAAATGCATCCTAACCCAAGGTATGTTTGTATTCTTTTCCTGAGGGCGCTCCTCTCCTTCTCTTTTCCTCTCTCTCTCCCTCTCTCTCTCTCTCTCTCTCTCTCTCTCTCTCTATGTCTGTATCTTTGGAACTTGTCACTTCTGACCTTAATTCTCCTCTTTTTTGTTTCTTTTTGGTAAATCTTCCAATTTCTGTATTTTCTACATTCATAACATTTTGTAGACAGCAATATGAGATGTGATTGAAAATGGAATATGTGCAATGTTGATTAAAGAAAAATATAATATATTCAATAAAAATTCAGAAAATAGAATTGTTTTAAGATGTGCTTTTTTTTGTTAGAAGTGAACTGCAGGTGACTTGGATGTAGCTTTTGCTGTTATAAATATGAATCCAGTTTGAAGGCCATTACTACAACGGCATCTCACTTCTCACTGTAATGTATGCTTATTTGTCATGTGCTTGTGGTTTACCGTCTTGTTTGACGTTTGCTGAACTCTTTGGGACATGTTTTTGTGCATCGCTTGTGTCCCTCAGACAGAATCCGCTCAGTATCACGGTGACAGAACGTTTTCATCCACAGTGGCCTTTTACGGTGGAAGCTTTTGAAACTTGATGCCCGAGCCGTTCACGTTCGACAGTGCTTAAATATTTCAAATGGGTCCGTTGTGGTGCAATTACATGACTCTTGGACAAACACCATTTTATCCCTCGAGCTGGTGATGGACACACAGCAGCCGGGTTGTGCTTTTCCTCCTCGCTTCAAAACTCACAAAGTCCTGCGAGGATGCAGCCTGTTGGCCATCAACAAAACCTCCACAGACAAATAGTAAACATTAGTTATTATCTTTAATGCTCCACAAACCTTTGAGAAACTAAAAGGAGTTTGTTGTGCACGACAGTGACACAGAAAGGTCGATGTATGACTCTGGTATCAGGTCACGGTGAAAGAAGAAAGAAAATTAGCGTTGAAGATATATATAGTAGCTCACCCTTTACAGCCATCTCCGCAAAAACAAGACAAGGTACACAACGTCTATCCTACACAATCACACACACACACACACACACACACACACACGCATAAAGCAATGACAAACACTGACAAGCACTAAATGTTTGCCACACACCCAGACCAACTCATTCAGATGACTGCTTCGTCATCGTGAACGAACCTGAAGAGGCAGCGATGCAGAACGTGCCATTGGCTGCTTTGCTCTTGTGGTTGTACTTGTATAAACTATGAATGTGAACAAATAAATCAGGCTGAGATAATAGCAAAACATTTGGTACTTCTTGGATTTTCTCTTTCTTTTTGGCACTTTTTTCTCTCTCTGTTATTTTAATAATAAAATATGTAATTAATCTCTTGTAATCTATTGTTCTACTTAAAATTTTAGTGTTTGACAAAAGCAGTATTTCTAATCTGGATTAAATGAAGTTGCCAGTGGTTTGTGGGAGTTGTTGTAGCATCCTGAGGTAGGCATAATAATAAACCTCCCAGCATGCACCAGGGCAACAGACGCATGAACATAATTCTCTGTTTCCACACTTGTATTGTTTAGAATTGATAGGGCAAAAGCAGTTAGACCATGAATGGTGGTGCTCCACAATATAGCGCCCAAAATGGCTCTGTGGGAGTGTTGCGCTAACAATCATAATATCTGTTATGTGCCGATGTCTGGACCGATTATGTTGCCAGATGCTCATTCAGAGTTAAGTGATTGAAGTGTTACTTAAAAACACATACTTAATTTTAAAGTTGAGTCAAGATCGAAATAGTGTCAGTGTATTTGGGGCTAAACAAAAAGCACAATATCCTTAGTATAATTATACAGCAGATGTTATATACAGACGGAAGAAAACAAGTCAGTGCTGCCACAGCACCGTCTCAGCTTCACACTTGTCACCGCTTCTCTTGCCTCTGTCGGTGTCTGCTGCTGTCTCCCAGGAAAGGGAGAGGTGTAAGACAACACCTGACAGGGAACAATATCTCGCCACGTGGTCTGAGGCAGCGCTCATACATTCATGCCAGTGAATTTGGCGTTTACCGTTTTCCCCTCTGCAAGGAAACCCAACGCCGTCGTACTGTATGCTGCCGGCCCCTGAAACCCAATCGCCCAAATCTCCAAAAAGGTACCTGCTCCGCTCCTTTACAAACAACACCTCTGTCGCAGAGCTGCGGATGGAAAAGTTGTCCGCCACGATTGTGCTTGCTGCTATAGACAAACTGTTCTTTTACGTTCAGAAAATGTCAGCAGGCCTCGTGCCAGACAAATACAGCACGACCCAGGCCAGTGACCTCCCCAGGGGAACATTTACCAGCTTCTGCACTTAGATCCAGTGGAGCTGACCTTGGACTTACTCCCCTGGCATACTCCTTTCACTCTCAATTTATTACATTTGACAGTCAACGACGTTGGATAGATGTGTTGTCAAGGATAGATATAGTGTTTTACAGTATTGCTGTAATATTCACCTATGTCTGAGATCATTTATGGAGACAGAAATAGAGAGTTAGAGATAGATAAATAAGGGACGCACAGATAGACAGACATGTATATGCAAACATCCTGACAAACCGCAGTATAAGATCCATTCTCAGGAAAAGTGAGCTGGAGAAAGAGTCAAGCAGCACAGCAGCACAACCCAAATCAACCAACTAGCATCAAACCATCAGTGATTTCCTTTGGATTTATCTCGCAGCCCAACAGCTGCTTTGAAGTCAAGAGGCTTTAGCAGCTTGTTAGTTTTCAAATCTTTCAGCACACAAAGTGAGAAGAAATCACACTTTGGGTTGTCAGGATAAGGTTTTTTAATCTGATAATACTGTCCTAGGTGTGAATTAAATCCAAATGTAGCTGACTTCTCACAACTTTCTTGCAAACAGTGAAAAAGTGGACAGTGTCAGACATTTTTATGGTCTAACAAGAACCGTCTGGTCCACATATTCATGGTGTTTGAATGTTTGCTTGTTTTTTTTTTCGGCCTCTGCCTGATCTTCATCCATCTCTGACACTCACAAGATGTGAGAATGGAAGGAGGATCAAAGGTCAAAGTGTCCAAAACAGGCCCAGGTCTGTGCTGGAATCTGCACTCAGCAGGCCTGGCATCTCGGTGCCGGGGCCACCCACGGCATGTAAGTTTATCCTCGCTGCCCATCATCACCGCTGTCTTCAAGGTAAGGTGGAGGAGAGTCTATTTTTGTTTGGAGACCAAAAGAAATGTGTTTACTCTGCTCATGTGGTGGAAGAGACAAAACAGGTGACTAAGTGTGTCCTTTTCCAGCTGCTCATCCCTCCACTGCAGGCCAGACCAGGGGCAGATTCATAGACTGTTTAAGTGAAGCCAAAACATCTCGATCGCCCCCTGGTGGCTGGCTGCAGTACAGGTCATAAATGCCGCCCCCTCCATGTTAGCGGATGGAACATTGGCCAAACTAAAAAGTCAAAGTACATGTCAAAGACATTTTTCCCAAAGATGGTTTCTGTCATTTTACTTATCACGCTAATGTTTGTTCAAGTGTTCATTTTTCTGATTAGTTTGGTTTTTTTATTAGTCATTTGATGATATAAAAAAACGAGGTGAAACGTCATGATTGACAGCTGTGATTGACTCGCAAATGGTCGATACCGCGGCAACACCGCCCGATCACTACTGCACAGACTCTGGCTTCAAAATTACAAGATGGCGGCGCCTGTACTTGGGATATTTTGGCTTCACTTTTGTACAGTGGGAGGAGGTGGAGACGCGTTGTCCATACAGTCTATGGGCCAGACGCAGCTTCTTCAGACTGTGATGCATTGTGGGCCAAAGTGGACGCACAGCTGGGTCACGGCTGAGCACATTTGTGAATAGCAGCTCAATTCATCCTGTTGCAGATTGTGCGTTTCAGTCACCGCCAGAGTAGCTCGCTCTCCAGTTGATGAGAGAGAAGAAATGAGGCAGTGATCTCACTGACATCTGAATTAGTCATGTGATCAGTCTCGCTCTGCTCGTCTGCAGGAGATCAATTGAAGTGTATTCCCCAAATTCCCGAGGATGCTGGGAGCAGAGAAGCAGGTAGTAATTTCGAGGGAGTGGGGAGCGAGGAGAGGAGAGGATGGTTTCAGTGTTGAAAACCACTTAGGTGAAGTGTATAAAGGGAAATTTCTGTTTGTTGTCATGGTAACAGGCAGTGTGGTCTGTAGCAAAAACATATCCCAGGCATTGGGGCTTGATCAGGATTCAGTGGTTCCACGCAGCACAGCTCCCCTCCTTCATTTCGAACGTGGGAACGGTGATTGTGTTACACATGTTTAATGATTCCTGATGCTCGTCTGTATACTTCAAATAAAGTATACAGATCAGCAGAGCTGAAGAGAATCAGGGTGAGTTTAATACGTAGAACTCGGCTGTAGTACTATCAGGGTGGATGTAGGCTTCATAAATGGGAGGTGAGTCACTGAATTGTTGTTGGGAGCGTGAGGAAGACATTTCTTTTCATGGTGTGTGGGAATTTTATGCAATCATGCGTAAAGGTGAGAGAGAAAAAATGTCAACAGCAGTAACATTTACTGTAAGGGTGATACCGAACAATGTCAGATTCTGACAGTCTGAGGAATAAAAACACATAAATATGGTAATAAACAGTGTTGGTACCCAAATAGTTCCAGTGACTTGTAATGTAATTAACTTGGTTAACGTGGTTACCAAAAGGATGTATTCTGGTAATAGATACTCCTTGAAATAGTTTCCTCATGTCATTTAAACAGCAGCAGTGGGCAGTTATGCAGAATATACTGCAGGGCTGGTTGATTCCTGTTCAACTTCCTGTTTTAACTTACACTTAACCTTTATCCTGTTTATTCTTGCCTTTTACAGAGTCTTGTAACCTGTACTGTAAGGACAAATGTAAGAAAATATTGGAGGCATTTACTGTATATGGATATGATGTTTTTTGAGTAAAAGAAAATATTCAGAAAACATCAACGAGCTGGGTTAACTCCTTAGGTTACCTTTGTGTTTAAAAGATTGTGAAGCAATTAGCAAGTGTGAAGGCATACTTTTTTCAAAGTAATCTGATTACATGACTTCCATATCAGTGACCATGTAGTTTTAATGTACAAACCTACCTTGCAAAGGTCTTAATGTTGGTATGACAAAAAAGGCATGCCATGATAGACATATATTTTCTATAAATGCCAAAAAAATGTATTGTCTTTTTTTTGTACGGTGCTAGTGGATAAAAGATAAAATATTTTGGGTGTCCTTACAAACTCTCACACCTAATTTGTTTTATGATGCCACAAATAAAACGGTTTGTCTTCTAATGATGTTACTTTAGAATTATTTTCTGGGCCGGCATCCTGTTTGGATAGAAATAATACATCAAATTACAGAAACAAGAGGCACTCCAAAAGCTATTTTAGTATAAATCATTTTGTCTCTGATGAATTAAGATAATTTAATAAAGTGTTTTTAATTTTTAAAAGAGAATAAGTAAATTAAATTAAGGGCAACACAGTGGCTCAGTGCTTAGCATTACACCACAGCAATGCAAGTAAGGAATTTACATGTGCTTCCCTTGTTTTTTTGGATTTTCTCCAACAGTCCAAAGACATGCAGGCTAAGTGAATTGGAAACTCTAAATTGCTCAGTGGCGTGAATGTGAGTGTGAAAGATTGTCTGTCTGTGCTGTGATGGACAGGCCACCTCTAGTTTACCCCAGCCTGAGCTTCCATGACCCTGAACAGGATAAGTGCATATAAATGACGGACAGACGGATTAAAAAAATTAAACAATCCTCACACCAATGACACAAATAAAGTCTTGAAGTTTAAGGCTGGAAATGGAAAATAACCTGCCTACTGACAGAATAAGGATTAACTTTAGGTTAGGAGGGGGATTAAAAGCGTGGAATTAGGAACACACAGGGGTTTAGGTTAGGATTTAAAGAGGGAATCTTGTCAGTGGAGGTCGTCAGAAGTGTAGTAAGACAAATGCGTACGTTTGTGTACATGTGTTTGTGTGTGTTTCACGGAGGAGGAAGAGACAGTGCATCAAAAAGCAGGAAATGCGCCTTCTTTGTCTACAAAGATCCTGTGTGAATCCGGGACTCACCACTTTTCAATGTGATAACTTCCAGTCTTCTCTGTGAATGTAGCGAACAGAGAGACTGCACAATCACAACCCTTTTTCCTTCAAGATACACACCAGAAAAACACACGCCCAATCTTCTTCTTCTCTGCTTCATTCACAGACACATAAGAAAAGAGTGAGTGAGCGTGTGCCTGCCATTCACTCTTGACTGTAATCCCATGCGCAACCACAGCTGTAAACTGTCAGAAGTCTGCTTTGATTGTCTCTGTGAGTGTTTGAGCGTAAAGCCACACATCTCCCTTTGCTCCAAGTAAACAGGGCTAAAATTAGACTGACCTTTTTAAAAATCTTGTTTTTTCCAGGCACAGAAATAGAAATCAAAAAAGCCTTCCCCAGTTCTAAACATCACACAGTCTGCGCCTGGGAGCTCAGGCTTTGCACATTGATAAATTTAGCAGTGCTTACGCAACATACACTCAGTTCGAATCTTACTGATGAGGCAGAAAAAGACATTCACATTCCCTCTGCTAATGAATTTCTGCGGAAAAGCCGCAAACATGCAACAGCAGCGACAGCAGCACTCGACAAGGAGTCACTATGAAGGTAATGTTATAGAAAATTTTGTCAGAAGTTATCCCCCCCCCCCAAAAACACCACATGAATATCCACATACATAAACCTCAGAGAAGCTGGCAGTCTATTTTGGTGTTACCTGCGTTCAACTTTTACTATGTAGAGTAAAAGCTGCTGGTAGAGATTTCCAACAAAGAAGAAACAAATGGAGTGCATATTGTTAATATTCAAAGAGTCAAAGAGTAGTTGTTTTACAAATAGCTCTGACAGTAAAAAGAATAAACCCAGTCAATTGTGCAGGATGTGTTCTTTTCTCTTCACTGCGTCTGGAGGCAAGAAACGCTCAGATGCACCGGAGCATGATGGTAAGAGATACCATCAAAGAGTGCGTTAGCCGAGGAGAAACCACTCTTCTTCACTTTGGATGGACAATTCTGTATCAATTTTAGCAGCACAGCCACCGAGCCATCAATTGTATTAATTCAAGAAAGAGGCGATGCATTTCAGTCGCACAGACTCCTGACTCGGCTTTGGTGTTCGGTGGAGAGGGCAGACGGGGAAATAAACAGCACCGTGGCAAAACAAATGTCAATTCATCTGGTCACCAGAAAGCAATTAACTCTCTCTAGACCGTTGCTTAGCTGCTTTTCTGCTCCGCAGACACATCCAGAGGACTCGAAGGGAGAACATACTGAAGGCCTGCACACGTTCTCTTCCAATTCTCCCCTGGCAAAATGACCATCCAGCCATGCCAAATGGGAGCGAGAGAGATGAGCATAACATGGGCGAACGGAATTCTGGGTAATACAATGCCAGCAATAAGCCTTAAGATACTCCTCTGTCCATTTTGTTCAACTTGAGCAGACACTGTGATGGTTGTAGGCCTGCTGAGCACTAGGTGGACAGAACAGTTTCTCCACTGTCACTTCTGATGATGCAACACCAACAGAGCGGTGCAGCAGCAACGTGGAGCTCGTTCTTCAAGCCGCAAAGGAAACTGTAGCGGGATGATTATTTTAAATACTGTGTTGTGATACAGCGATATCATCCATCGTATGAACTTGGAAAATAGATATAATCGGACAGCGTGTAACATACAGTAGCCGCACTTAATATGAAGGTACTTGTGGTGGGAGTTGGTAACGCGACTTTCCGAATCATATATTTATTTCTCTTGAGGGGGCCCCACTGCCACGTTGGGCCTCTTGGTGAGCACACAGTACACTGGGACAGTAGACTGGACTAGTGATGGTCAAATGAAGCTTCGCGAACCAGTGTCTTTACTTTCTGAGCTCACTAGATGGCGCTCTCTGTTTAAAGAAAAAGGTGAAATGAATGGCAATTCAATGGGTTTTCAAACCCTTTGTTGAACAGAGAGCGCCATCTAGTGAGCTCAGAAAGTAAAGACACTGGTTCGCGAAGCTTCATTTGACCATCACTAGACTGGACCATGAGTACATGGGATGACATGTAACACAGTTCCCGTTTAAATAATCAGCAAACAGTTCAAATTTAAGTCAGTTATCAAGCTAAATTTTGCATTTATATCATCGTTTTATATCATTGTGAACTGAATTTGAGTTTTGGACTGACAAAACAAGCAATTCATGTCACCTCGTTTTTCAATCAAACAAAAATAACAAATTGTTTGTTCTATTAATCTTAATTACTCTTAATTCTATGTGAATTAAGAGTTTTATTTATTTATTTATTTATAATATATAAAAAAACCTCTTAATTCACATTGTGTCATAACATGAAAATCCTCATTTAAAAAGTGTATAGAGGGTTGGGGGATATATATATATATTAGGCAAAAGAATATATATATATATATATATATATATATATATATATCCATGCAACAGAATCTTTAACGAACAATACAATTCTTTAAACCACCCAAAGTTGACTCATGACATTAGTGTATTAAAGGAGAAATCCGGCGCAAAATGAACCTAGGGGTTAATAAGGCATGTTTTCATGCTAATCGAATGTGACCCTAATTACCTTATAACGCTAGTCGTCGGGGCACGGCTAAAGTAAAAGAGATCACTATTTCTATACCACTAACAAGGCTCAAAATTGCACCACACTTACACGGTAGCAGAATTATATCTGTTTATTAAAATATATGCATGCCGTTCGTCGTATGACTAGTCGGACTGTTTTCCCAAGATGGAGCCCGCCTGTATACGTGAACAGTACGGTCTTTCTAAACTATCTTTTTAATAAACTGTCTGTACACTTAGAAAGTTCTCAATGCTTCGGTTTACATGTAGGGACCCTCATTATGCTACCGTGGAAGTGTGGTGCTATTTTGAGCCTTGTCAGTAGTATAGAAATAGTGATTTATTTTTACTTTATCCGTGCCCCGACGACTAGCTTCATAAGCTAACTAGCGCTTTGCGATAAAACTGGTCACATTCGATTAGCATGAAAACAAATCCCAGAGAACGGTCGAACTCGGACACATGTGTTATTAACCCCTAAGTTGTCCTTTATGAAGTCAATATTGCAATACATTACACAAATAAAGAGCATGTTTGTTTCCGTCTCAACGCCTAAACTCTGATGTCAGCAAAACTGGTCAGGAGAGTAAACGAAGAAAGACAGCAGGTGCACCTGGAGCTAACCATACAGCGACGTGGGCCAGATGTTGTGCAGTTAACACAAATTATGAATACACTCACAGACCCCAATGTGCTAGATAAACTTCTTCTGGATGAGATGTGAAGGACGAGGTATGTCAAACCGAGGTAGATGGGAAGGGGAGTCCCTAAAGCCCATTTTACTAATTAAGGTCTAATGATATGTGATGTTAAAATCCCCTCCCCGAGCTATTTTTCACCACATGTTCGGGTACATAAGACTCATGACCTCTGGCTTCCACAGATGCTGTTTCCAAACGACACGAGGTGGCCTTTTGCTCTGTTTACTCACTGCACGTCGACGATGGAGAGAATTTAAATGAACACTTGCTCTCACCTTTACACTGCGGATGCATGGTTAATGTCCCATCTGCACTTAACTGCGATCCAGTCTTACTCTTCTCCTGCTATCGCATTGCTCTTACAAATATAAAATGTAACAGGCTTTTCCCTGGAACACTTGAGGTGGTTCGATTTTACGAAGAGCTTTCTTTTCCAACACTATGTATATATACATATATACCAATTACCAGGAGAAATCACCCAAATCAGCTTTTATCAATTATGATGTTTACATGGTTCAAAGTAAAGTGGTTAATGTAAAAACCTGATTTTCATGAATGTATTAATTGGCATACAAGTCACAAGAAGAAACAGTAGTCACATCTCTCTCATCCTCTTCTAAACACAGAAAAGTAAAGTACAACTCACACGCTAAATGTTGGCCGAGACATATACTGTAGTTACAACATGCATCTAGAAATATGACTGAAAGACCGCTTTAGGCTCCAAAGATTACGTGGGATAAGTAGGCGACAGTACACAGCAAGGTGTATTCATTTACAAAAACAACAGACCAGATGGAGGTGAAGAGTGGCATTTCCTCCACTGAGATTGCAGAGTAGTGAAATGTAAAGAGTTATTTTGGGTGTTCCTAAATCAAAAGTCCCTTTAACATTGCAGGTGACCGGCAGTTGGATTACTTCCAAGGCTTGGATAGGCATGAAACTGTTGAATCACCAGTACAAATGCAAGTGCAACTGTGTTCGAAAAAAATCTGGGTCTTTGATGAAAAAAGTAAAAGATATACCTAAAAAAAAAATAGGAGAAAAGTAAACATGAGTTTTGAGACGCATTTCAGTAAGGCACACTGAGCACAATCACTAAGCCTTTCCCTTGGAAGGAATATAAAGATTACGAAAAAACTTTCAGCAGTTTACATCATTTTACTTTTAGATTCCGGGTCATTTTTGGATGAATTTGGCAACTATGGCTTGGTGTTTTTTCCCCCTCAACTGCAACGACAAAGAGCTTTGAATTTTCTCTATAGACCCATTGGCTGAGGTTTCTGGGTATCATAGTATTGAGAACCATCTGCTCATAACAAACTGATGGAAGAAAAGCCTGATTTCTGACGGAGTTAAAATAATTAAAACCGATGGCCACAACATAAACCTATATAGATTGTCTGTTTCTGTGTTTAAGCAACATTTGGGATATCATTTAAAGAAAACTATGAAATGGGAATTTACAGTGGGGAAAGCACACAGCGGGTCCTTGCAAGTATGGTATTTTTTTGTACATCATTCATGAGTATTATGGTGCTTCTGGAACAGCTACTAAACACAGAAAAGCTAATCACAATTTTAAAGTCTTTAGTCCGTTTTACACAAGAGAGAGCTATCTTAACTGTACCTGTAACAAGTACTGCTGCCATGGACACCTGCAGTTCAATAATCTCTGATTAAACTGTGTTTGGTGCTATGCTTGAGGTGTCTTGTTTTTATACTGTTTTAACAACCGTCAAATGAGTATTTCAAGTCCTCCAAATAAAATGACAAAATACATTGTTTGTTCTTCATGCCCTATAGACCCAATCACCGCCATGTGGCGCTAACACAACAATCACTTCTGGGCAGACAAAAGGCAGCTGATTTGAATTGTGGAGATATGTAAAACTGGTAAAGTTGATCATTTCTGTTATGTTCAGCTGTAACTGTAACATTACGAGATTTATAGTTGAGAACGGTGGTCTGACCTATCTGACGTTTTGTCTGTGCTTATCTAATGTACTGTAACTGCATTGCTCCTGTCTTTGTCAACCCAAAACTATCAGCCCTACCAGTGGTGCGATGACACTGTCATTTTCTGTAGTCTGTGGCCTAACAGGTTGGCTATATTAGGCCTCCAACCAAACGTTAGTAATAGTGTTGTTAATGAGATATGAAAGCATCAAACAAATAACACTTGAAATAACTTGCTCCCGATTGCTCAGCATCTGTACTGGAAGGGGCACATGGGGTTTTCTACCCAGAAGTTATCGTATTGGTTCTATTGAGCAGAAGCATTTTCTGATCACATTAGGATGTGACAAGGCTATTGTTTAGGATTGGTTAGGTTTAGGCACAAAAACGACTTTGTTAAAGTGAAGGAAACATCGTGGTTTGGGTTAAAAATAGGCCTCCATTAAGTTTAGGGGACCTTCGTCATCACGGTTACGATAATAAACACAGGATTAAGGTTATGGAAAGAAAGAAAGAACAGTCGACTATGAAATCTGATGTTTTGTTGACTCATCCACTCAGCCCCAACCTCCTCCCTACGCAGATTTTGTCACTCTATAAAAACATCACTTGGCTTCCTCCTTTGCTTCTGGCGAGATGTTATAGATCAATATGAAAACACACAACTGCTAACTTGTTATCTCCTTTCATGCAAGAATGATTCCTATTAGAAAATCCAAACTTACTTTATGTGCTGTTAAACACTCCCTTGTAATAATTCTCAATTTTCTAAACAAGATACTGTTATTGTCAATGTACTAGCACAATAAAATTGCTTGTTTGGAGCAAGCCTGTAGATGCCTAATTAGGATAAAAACTTTAAAGTATAACGCTATAAAAGTATAACACTTACTTATTGTATAAGATAAATATAACAAAATAAATGCTGTGTATAAACAGAATGAAATAACAAAATGCCCAGTACTGAAAACAAGTTGAGCCAGTACAGTAAGTGCAGCATGTTTTGCCTAGTTGCATTATTGCACTTAAAAAGGGGAAAGAATAAATAGTCACAGTAGTTGAGAATAATTGCAATATTGCACTTGAAAAGAGGTAAGAAAAACCTATGTATGTGCAGTATTGTTTTTCCTGTGCATGCAAATATTTGTCAAGACCATCTTGGATTAAAAGTTAGAGGTACTGAAATTTTAATGTTTATAAATGATCGGAGTACCGAATTACTAATGCAGAAGGTGCTGCAGAGAGTAGATGAAAGGCTGACAGTGAAATGTATGAATGCTGAGAGGTTTCTGGAAGAGACAAAGAGGAAGAGGGAGAAACAGAACACAGTACTTGTTCAATGCATTACCTGTCCCTAAAAACATCCAAACTGCTAGTCGTTTTAAAATAAAGCCTGATACAAACACTGATTTGGGGTCACCTGGCCTTTGTCCCTTGATATGATTCCTCCTTTAATTTAGCAGACAGCAAATCCAATGATAAATCAAGTGTAACCAATCCTCCTAGAGCTGGACTGACAAACTGGGCAGGCCAACATTAAATTAGATTAGAGCAGATATATCGTTACCGATGTATGTTAAACGATAAGATGACAAGAAACTGCAGTACAGAAATGATAAACTAGGTTTGAGGTCATTTAGAAACAGTCACCATTACATAGTTTGTCCACTCGAAAGCACTGACAAGATGATTTTTGCTGCTTAGTATGTGTCTTTGTCATAATTAAACAAAAGAAACTATTACTATTGGCAAATACTGTATGGATTTATGGATTTTTTTAAACTCCAAAACACCAATATCAGTATCGGCCTCCCAAATCCAATATCAGTTGGGCTATATACTACCAAATAGTGATAGACCGGTCAGCTGATTAATGACTTTTTTAGATAATCAACATCGGCCGATGCCTGTGCTCATGAGGCCGATTAACAAAAAATGTCTGCCGACACATCTGCAGGCAGCCTTGTCCGTGTGGCTGCTGTGGAACTAAGTTAAGCTGCCCCTTACAGGGTTTTAAAAAAACTATTGTATGGCCGTCCCCAGCCTCCACTTCCACTCCCGACGACTAAAACATGTATCAGATTCGTCATAAGGTTGTGGGACGGTAAGCAAGTGTAACTGTGACGCCTTTTAGGGGCCGTCAGCAAGTCAATGGGATGTTTTTAAAATGACATTTGTCGCATTTTCAAAACTATGCTGCAAGTTATAGCCTATAACTAAACACAGACTAAACCGAAAAAGACAATGTAGACAGTGAGTGTTAAATAATATATATATATATATATATATATATATATATATATATATACATATAATAATAACAATTTAATTTTTTTTTATTTGAGTAAAGCAATTTCGTGTCTCATTTGTTATTATTAAATTGTATTTTATGAGATGCAACAACATGATATTGGCATTATATATCGGCCATCAGCTGCCCTGCTCTCTAAATAGTGGCAACTGCCATTGAAAATCCAATGTCGGCGACTAACTACTCCCATACTGTGTCACTATGCAAACACTTGGAAAAAATAGTATTTGCCATTGTTTTCAAAAAGGACAGCCCTTCACAGGATGAGGATCTAGGCGTGCCAGATACTAGTTTGTAGCTACAGCCCCATGTACACTTCTCCACTGCAGGTCACCTGTTGACACAGAGTCCCCCAGCAGCATCCTGGGAAATAAACTCAAACAAAAACTACTTTGACTCCTTCAAACCTCTCATAAAGCACCCCCCCCCCCCCTCCTGGAAAGATAACAGAGAAAGAGAAGAGAGAGGATGACATAGGCTATTCACAGTCATCCTCTCCTTGTTCAGACAGCATGTGGTGATACAGAGAGAGAGAGACAGACAGACAGAGAGACACAGAGAGGCAGAGAGAGACAGAGAGAGAGACAGAGAGAGAAAGATAGGGGGAGAGAGAGAGAGAAAGAGAGAGAGAGAGAGAGAGGAGAGAGAGAGAGAGAGAGAGAGAGAGACAGAGACAGAGACAGAGACAGAGAGAGAGAGATGGTAAGATAAAGACAGTGAGACAGGCAGAGACAGAGAGAGTCGGGAGGGGGGTGTTGCAGTGAGTTTACGCCTGCAGCGAACATGACCCTCCCCGTCTAGACTAAACCAAACACCAATACACAGCAAGTCCCCGCTGGCTGGAAGCTTAAAATCATGCACATAAACAAATGCAGGAATTCACGGGTTGTTTGGCAATGCTACACTCTTCTCGCAGTTTGCACATTTAGCCTCTCTATTATTATTCTTTCTTTCCGCATGTGTGCGTCTTTTTTCTATTCTGTCAAACTCTATTAAAAATACATTTATATGGAGGAAAAATTTTACTTGATTTAAAGGTCCCATGACATGGTGCTCTTTGGATGCTTTTAAATAGACCTTAGTGGTCCCCTAATACTGTATCTGAAGTCTCTTTTATATAGACCTTAGTTGTCCCCTAATACTGTTATCTGAAGTCTCTTTTATATAGACCTTAGTGGTCCCCTAATACTGTTATCTGAAGTCTATTTCCTGAAATTCAGCCTTGGTACAAAATTACAGCCAATAGAGCCAGTCCCACAATGAGCTTTCCTTAGGTTGTACCATTTCTGTGTCTGAGGAGGAGAGGCAAGGTGGATGGTGGGGGTGTGGCCTTGACCAACTGCCACTTTGCTCGTTTGAAAGCCATGATGTCTCTCTCTCATGGGTTGGCCAAATTCTCTGGGCGGGCAAAGCAGAGAAAGGGGAGGTAACGTTGCTCCTTATGACCTCATAAGGAGCAAGATTCCAGATTGGCCCATCTGAGCTTTCATTTTCTCAAAGGCAGAGCAGGATACCCAGGGCTCGGTTTACACCTATCACCATTTCTAGCCACTGGGGGACCATAGGCAGGCTGGGGGAACGCATATTAATGTTAAAAAACCTCATAAAGTGAAATTTTCATGCCATGGGACCTTTAACAAAGTGAACAAACATTTACAAGATAAAATTGCTTTCATGTACAACTTTTATTTCAAATCAACAAATCTATAAAGGCATTTGTAACGACTGCAAGTAAACTCATTAATGTTGGAATCAATCTTTCTCCAATACTACACACTTTAACAATCTACTGTAAAAGTTGCTGAATATGTTTGCATACCCCCACAAATGTTTATACACTTGTTTTTTTTTTATCATTTCAATTTGCTCATTTTTTATCTTCTAGTTGTGTTCTTAAGTTCGGTCTACTTGTTTCATGCTGAAACCAATTCTTTGCTGCAGCAGTGACATAATTTCCCCACAGGGATCAATAACGTTTCATCTCATCTCATCAGTAACATAATAGACACAATGGTTGCGAAGCTGGGAACAGAGAGGTGACCTGGAGAAGCACTGCAGCTTTATGGTCATATACAGATAATTTGCATTGGCAAATACGTTTTGGGGGAATTTGTGATGCCACACAGATTATGTTTGTCTTCAATGTATCAGAGAGAACACTGCTATTAAATATATCTGCAGAAAAATACACTTCCAACCGTATTCCTTCTACATCAGAGGGAAAAGCTGCTAAAATATGGTACAACTTATAATTTATAGTTTTACCCATCATTCTTTTCTGTTATGATACTATTTTACTCAACAATTTCAACTGCAGACACAAGCGGTCAGCGGTTACGTAAGTCGTTGGCAAATCCAGAGTTTCTTCTTGTTATCTAAACCACGCATCTGGAATTGAGAGTGAGTGCACCTGAAACGCTCATTATAATTGTCCATTAGACAGACACAGGACCAAAAGGTCTATAGTCACATTAGCAGCCTCATGGGCCCTGTAATGCTCATCACACATCAGAAAATAATAGGCCTCGATGTTTGAAACATTGAGACATTGCTCTCTATCAGGGCAAGTAGGGGAATAAAAAAATGTAACGCTTGGCACCAGAAGAAAGGCCATGTTGTTACAAAAATAAAGTTTGTATTGTCTGTACGGTGGCCATTTTAGGACATCCAAGCACTACACAGCTGTGTTTTGAGTTGAGGAACACAGAGCTGCTGATTATTCTCCCTCAGAAGGGAATGAAAAAGGTAACAAAAAAAGATTATAAATGGATCCACTACAAAAAAAAAACTGTCTTTTTGCATACAATGTTTTTTATTATTATTGGGCTTTCTAGCCTCTATTTGACAGGACAGCTAGGTGAGAAAGGGGGAAGACATGCAGGAAATCGTCACAGGTCAGATTCGAACCCTGGACCTCTGCGTCGAGGAATAAACCTCTCAGTATATGTGCGCCTGCTCTACCCACTGAATCCAACCTGGCCACTTTTTGCATACAATGTTGACACTGATAATGTGCCCTATACTGTAGCACATAACTCACTAAAGTCCACACTGACCTAATTGTTTTAAACTCAGTGATTTCCTTTTGCATTCAACCATAAATCACGTGCAGTGGTATCCAAAATGTCCAGATTTTTATTGTGCAGGCTTACAGTTTGTCAGCGGACAGTTTATTTTATCAATGATGAATAGGATTTAGCAAAGGCCAGTGAGATTAAGGACTAATCGAGGAGTGCCAACCAAAATGAGCTGGCACACTACAACCGTTTTGAGAAGCGAGCTTCTAGCTGCCTTCTGTTCACTGCTATTGATCATCAGAGCAGACAGACTGGCAGGATGTAGTGATGCTGTGCTGGTCCAGGTCCCTACACTGGCTCTGCACACAAATTCATGTCTCTGCTGCTTTATGCATGGACCATCTAATGAGTTCTGGACTGATTCTGATTATAAGTACTGTATGTGTTGTCTTCTCACCCTTTGTGTGCCTGTTTCCAATTAAAATTCCAATGCTTCATCTGGGAATGATATAGTACACTCTAAAGACAGGGTGTATGATATACTGTAAAGTACATTTAAATAAATGTGTATGACGTAAGGCATTAAAATATGAATTGATTTAAACAAAGGGGGTTAAATGCACTTACAGTGGTGCAAAAGCAATGAGAATGCTATAATGAATTAAAATACGTTTGTATGATATACTGTAATGAATTTTAAACAATGAAAAGTTATTCATTCACTTATGCCTGATTTGGGGTACATGTGAAGTGTTTTGTGGTGAAAGCAAGTGTGTAAAAGTGCACAACCTAAAACCCTGTGCCTTCTATTGTGCTGTTATGGATCGTGCTGAGTAGAAACAGATAAAATGTGCCCATTACCTCAAAAAGCATCCTTTTTTGCATTGTATCCCTTCTTGTATTGAGAAGCTGTCACACCCACAAACTGACCACAGAAAAAGTTAGCATTTGAGCATGCTCGGTGGACAAAAAAGAGCGTTCTAATCACATAAAGTTACTCAGAGAGACGTCATTGTGAAGCTTTATAGCAGAAAGTTAGTCTTATGAACTGGACACTACAATACTAACCCCAATCTGTGACATAGAGCACATTGTATATACAGTATATAATGAAAAATGAATGCCTCACAAGATGAGCAAGTTAGCATATTTCTTTCTATACAAATATCAATACATTTCTCATTTTACAAGCAACTCAGTTACCTTACTGTAATTCAGTGAGCAGAGCCAGCATGAACATGACAACAGAAACAGCAGAGGTGTTACAGTTTTCACACAGTGATAATTGAACTGCATAACTGGTGACACCCTACTAACCCTCATTGCCAAAACTACAACTGAAATAAGACCGAGATAACACATTAACTAACTGACAGCTCCCTTCTTCCTGCGCCTTTGTTCGTTTTTTTTCCAGTTTTCTGCTCCTGAGAGGGATTTTGATGTTATCTACAAACTTGGAGAGCGTGATTTGCAGTTATGTGTTCTAATGCATAATGTTTTGGGGGGAACCAGTAAGAATGAACACAGTAACAGTTATATTGATTATCTTTTACTATGTGAAAGGAAACTGAGGGAAGCTGCCTATTCTGCCTGTCTATATCTATCTATCTAGATGTCTAAATGCATCCGTTGCACAGAGCTGTCTCATTTTAATAAGGACTAATTTGCAATGAACTCTGGGTAAATTGAGCAATAAGTGTAATAATACAAACAACTTGCAGTTGTATAAGATCTCTGCACAGGGCAGAGCTGTAGCAGAGTTGAGATGCTGTGGCTTCTCCACGAGTCATGGCTCGGTAGTTCTGCTAACTCATCAGTCAGGTTCAGGATCATTTCCGATTTCAAACAAAACAAAATCTGTAGTATATTATATGAGTTACTGTGGTCTCTAAACATTCTGTCATTTGGTACCACTGGTCATCAATTGTCAATGATTGTTACCACGGAAACGTTGTTCTTAGTCCAGAAATATGGATGTGTGCACAGTCACACATACCCGAATTCAGGCGATCGACCATCACCGAAGTTGAACTTCACGCAATGCGAAGATGCAAATATGCTTTGTAGGGTTGTGCCGATGGACGATATCCATATCCTTATATTAGGTTATTACTGTTGCTCTGTTAAAGGCAAACGTCACACTGTACTGTCGTTACACAGATCACGGATTGACTTTACTGCACCGTAGTTCAGTGAAAGTAGGTCAAGTTGTAAAAAACTGCCCCTACCAGCAGGGCAGCATAGCCATGTAATACTGTCTATTTACAGAGGGCATTTAAATGTATGTCTGATCGTTTCAATGTTAACTGTTAGCCCATGGTAGTAGAAAAAAAATATGTAAAAAGATATAGTAAAATAAAAAGTGCTTACCCCCATCGCCATGTTTTACTGTAAACATCGTCAACTGCCAATTTAGGGGACATCGTCGAACCCTAATGCTTTGCCACCGGAATTGAATGTCTTGTTCACCACTTTGCTCGCAAGGAATAGAAGTAAAGTAAGGAGGCGGATAATTGCCAATGCTAATTTAGCGCATGTGTGATTGTGCCCTTAGCCTTGGGGCTAACCTTTAGGGTTAAAATAAGTCTCAAACTGTCTAATGTAATGTGAACTTAACACAATTAAGATCTATCACCACACATCAGTGTAAACTATCTGGAGGTTGAAGCCATTCCCTCTAAGGGTTAAAAAAAAAAAGCTAAATGACTGTCTTCATAGTATTTTATGGCACAGGATTACGAACTGTAGGCAGTCAAATGGTTCTTTAACCCTTGTTTTGTCTTCCTGTCGACCATGCAACTTTTTTATTTTTCTGGGTCAAAATTTACTTCTTTTGTTTTTCAACGGTGTGGTCGTCATTTTCGACACTTCTGTCGCTTTTCCCCAAAGTTTTTTTTGTCACTTCTTACCGATTTGGTTGAAAGAAACCCAAACTTCTGCTATAGAAACGTTTTGAATATGGGTCAAATTTGACCCGAGGACAACAGGAGGGTTAAGTGACATTTGGTTCATTAACAGATGCATCAGAGAGACTTCATTGCAATCCCCGTACAAATGCACAGTCTGACTTTTGCTCTAAAACATCATGTTCAACTGGTATAGTTGCTGCACCAAGGAGAAATACAATACAGTGGATATTCAGATAGCATCCTTTGCTTCCATAACCAGTGGACCTGAGCAGCAAAGGGGAAAGCAGCGGCTGTAAAAACATGATTTTAAAGTGTGAGTGCTCACAGCTTCTCCCTGCATCCCCGAGCACTAAGTGCAAAGACTAAGAGCACGCTGCAAAAACAACTCAGGTGTTGAGAAAAGGTGGGTGTTTAATACTTTGCAGTATGCATTTTAACATTCAGCTACTTTATTATAGTTGTATAATATGTTTCTGTCTTATAATACTAGGTCACATTCAAACCAGAAAAAGAATACGTGGCACTTTAAGTCCCACAAGACATCATCATGCACCTGACTACAGGTGATTCCCTGGAAACTGCTACATCAAGCTTATTTAAAGGAATTGCAGAGATTCACAAAATTACACTGGTGGATATGACATTCTGTGGAATTAACTATTTATTTTCCTTATGTATTATCAATATACAACATTAAAATACTCGACACCTCGATCATTGAAATACACAAACACAATACACAGATGTTTGCCTCTTTTAAAGCAAATACAAACTAGAATGTAGAGTTTCAAGTCTGTGTCATTATGTGTCATATCTAAGTCCACCCTTACATTCCTCTGCATCTAAAGAACCTTCTCCACCCCCCTAAGCAGACTTAGCGATTTCTGTCATAAAGCTGCCCAGTAAATAGTCCAGACGGAGTTGCGCTACACCTCACAGACCTTTGTGTACTGAGGTTGGGCTGAAGATGAAAAGAGGGCATTGTATTTTGGATGTTTCATCAGCTTTGCAAAGGGTGCTGGTTGATTTGCACACAGATGAACCAGTTTCTTTTTTTGTTTGTTCTCCTCTTCATTTGTTCTTACTGAAAACAAGGCTAATACAGTACCACTTGCCTGGAGCTGAATACAGTAAGACGTGAAAAACTGCACATTTTCCAATCAAATCCCTCAGCAAGGGCATTTGGGGGGGTATTTGTCGCTTTGTTTTTGAGAGTATTTTTTTGTAGAGACAGTTGTCATCCTGTTGAAATGAGGGATAATCTGTGAGCGTGCGTTGTGTATGGTGTGTACTTTGTGTGTCTTTAGCCTGCCCTGAACACAAAAGATGAATTAGTTGCGGTTAACAAAAGCCAAAACTTGTCAATGGGGAAAATGCGACGTCACTAATAGGCTTTGAGTTTGTGTTTGAACGGGTCCACAGCGGCCTGGCTTTCCCACACAAAGTTGACATCATTTCATCCAGCAGAACATAGTACAAATACAGTGACAACTTTAACATACAGGTCAACATAGAGGTCAACATCAACATCCTTTTTGCTGAGGCAACAAAGCATTTTCACTGAAATCTTGCACCGTGCCTTTAGAGTAATCTGCTGCTCTGTTTCATCAGTGGATCACAGTTGGAGAGGATCTCCAATGCATAAAAACAAGCAAAAATATTTTGTAAATTTGTGAGAGATAACTAAAACAAACAGAACAGTAAGCCAGCAGCCCAGTACTAAAACCTAACCCAGAAATCCAGCAGTGCTGCTGCCAGCTCTGTTGCATCTGATGTCATTGTTGTCATCCAAATCACTGAAGCTCACCACACATTATGAAAGCAGCGCGTCCTTCTTGATGGACAGAATAAAAAGGCAGGAAACATGGTCTGAATAAGCAACAAAATGAGCCAAATTGAACATTATTTCACTGAAATAACTCAATTAAACTTACTTTTTACACAAAGCACTCAAAAGCAACATTATCATAGCTTCTTGACGTTTTGAATTTGCTTCATGATTATCACCTATTTTTCTTTGCAATGCCTAACACCTAGTGTGGGTGGCCTACCCCACAGTTTGCCTTAAATCATGCTTAATTTCAATAAATATATCTCGTAAAAAAGCTATCATAGTCATAGCCATGTCATAGTAGGACATGAGCCAATAACAGAGCCATTGTTAATGTTAGCAACACCTGTGTCTTTCCTACTATATGTCAAAATGTCAGAAAAGGCCTATTGCTAAGAGATATGAGCAGGGAAATGGCTCCTCAGTTACTATATATAACTTGTGACTTTGTTTTGGGGGGAACCTCAGCACCTTTGGAACCTGTTTTTAGTCCTCCAACATCAGATTCCTGGTGGCACAGACGCAATTATCATTCTGGCTGATAAAAAATGACCCACATCTGTCAGCTGCCAATGTATCATTTGCTGAGCGAACTGCACCAGCCAGTGATGAATGGACCTGCCTCCTCTGCTCAATATGATGCTGGCCGGCTCGCTGTCCAGCACCGGGACGCTTGACAAGAATCGTCAGAGCAAAACAACTCTGCTAATGTCCACCATTTAGTAATGTTGTATTCAAATTTTCAAAATGGTAAAAACATCTAGAATGGTGATTGGAGTAAAAATGAAGCAATCAGTGTGAAATAGAAGCATTTCAGTAAGGGCCTTGTCAGAAAAGGTGGGAAGTAAGAAACGCTCAAGTACTTTAGTTAAGAGGTAGTGATACTTTGCCTGCATATGTCCATATAAGGGTGCTTTATGCTTTATCTCATCTCATTAATTTGCAGATTAATACACTTTATATTGTGAAGAGATAACTCAAACTAAAACTAATTGTAATCTCGGTCCAGAGACTTTTGGGGCTTCAAAGCTTTGGTGAGTGCGGATTTCTTCTGTTGATTTCTTCAATTTCTTTCCATGGAGCCGACATGAAAACTATTTTAGTTTAGTTAACTACTGCTATCTGTCAGTGTTCTGTCAGTCAGCCTGGCAGGCAGGTTAGTCAGGTACTCTGCTGCTGCTGACAGACGTTTACGGAAAACGGACTATGTATGGATTGGATGATCACATCAATAAATTGGACATTAAATATATACATAGGCTATAATTTATAGGCCTGGCAATCATACTGTATGTACTAAGCTGTTACTTACAGTTTTCAGGTGACTTGCCAAACTTTGCCATATCTCGTTATAACGTTAGATTGTAACTCAGGCCAGGCGCCAGGATGAAGAGAGGCAGGCTGGGACTTGTTTTTCCGCCTGTCTGTCTATCGATTTCAGTACCCTGGACATCTATGGACCTAATCACCCTCCCCCCCTTACACACACACAACAACAAACAGTGCTCTGTATAGTAGTGACTAATTCTAATTGTTTCAAGGCTGTATTTTTAATTGTTAGCATAGTAACAAATGTCAATGGGATTTTGAATGAGATTTTCTTACTTCTGGAACAGAACTCAGAAGTTACAGTTTCACCACGGCTCTCTGTAACATATTGAAGTGCCAGATCTCTGCCACAAAGCTGGAAAGGCTTACCAGAGAGTTAGATCTCAAAAATGAAAAATATTTTGAGCATATTTTTTAAGGAAGAGAACTAAGGGAATTTACTTTGAAAGCCCATCAAAACGTACTCATCCTCCTCATCTCTTAATACACTGAAGCTGAGCTGCCTGCTGGATGAAGTGGATTCCCTTTAGGTACTTTTTCTGCAGCGTGACTAAGTCCCTGTTCTTTCTTCCCCCAACTACAACAATAACAGCATTCGTTTGCTGTTTTGAACAAACAGACAAACCAGAGTGGGCAAACTAGTGTATAGTGACAGTGGGATGATCTTGGGATCACCTGCGGGTGGTTGCCTCCATGTGTAGCGTTTTGATTTTTTCTCTGTCTTTTGGCTCTAGGACCTCTATGTGCGTGACATGGTAACCAAAGCTCCTAAAATAACAACCGACACAGACCCTGCTGGTAGAAAGTCCCAAAGATGACTGGGGACAAAATGTCCAATCCTTTCTTTATGATGCAGGGTGGATGTCATAGATATAAAACACTAGATACTATATGACACGTAATTCTGACTTGCCATTCCAGGATGGAACCACATGGCGGCCATCTAACCTGGGTCAAGTTTTAGACTTGCTGTATTTGGAAACTGACTGATTGCAGAAGGGGGCTAATTTTGGGTTATCTAGATGTGATGTGTGACCCTCGGTCAACCTGTTCTCGTGAACCATACGTTCTAAAAGCTACGATAAGATAAGCACTGTAATTCGTATGATCTCCAAGTTTTTTTGTTGCTGCAGGCGGTAGGGGTGGTGCCGTTAACACACACGACACAAAATGCGTGTTCTTTGGGAGTGTTTTAATCGGCAGCTCGCGGGTCTCTGTACCCGGCTCACAGTCACCTATTCTCGGGTAACTGAACCACCAACTATCGCTGACCTGACGGAGCACCATGCGGAGCACTGTAGCTGGTGTCGCAGAGCTCTGTAGCAGCTAAACACATCTACTAACTGCCGCTGATACGACGAGCTGTGACGGAGGTCTGTAGCCGCCGTCACAAAGCTCTGTAGCGGCTTAAACAGCTAGCAACTGCTGCTCTGTAGCAGGGAGCTCTGTAGCCGATGTCACGTGACCAGCCGGCGGTCGTCTAGTTTTAGTGTGCTAGCTTTTCGTACGATATCATACGAACCCGTTCATGAGAATGTGTTGCCTCGGGTTGATTGTGTGGTTGGTAGTGTTCCATGTTTCTGTGTGATGTAGTTAATATTAACGTTGTGTTGATTTGCCTGGGCTTCACTTTTAGTGTAGATTGTATTGCTGGATTTGTCTTCTTGAGTGAAATGGGATTTAGGATTGAAGAAGAGCACTTCTCCTTGTTGTTAACACAAATGTTTACACTTGATTAGCATGGAATCGACAGCTTAGCGGTCAAATGTTAGGGCAATAATAATAACTTTGTTATAATGTTACTAAACATTACCTTTGAGCTAAGTTAGCCTAACGATGTTTGCTGGTTATAAATAACAGAGCATTGCTGTTGAGAGAAATCAGCAATAACTTTGACCAGCTGCTCCATTGGCAGCTAATGGTAAAGTTACGCAGTTCACTGACCTTTTTTATAGTTTAAAGGAAGCTACACACCGGGACGATAATCAGCCATTCAACAGTCTGGCGAGGTTGGTGACTCGAGTCTGTTTGGTGTGTTCCGCGCCGTTGTCTGTCTGAGGGGCTGTCGGCCTTCATTTTGGCCGACCTGACATGTTCAGTCGGAGACAGGGTAGTCGGGACTCACCCGGAAATGGGGAGCGGAATGAGGTGACTAGAGTCTCTCAAAATCTGACGAAAATCTTTTAAACTGACCTTTATTGATCTGAAATGAAGACAGATTCAGCAACTGCATGGCCTATTTCTCGCTTAAAATGTTTTCAGAAACACATTTCGGTGAACTATTTTAGTACAATATGAGATCGTATGTTTCTGGAGAAAACAAACCCATGTGATGCATTCGTCCAATCAGCTGCCGGTTTTCATTTTTTGGGCAACAATACAGATTAGCGCCGCCTGCTGTTATGGATACGTATTAATGTGTTCTGAGGCACTTTTTGGACCAACTCGGGGAGACTGATCAGTCCGACTGGCTTTTCTGCCGACGGTTGGCCGTTTGGTTGGTGTGTAACTGCCTTTACATAAAAAAATGTATAGCTCTTATCTACTCTACTGACGTGTGGAAAGTGATGACAGCCTCCCTGGTCTCTTTGGTCCTTTTGGTAAAGCAATAGGTGCTGCACAGCTGACAATATAGTTGCGGCCCATAGGTGCCGATTGTAAACAATAACCAGGTCAGATGGCCGACGGTTATCCCATTAGTTATGACGTAATGTTGCATCTACCATTTTATATCTATGGTGGATGTCTTCATTTGTACCGCCATTCACCAAAGAATACCAATTAAAATGCTTAATTTGGGGTTAAACAACACACATACAAGATGATCAAACAGTCACCAATGTTTTTAAAGCAAGTCATACCTCAGCTCTAATCCAACCACACAGTGAAATGCAGCATTTCTGGTATAACACACTGGTGGATTAAAAAATCCACTGTGATACACCATTTCAAACTTGGGTTAATTCAAAGCATATGGCAATAATGATGAAGAACAGATGAAAAACTATCAGTTTCACACACACATATTGGTGAGTTCTAGTTGGGAAAAAAAATGGTTTGTGGTGCAACCTGGCAGCTGATAGTCTGACGTCATTTAGCCACATCTGTAGACACGTGAATGCACTGCTGCTCCTTTTCCTCATGCTCACAAACCACTCCAAATGCTATAAAAATGATTTAAATAGCTTCTATAAACAATGAAATTTGACTGAAGTTTGCTCAGTTTAGCACCTGAGTATGGTTTTGTTTTATCTGGTTGCGTGTTTAGAAAGACAGCCAATCATTTTTAACACTTACAGAGCAAGGTAAGAAAAATAGCATAACCAGTCAGAGAGCTGACAGCTAATATGCACATGGTCCATTAACTGCGTTGAATGAGAGATGATGATGTTAAAGCCTGAAGTATAGCTAAATGTTTAATGAAATCTGAATTAATGAAGTCCTTAACAAAAAGTATAAATATTCTGATGAATACATTGATGCAAAAGAACACAAAGTGAGAATCTACTGCAGGAAAAACAGGTTAAAGATCTTCTCTGCATTTGAAGTTGCTATATGGGTCAAAAGTTGCACAGTTGCTTGCCCGACATAGCCTGTATGCGTTTGTGGTCAAGTAAAACAATTGGTTTCCCTATGATTCCGTCATATTCGAAATGTTCATGTGAGATTATTCTCCGAAGCCGACACATGTCACATCCAAGTACTGTACATTTCGCTGAAAAATCCTGCTGTGCAGCGAGTCGTCTTGGAGGCGCCGACAGAGTCCCACATGCCCCAGAATCAGCATGACAAGCTGTTAATCACGTCCGCTCATTTATCCGTCAGAGTCCGCCCAAGTGTCGCGCATTGAGGATGGACAATTCCCCACAACACCGTCGCAAAGCCACCTCCAGCTGTCTGGCTGAATGGCTGTTGGTGTCTCAAAGCCAGCATTCACAGTTCGGGCCTTCTGACTCATGCACTTAATGATGTCACTCCGACTACTCCAACACAGGCGGTTCATTCCAACACCTGACCGACACTGAGCAACCCTTCTTCTTTCATGCATCGAGTTTATTTGGCAGCCTCAGCACTGTAGCTTTTTCCACCCCACGTTTATTTTTACTGACATGCACGACAGCTTTGAGGGCAAAAACTGTGCATCTGGAAAGTGATGCACAGTGGACCAGTGCACTGTGCTGGCATATTCTTTCATATGAAGAAATAAAAGTAAACAAACTGAGTATTTATCAGACTGTAAGGACTTGCTGTTATTACAATTTTGTGCCGAGATCAAGATGTTCTGATGCCTACCCTTTACCTTTATCCTAAATCTTAGATTAGTTAAGATTAGGGTTTGACAAAATACAGGTTCGACTCCACCCGGCGGCCCTTTGCTGCATGTCAAACCTGCTCTCTCCCCTTTCATGTCTTCAGCTGTCCTATATAGATAAAGGCCTAAAAAAAAGCCCCAAAACTTTTCTTAAAAAAAAAAGAAATTAGATACGTTGACATAATTAAAAAAAAAATCCCATTATAGTTATATTAGGGTCAGATTAAGTATCCAACTAATCCTTAAATGTTGGTTTGAATGACTGGTACATTTGGGTTACAATAGAATGATTTATATTAAATGAAATAAGATAACATTACATTAGGATAAGGATAAAATAAACTTGGACTATACTTGGGTTAAATTGGGTTAATCTTATGTTTGATACCGTTAGTTTAAATTAGATTAGTTTAAATTAGATCACATTAGACTTAAAACAAAGTAACAACATTGGGTGTTAAACTATCATAGTGGTTTTGTGAGGGAGAAATGGTGAATTACTACTAGGAAAGTGACTGAAATAAAAAGAATGACACCTAAAAGACGAAAACAAACAAACAAAAAATTATAACATTCCACAAACAGGAAAAACACCATACTGCTGAGGATGATCCTCTAATGAATTACAATGATCAACCCTAACAGCAGAAACACACCGTATGCTGAAGCGCCGCAAATAGCCGTGAAGCGTAGATTTGTGCCTGATCGCACGCCTGGCTGTTCACACCAGACAGTCACACAGCGGCCCTTCTCCTCTCCACTCTATAGAGCGGCTCTCGTTCCCAAAATCCCCATAAACCTGGGTGTTGTATTTTCAAATTTGTTTTATTTTGTAAAGTATCCGGCTGCAATGTGGCCTTCCTGTATATGGCCACGCCAAGACCCGCCCTTCAATAGCATTTATTGGCCAGGCGTCCATGCTTACACAAGGTAACGTAACCCCATTTGTAGAGGTCCTATCCCCTGACCAATCGGCTATCCTAACCTTAACCACTCAAGGTCAAATGCCTAACCCCAACCAATCGAGCTGCTTCGTAGGGCAGGTCCTGGCGTGGCAATAGTAGGATTCGTAAATTTGCTACCTGCCAGGCTTGACACATTTGCTCGCGGCTACCAGACTAAATAGTGGAGATGCTGAAACAATTGCCGTGGCACGGTCGCTCTGCGCCTGATGTGGCCGAACAGATTGGATAACATGGCCGCGACAATTTCAAATCTAAAATGTAAAGTCTTAAATCTAAATTAGCTCATTGTATACATCAGGATTTGCCAAATCATAAGTGAGTACACTTGTTGTTTTTACGATATGTTTAAAGTAATTTGGTTCTTTTAGGTACATAAATAGCCACACATTACTGTGATATATAAATAGCTACTGTAAAAATTGTGCCCATGCTTAAATAGCACACATTCATGCAAACATTTTGTTTCCTGTGACATGTAAATAAGTTAGAACTGTCAGAACAATCAGAATGCCTAAGATGCTTTGGTGAGGTGCCGCACAAACCGTTAACATTTTACCCTCAAACACTGTGAGTCACAGTACATAAATAAAACGTTGATCCAAAATCATAATAAACAGTACAAGTCAGTGCTTATTAGCTGAGGAGACAGGTAGCCGGGGGTAAAACGTGACATTACATCTGCAGACATGATCTGGTTACTGTTAGGCCTGAGTGGAGGATTTCATACACACATTTATTAACTATACTATATGCTCTGTGAAAAGCTCCACACGTCAACTATGCATCCGTGATGCACAATACGTTACTTCTTTGTTAAAAGCCTATAAAAAAAAAAACCCCACAGAAACATGGGTTAGGATTATGTGATAAATGTCACAAATAAATGACTGTCGAGCTATTCAATTTATAAACAGCGCTTGTACAGGATAGTTTTGTACTGAACGTAACAGCTTGAACCAGCAACAAACTGAACGTACTACTAAGCTGAAGACAGTCTGAATCAGCGCTGAACGGCGAGGCCTTTCACTTATGGGCCGTTAAAACATACAGACTGAAAAGCTTGGACAGCGATAGGCTGCTAGGCTGCTAATATTCATTGTGAATGGTGTTACAGCCCTGTGCTGACAGCTGAGCTACAGAGATATAAAAGGCGCCCAGTGACACTAAAGGAGAAAGTTGCAAAAGGCTTAACTTTATGCAAATGTTCTTTGAAACAATAACGAGCCAATCGCGCTCATTTTGAAATTGATAAAAGCATATTAACTATTCCCTGCACGCAATCGCTAGTAAACATATTACACTTGCTCTGCTAGTCTGTCATTCAGGACAAGACCCTGTAGCCTGGTTGGGGAAGAGGGACAGCCTCCCCAAATGGTCTGCCCTTTCAAACTCATACCTGTGTTCAGGCTTCTTTGACACCATCTGAGAGAGTTTTCTCCTGTGCAGGACATGCCATAAGTCAGGAGAGGTGTCATATCTTGCCAGAGGAGGCAAATATGGTCATTTTTCTGCAAAAGAACTGCTAAAGTTTGAAGCTACTCAACATTTATTTTGTTGTTACTTGTTAATAGTGTAACTGTTATTTAATGTTAAATTATTGTAGTTATGTCTTAGGTGATTTAGGTTTACTTATTATATATTTAGGTACTTTAAAAAGTTAATATATTGTTGGATTGAAATAATTTTCATTTAAGAAAAAAACTCTATAAAAGAGCCTTTCTTTGATGTCATTTTTCAGTTTTTCAAGAATCAGTTTAGGAATCGGAATCGTTTTAAAAGTACCGGTTCAGCATCGGAATCGTAAAAATCCAAACGATACCCAATCCTAGTCTATATTGACATTTCATTTCCAGGATTGTTCAGGTGCCCGGTTCCACCGCATGACCCTCATTTCGGCCGGATGTCCGTTACTTTCTGCTTTCTTTTCTTTCTAGCTCCTCAGATCTCTGCAGGGTAAATCCAGACAGCTAGCTAACTACCTGTCCAATCTGAGTTTTATGTTGCACGCCCAAAACAACCTTTGAACGTGTTCAACTGAAACAAGTTCCTTCCCGAGGCTATTTTGCAGAGGCACCGTTACATAGTCCGGCGTTTAGCGCCGCCCAAGACGATTGTAATTGGTTTAAAAAAAGAAAGACTCCATTCTTAAACATTTTCAGGCACAAATTTATGGTGAAAACGTCTTAATTTATGTCACGGAAAACACAAAATTCTGGTTGTAGGTAACAATTCCAAATATAATGGCATATAATGCAGTAAGGGAAGGGGGCTTTCATATTCGACTACACTTGACCAAAAAGTTGAGTTAATTTCATTAGTATGAACAGGGCATGAGTTGGTAACCCGTGAACGGGGCTCAGCAGAGAGACGAAGCGGGACGCGCCGCCTCTACAGCTTGTTCACGGAGGCAATGCCGTTAAAGCGGTCGCAACTGTGGCTTTTATGCATACTCCTGTACGGCTCGGATTTGGTGTTAAAACCAACTGTACCAAAACACGAAATTGGACAACTATTTAACGCGACAGACGTTTTCACAGGTTATGCAACTGTCTCAATTTAATACTGACTAATGCTAACAGACAGCAGTCGAAGCAGCGGCAGAGCTCTGCGCCCGTCAGCAGCGGCAGCTTCTTGCTACGCCGCAGGTCCCCCAGGGCAGCATGGTCACCAGGAGAGTCCAGTAGGCCTACAGCCTCTACGAACTGGACATTGTACCCGTGACACGGAGATCCCATTAGCGCTAGCTTCACAACGAAGCGTTCAAATCCAGTCAAATCAGCGCCAGTCGCATGTGTAACATACAACAACATGTGTAATATAGTGGCTGTGGATGAGAGGGAGGCTGGCTGCTAAAAAAAAAAAAATCTGATATTTTGGCACCCGTGATTTTCCTTTGGCGCTGGTTAAAAACCTCTTTGGGGGGCACCAAAACGTTCTCTGTGCAGGAAAAACCCTGTTACATTCTCTATTTGGCCAGAAACACGACTCTAAATAAATGCTAATGTTGCTTCATATCAGTTGTACAGTATGTGTAAATAGGCAACTCTAGTGCAGCAATACAGTAGGAAGCTTATGGTAATGTGTCAATATTGTAGTGGCCAATTAAACAATAAATAAAATAATTACTACTGCAACAAAACATAATTAACAGAATTTATTCTGTAAATTAAACTGAAAGTAAGAATGTACTTGCTCAGGTTTTCCTGAAGGCTAATTGAAAACTGCACCACAGAATAATGCTGCCGTAAACACACATAAATTACATTCTCAGAACATTTACTATCATTTGTCTCAAAATGTAAACCATCAATTGACACACAACTTTCTCTGCAGTGCTGCCTCAGAGCCCTGTTAACTTAGAAGTGTCTCGTCACCCCACATTGGATTCTCTGTGCAGGCGTTTGTTCTGGCCAAATACCAATTGATTTTTGGAAGAACAAGTGGCCGGCGCCCAGATTGTTATATCATCATTCATTGTTTCAGACCCATCCAGATTAATTTGATCAAAGCAGGATAAAAATGGTCTATCAGGCTGTAATGTAGCTGTAATAATGTGTATGACATAATGTTACAACCCCACAAAACTAGACAGGGAGGAGGGGACGCTTGAGTGACAAGAGGCAGATGTCCAGCAGTGACGAGTTTCATCAATCTGCGAGCGGTGTTCTCTGACAGCATCTCAAAACCCACAGATTGTCTTATTGCACAACAGCGTGGGGATCTGATGAAACTAAACCCTGCTGAAATGTGATCTGGACCTGGAACAGGAGTAGGGTTGGCCATTGTTTTGATTTGAGCAATTCTGATTCCAATTCCGATTCTTCCTTTCAATTCCGGTTCTTATCGATTCTCGATTTCGATTCTCTGAGGGGTGGAGTTGAAACGGGTCACGTGCTTATTTCACAAATAAGAGGAGAGTTTTATTTTCATTCAATGGTGATTTATGGGTTTACCAAGTTTTTTCAACGTAAAATAAAGCCACACTAGAGCGCCACTTACCCCGAAATTCCACCAACTGCGGAACGGCCTCGCTGTGGTTGTCCGTGCTCCCGTCCTTCAATACCCATCAGTAGTAACTGGTTTTCTGTCACTAGATGGCGCTCTCTGTTCAAAGAAAAAGGTGAAATGAATGGCAATTCAATGGGTTTTCAAGCCCTTTGTTGAACAGAGAGCACCATCTAGTGAGCTCAGAAAGTAAAGACACTGGTTCGCGAAGCTTCATTTGACCATCACTACCCACCAGGTCCACATTTGTTGCGGTACGGCTGCGGCCATGACTGACAGCTGAAGTCACGAGGACCCAACGAGATCTCGCAAATTCACGTAAAATAGAACCACAAACACATCCAGAGGAGTAGAGGGGAAACAGCTCTGTGCTGTGTTTTCAAGGTGTGGTGCAGGGAAATATGATCCGCCGTGAGCATGGTGTATTTTATTTAGAAAATTAACTGAATGTTTTATTTTGCTTCTGTGCTCGACTTCCTGTTCCGCACTATCTGCCCTCTGTTGAATTGCTGCGGAGCTCATCCGGCAAAAATAGAAGCTCTGTGTATCTGCTAGGGAGGGCTGCGGACTGACGGAACTGGGACGGAGTCGGAACGCAGCCGTTCTGCAGTCAGTGGAAATACACACACTGACTTTAAAGGAAACCTAATGACTCCGCCGCCGTTCCGGAGCGGATCCGCAGACGTTCTGCAGCCGGTGGAAATTGTGGGTTACTGTGCTCCACAGCCGCAACACAACAAGCTCCTGGCCGCTACGAAAACCAAAACTTGCGCATGTTAAATTTGGAACCGATGATCGGATTTGAAACCAAATCTTCCAAACGATTCCAATACTGAAATGATTCCAATACTGAAACGATTCCACTGAAATCATAATTTTATGATTAGCTACTGTATTTCAGTCATTCATTTTCATACAATGTTCTAATTGCTTTCGGTCTGAACATCAGCGATATTTCAGAGAAGGATGCCAAGCTATCAATAAAGTGAATTTGAAAATTCCTCATCATAATTAGGACCCCGAGCGGATTCATTTGTTATTCCTGAAGGCAAAAGAGTTATGTTTCAGTTACTGAATAGCCACACTATCCAGAAATACAGTGTGATTCTATTTTATACTATTAGATATTAATCAAAGAGTGATTTTTTACCTTGTCTTGGCACCATGTTTTTCTTGTAAAATAGACATGAATGGACCATATTATTTGTTTTTGCACATTTTAGTCCATTTTCTAGGTTTACTGCTACCCATTTTTACAAGCTTTAGAATTGCAAACGTGTTTCTCCTAGATTTTCAAAACAAGTTTTATTTTCAAACTTAGTGTTTGTTTTCACAGTTCTAGTATTAATCAGCGGATGGAGTTCATATAGCGGTTATTGTTTCATCCATAGCTCTTTTTGAACCTCTCGTCCGTGTTGCCTTAAAGTCACAGTGAAACAACAGTTACAGCAGCTTTATCTTCCGTATTGTGAAGTATTTTCCGAGTGAAATGAAATATGTGACAGGAGTATTGTTAAGAAAGGAATTGGATCTCTCAAAAGTAAGCAAATAAATAAAGAGCAATGTGGAGCTGTGGAGGACTGTTCACCCACTTTGGAGAACGAGGGATGGGCTTAGATAAATGTGATTGTATAAATGTACTGTATGTATACACCCCTGAGTTCAGGAATGTTTTACGGGAAGAGAAAATAGAGGGATTTTAAATAGAAATACACACATTGGACATATATTTGGCATATCCTAAGAGATAACTGAACGTTTAGCACAGATGCATTTTTGTTATTTCGCTGTGCTATTGAAGGTCAAGGATGAGTGTTCATTCTTGACCATTTAATATTATAGTTTGAGAAGACAATCCCAATTCATTTTGCTCTTCCAGAGCTTTCAAGAGGGATCTTGCCAAGGATTTGCTCAGTTGTCATAAAGATGGACCTGTTTACATGTTACATCAGGAGCTGTTGATTTCTGTCTGAATTATGATTTTTGCCTCAAGTGGTCAGACAGCACGTCGTCATACATGCATACTAGTTCTTTTCTTGCATACTGCTGCCTTAAGTCAGCCTCAAGTCTTATTGTTGTCAAAGTTAAGTTGCAAGTGCATATATTTGAAATGTCTGTGCTGATTAATCACATAATTTTGAACTACGGTCACAGTCCCAAAAAATGTACTAGTTTTTTTTTTTTTTTTTAAATAAGCTGCTCGGGGACTGCCCGTTTTTAATCTGTTGCCAATGTTGCTGATGTTCGATCTGGTTCGGGGCTTCTGGTAAATCAGTCCGTGAGCGCTTTCACTTGCTGCAAACTGATATGTTTAGTTCACCCTTCATCAAAAACCTTTTTAATGAGTTCACAACACTGTTAATGGAAACCAGTGGAAACCTGGAAGGTCTGAAAAAACGAGTGTGAATGTGAAACACTGGGGTGTGCATGGGAGATCAGTCAACAGTAATGTAAATTATAATAATGTAATTTAAATAGGCTGAAGCCTTTGCTATGGTTCTTTTAATCTGTCTTGATAAATTAAAGTAATTTTGAGTTTGAAGTTGTTCAATTTCACACTGCATTTTTATTCATATATAACAATATTTCATTGGATTGTATATTAAAGGTGCAGTAGGTAAGCCTTATAAAACTAACTTTCTGTCATATTTGCTGAAACTGATGAAGCAGGTAATAAAAAAAAAAAACATCTGGCTCCTCTGGCACCACCTACAGCCTGTAGTGCAATTTGCAAAAATCCACAGCTCCCTGTTCAGATGCACCAATCAGGGCAAGGGGGGGTGTCTAACTGCATGTCAATCACTGCTCATGCACACACATTCATTCTCCCTTGTGGGGGGAGGGGCTTAGGAGACTGTTTTGGGCTTTAGCAGAAAGGGGGGAGGGACTGAGAAGTTGTCGATGTTGAACATTTTTGGCTAAGTCCTGGATCTTCACAATCCTACGGCACCTTTAATTGTATGTTACACTGTGGCAGGAATGCTGGTCGACAGTTTCAAAAACAAGACAAGCCCTCAGTACAAACTATGAAACCTTATCTTGTTACACGTAAACAATTAGAAAACCACATTCTGTAAACGGCAGGTCACTAAATAATGTTTCACTGAATAACACTTTAATATATTTTTATATCATATTTTATTATATACTGCTTTCAAGGCCCAGTCCTTTTTTTTGAAATGTTGACCTTGAACACACTGCAGCACTTCTTTTTGTAAACAGTGTGACATGAAAAAGAAAAGAAAAAAGTTTAAGTCACGTACTGTAAGTTAGTTTTTCAAGTAGATTTTCCAACATCTTTCCATGGGGGGGCCACCATGCCTTTAGAGCCCACTGGCATTTATTTCAAAGGCAACGTTGCCTTGCCTTAAGAAAACGGTCTTAAATACAAAGAGCAAGTATCCTACTGTATCTACCCAACAGCGGTATGACAAAACAATGATGTAATAATGTCATGACATGTTTTGCCACCATGCTTCATCAGAGTTGCTTTTTCTTTTCTCTTACGATATTTATTGTGACTGTTACGCACCAAAATAAGAAAGACAAAAACTTGTATGTGAAAACCTACTTGACAATAAACCTGTTTCTGATTTCTGATAATCCCCCCAAAAAAAGTCCTAATACGTACCTGGCAGTTGCTACTTCTGTCTGTATGTATCAAATCATAGATGTGATTCGAAGGAGTTTTAGTATAATGCTGGGTATTTTTTAACTTGAACCAGTCTTTCTCCCATCGCATCAGTGGATACTTTTTCATAGTATAGGCCCAATTCATTTTCTTGGGGTGCAGATACAACCCTATATACTTTATTTGACTTCAGAAACATTTTACAAAAGCATATTTATATTTTGTCACTTGACTTCAGTGAAATAAAATGAATGATAAAAGACAGTCGAGGCCGGTAAACTAAAATCCCAACAATGAGCCCAGTAGTAATAGTTAATTATAACCTGCTCTCCATCCATCTCAATCCTTACTTAACGCCCCACCTGCTCCACTAAAACAGGCCAGCAGAAGAAAACAAATATGTGCACAGTCTACAGTATGAAGAGTCTGCAACTAATATAAAATATATAAATAATGTAATTCAATTTCAAGTTTCCAAAAAAAACACCTCAAGCTATTGTGTCCCCAACGGGATTTAATTAACATTGATGTGAATCAGAGAAAAGGCTGAAAAATCTTTACAACCAGTTCATTTGATAAATGATAAAATGATACTAGAAACAATATATTGATTGTCAGAATTCTATATGTATCGTTTCCCTCTCTTTGATACGTCCCTATATGTTTGGTTGCTATTTCAAATTTCAACCCCAAATCATATATCTTTCATGGTGAAAACCGACTGAACCTTGAAAATGTACAGAGTTTTGCTTTGACAGGTTCATACCATGATGTCATGTCCCATCCAGCTCAGAGGCTTTGTGTGTGTAGGCTTCCCTCCCTGCCACTGAGAGTTAGTTAGCGAGGCCGGGCGCCTAGTTACATCACCGATTGGCACTCAACCTGACAAAACTGCCCTGGGAGTAAACCGGCCAAGTCGAGTAGGACTGTGGATGTGTACGTACAGTATGTACGTACGTACTGTATCAAGTAACAGACAAAAGGTTTTTACAGTAAGTAGCCTGAAAAAGTAAGTAGCCTGAAAAAGGGTTTCACATCACTTCATTTCTACGACATTCGCCTAAAGATTTCCAGATATCTCCATTTGTCAAAGCCACGATACACCAGCTATGTGCATGAAACATTCAATGAATGTTACTGTTGGGGAAAAGTTCAGCTGTCACAACTACTTTGAAAAAAAAAAAAATACTTGTTTGACAGCGCAGCACAACAGGGATCAAAGTGGGAAGGAAATAGTAGCACAAATTGCCTTTGCCGTCACGTCGGGTTGACATTAATGAGCGCGTCTGAACGAATAGAAAAGCGTCTCTGCTCCGATCGAAGCTGTAGCCACGTCACCCACAACCGCAGCAGCCCAGACCAAGACTAACATCCTCAGATGCATCTCAATTGAGTCACTGATGCAGCCCTAACCCATTTCCAAATGAGCGTCTGGCAAGACCCTCCTTGTCAAGGCAGATAGGATGACTGCACGGAGTTCTGTGGACAAATGGTGAGGGCGTTGAGCTGCAAACAGAATGAAAATGACCGAGAGAGACAGAGGGAGATACAGAGAGAGACAGAGATAGAAGGAGGCATTACACTGGCTTATGCAGCTCCCACACATTTTACGTCTCCATGTTTTTTTTTTTGTCTTTTTTGTTTACAAGGATGCTTCTGCGATGAACGCGATGAATCACCCTGTGACCTACATCTGAGTACCCAGGCTTAGAGAAAATTAAATAGATATCATTAGTTGGCTGCTCCAATCCACCCAAATTATCATTTAATAGCCGACCGCTCTTTCAGGGAGGCTCCTGCTTAACTGTTGAGGTGTGGCTGCGGGATCATAGGTGTGTGTTTCTGGATGATCACAGTTATCCTCAGTGAGAAGGCAGAAAGATGCCCGCAGTAGTAATAAAACATGAAATTTGATTCACTCCTAAATGGCAAAGTGAAGTCAGCTGGCAGCTTGTTTTAAAGCGACACTATGTAACTTTTCCCGCTTCGGTCCACCTACAGGTTGTCTCATTGGAACTAAAGCTGCAGCTAAAAGTTACATAGTGTTGCTTTAATTTCAAAAGCAAAAAATGTGCCCGTCACTTTTCCTTTTCCCACAGCCTGTACAGAATCATGAAAGGAAATATTACTTGTGATAACAGTTTTCATTTTATTTTGATGTCTTGTTGGCCTTCTCTTAAACTCTCAAATCAACTGACCTTTTCCGTTTTAAAACTAAAACATGGAACCCAAGAACAAGACGACAACAAATCACTTCAGACTAACTTGACCCAAAAATATTCTAGCAGTTGACCCACTGGTCCCCAGTTAATAATGTTTTCCAGATAACCAGAAATTTTTTTTTGCTACAGCTTACATTAAACTGCCGAGAAAGGCACGCTAAGCCTCAGCATCTGAGGAGCACATTCTCATTTCAGGACCAATGAATTATCATAATGAGCTGTCCATGGATGTCAATGTGTATATATAACAAACATGCTGTTGCAAGCTTCCCTGAGGCGCTGTGTACATACGTACAGTGCACTGCATGTCTTCGTGTGAGTCCACTTTACTGTTGACTGAATGATTCGGTGCTGTGTGCCATCCTAGAAAGTCATTTTCTTGCTCAACATGGGGGGAGGAGGATGCACTCAGATGAGCCAACAACAAATTGCACATGAATATATATAAATGCAGAAAAAAGGAATGTAGAGGAGGAGGTCAGACAATATGTTGGAAAAGCCTAGTTGTTTTTAGAGCTGCTACATTTGAAGATGGAGTCAGAAGATGGTAGACGATGTGGGAAAGGAATTAATTTATCTGTGGCCTAGTGACTTAAGACTAGGTCCCAGGTTCAATTCAGGCTGGGGACCTTTGTTGCAAATATAAACACTCACTCCATCTCTTTCTCTCTCATACACATACACACTAAACACAGAGCCTTGTTATGGGGCTTTTTTCCCACTCAACATTACTCCTACACACACAAACACACACACACACACACTTCTCTCTCTGGGGCGCTGCATGCAGTCAGAGATGGCAGCTTCAACCCCCCCCAGCTAGTAAAGCGACAGGGGGAGCAAACAGACGACACATGTGCACATGCAAGCGAGGATCGTCCCTGGCTGCACATACAGTCACATGGCACAAGAGCGTCCTATCAGATAATGACCACGACGCACTTCAACTGCATTAAAGTCAGGACAAACAGGATACAGGAGGTGGTAGACGCTGTAGGAAAGGAATTCATTATCTGTGGCCTAGTGACTTAAGGCTAGAAAAGAACCAATGAAATGCCTCCTTGCCCGGCTGCGTGTACTCTACCGTATGTACGAGCCTGAGCTCGATGGCGTCGTCGCCGCATCGCTAACGGTAGTTGGTTTTAAACGTCTGGTATGATAATATTAGGCATTTGCTTACCAGTGAATAAGAAATGAAGTAAAATTGCGGTTCTTTCTCAGCTCTGGTCTGAAGCAGAGATGCAGCAGTGCCCCTGCACGTCTGTGTGGGTCGGAGCCCCGAGGGCAGGGGTGGGGGCTTATACGGAGCCCAGAGGAGATGCTACTTTCAAATCTTGCCAGCTTTTCAACATAACCAAGTCTGCCTTTAATAAAAGGCAAAAAGCCAAATGATTTTCCTTTCAAAGTAGACCAGTATAAATTCTCACAGAATCAATGAGAATATTTAAATGGAAAATGTGTGCAAAAGCTAATTGATTCAATGCGGTGCATGTGCTGTACTTTTAAGCATTACATCAAAATCACACAATAACACGTTTTTGTTTTTTAATTTTAAATGATTCATTTGGCTAGAAAAGTATGTAATGCATGATAACATGATAACTCCAGTTAAACTCGATAAATGATAATGTTCAATAGACTTTTCTCATAGTAGACATAGTAGATTTCTCATCTGGCCTCGGAACTATGGGGTGCCGTTTGTAAAGCGGCTCCCTCTGAAAATAACAGCAACATTTTGTCACATTTAGCTTCAAACAATGTTTAAAAAACTGGTATGAATTTTTGAGGGTCACTTTTTAGCACATTTAGAACAATATTTGTCAACTTAGAGATATTTTAAATAGTTAAATCTAAACATTAAATGTTACACCTAAATGTTAAATCTAAATCTAAATGTTAAATTTAAATCTAAATCTAAATATTAAATCTAAACGTTAAATCTAAATGTTAAATCTGAATGTTAAATCTAAATATTAAATCTTAATCTAAATCTAAATGTTAAATCTAAATGTTAAATCTAAATCTAAATCTAAACGTTAAATCTAAATGTTAAATCTAAATCTAAATGTTACATTTAAATATAAATCTAAATGTTAAATTTAAATATTAAATCTAAATCTAAATCTAAATGTTAAATATAAATGTTAAATATAAATCTAAATCTAAATGTTGAATCTAAATGTTTCGGGTGAAACTAAATATTTAGCTAATATGCAAATTCAAAATGCCGGTAACCGGAAGTACCAAAATAAAAGCTCGAGGAGGTCAGTGTGTGTTTATAGTGTCAAATAATGAATAAAAAACATCTCATCCGGAAATGGACTCTTGGACATGGATTATCGTGATAATAACTACCTAAATAATAAACACGTTTGGAGAACCGTTATTTGAAGAGTACTTTGAGTTTTTAGTGTCACTTTTATGAAGGGGCGAGACTTATGACCTGTAGCCACTATAGCCAGCAACGAGGGGCCCCACTTTGACTGATCTGTCATGTTCGCGCATGAAGGCCAGCAAGAGCCTGTCCCCCCGCCCCTGACCAGGTACGGTAATGTCGGCCATGGTGGCGCTGTGAAAATGTCCAACGAATGCGTTACCGGAGAACATCGGCAGAGCCGTCCTGGCGGCTATTCAAACTTTTTCAACAGCGACAGCAACCGCCTCAGGGCCACCACAGGCCACCTCGGTAAGTAGCTATGTTTTCCAAATCACGTAGCATTGGATTCTTGTCAAGGCTAACTTAACTAAACTAGCTAACGGTAGCCAGTAGAGATTTGCTACTAGCACCAATGCACTTTATGTGTAGCACATTTGTTTCTATAAACCGTAAAACTCACACCGTTAGTTAAGTTACGAGTGGGATGAACTCATGAGTAAATGTGAGTTCAAGATTATGTGAAGATGTTCTGACCAGCAAAGCATAAATTATATAATTTAGCGTTACAGCTAATGGAGACTACTTGTCACACCTCAGGCCCACAAATGACACTGTGAATTGTTGGTCAAATGGAAATCTGCCTCTGTCCTCAGTCAGACATCTCACCTTGGCTTACCTGCTGGCCTTTACTCACAAGATAAAACCGTTCTCTGTTTGGCTAGAGAGAGAGCAATGCTGATGGAGGACAGAGGCAGTCACAATGATAAAGACATTTAATTTAATGTGAATGAGTGCATACTGTAAAAAAGCATAAAATGTACCTCTTTGTTTCTGCATTTTCCGTGTTTTTGTCCTTTGCCAATCTCAACACTGTTTTTTGACTGCTGGGCATATAAACATTAAAAACACATGAAATTTAATGTTGCTAATATTTTGCTAATGTCTCTTCAGGCTCCCACCACCTACAATAACCCACCGGGGCCAGCCACACCCACCACCTCCACTGGAACATCATACCGCTCGGTATACTTTCATACTCCTGTAACCTAAATGGCTGTTTGTTGGTTATTTAATTTGTGTGGTGTAATGTTTCGGCATTAGTTCCAATCATGGTGGCATATTTTACACAACACCAGCATTTTGATTTAATAAATTGCTTATTGACAAAAAAAAGGTTAAGGAACCACCTAGTAATCGATCAATTGTATAGAGACCCCATGATGGGTTGATGATACTACCAGTTAGTTGGTTTGCATCTACAGTTTGCATTCACAATTAACTAAAAACGTATTGCTTTCCTTTGTAATGCACAGGTGTCTGTGTTTCCATTGATTTCAGGTTCCATTTCCATCAGTTCTTCAAAGGCCTGCTACACACTCACGTTTTGTCAGAAAAAACAAGCCTGCAAACACTATACAAGAGATGTTGTGTGCTTGCTTTTTTCTTCAGCATCAACATTCCGCATTCCAAGGGGAGACTCGAGAGCAAATTTGGCACGAGATGGCCTTATTGGGAAGATCTCCTTTACATCTGACTGGTCTGAAGCACAACTTAAAGAAGAAATTACTGCCATTTTCAGAAGAACGTTTGCATTGTCTATGGGCCAGTCATTCCCATTCGAGTATTTGAGTACAGTCAAGGGATGCAAAAGACTAATGAAACCAAACGCGTCTCGAGCAGTTTTCTGTGGGGTGGAAAGGAAGTTGCCTCGATTAGTTCAGCCACTTGTCTCTATATAATGGCATTAATAACGCAAAACCTGTACAGGTAAACAGTTTATATGACAGTACAGAGTTTCAGTTATGGGCAACATTCAATGTTTTAGAAGTAAAAATATATATGTTGCTTATTCTGCTTCTTTACATAAATAGCATATCCTTTTTTAGGTTAACTAGCATTGCCACTGGCTTGATGTATTATATATCACACATAACATACTTTTTTTCTCCAGGAGGAACCTGAGGAACTCTCCGATAGTGACTTTGAAAGTCCTGTGGGCTGGAGAAGGAGAGGTGGGTCTGAGAATTTGAAATGTTGTAGGCACAGTCAACAGTTATTAAGGTTAAGGTTGTAGGCACAGTCAACAGTTATTTTCTTAAAGCAATGGGTTTATCATCTATTTATACTTTTTTAAATTTATTATTAATTCTGCTCATCCCAAAATTCAGATATGGGTATTTAAATTAAAAATGTTAAGTACTTTGTTTCCAATTACTGATATATATTTTCCCTTCTTTTGTCCATAACATCATGTAATTTAGTTCATACAGTGTCACCTTCCACAAGTGAAAGTGAGCTCATCAGTCAAGGGAGTGAAAATGACAGACTGCAAGAAAGTCCATCGCACCAAAGAAGTAGGTTAAAGCACTTGTTTATATTATGTTTTCTATGGGCTGTATGGTAACTTGGTTCAAAACCCGGTCCAGCCCTGGTCCTTTCTGTGTGGAGTTTGCATGTTCTCCCGGGTTTGTGTGGGTTTCCTGCACCATCAAAACGGGCACATTTAGGTTAATTATCCAGTCAGTGCCCTTGACCAAGGCACTGGCTCAGAATCTGGAGTTGGTTCATGGGCACTGTGCTATGGTTGCCCCTGCTCCTGGGATGGGTTAAATGCAGAGGACAAGTTTCACTGTACAACATTGTATGTGTGATTAATAAAGTATACCCCTTGTCCTTGACAACTCAGTAATTACTGCTTTATTTACTGCAAAAGTTAAGTTCACACTTTAGGATTGTAAGCCTAGAATGATTTTTCCACTTGCCGAGAGCAATCAACAAACCTTTAACCTAATGCCTAATGTATACCTAATGTATGATTTACCCCCCACCCCCAGAGCATCAAGTGTGCAAACCACAACACCCCTGAGTACAAGACAGGCGTAGTAGTGTGAACAGTACAGTGATCTTAAGACTTTGAAAGTCCTGTAGTGTGACCAAAGCTTAACAAAAGCCAACCTGACAGAATTTAAGCACCAGTTCTTTATTTTTATTTTTTGTCAGCCCCAAAATGGATCACTGTAAGCAACCTGTAAACTGTATTTTGATTGGATGTCTTGATTCATCTACCTACAAGTCATAAGAGGTGTAGACTGAGCTTAGTAGCACAATTCAGTCATTTGTACTGAAAGGGAGAGGCAACTCTCAAACCTAGCTCATCTCATTCAGTTTTGCTTCACCCTAAATCCTTAAAGGCTGCCTTTTAATTTTTTAAAGGAAACACTTTAAAAATGGAATTAGGGTTAAGTTGCACTTAGATAAAATGAGATTAACATCATTACAAAAATATTTCCCTTTGACCTCCTTTTTTTATGCGAGTACGGAGTACAGTGCCTTCATCACTGAGGGAAAGTGAGGGCAGATGTCAGGAGACAGAGAGCAGCACTCAAGAGAGTGAAAGTCAGGGCCAGGCAGGGGACCCGAGACAAGTGTTTCCTTATAATGTGGCAGAATTTGTGTAAGATATTGTTTGGGCTTCATAGAAATACAGCAGGGTAGATGTTGGTCTGTTTACATTATGAACCTCTGTTATAAGTTTTTCTCTTTCTCTTGGATTTCTGCTGTCCCCTGTTTATCTTTGTTTGCTCAGCCCTGTTTATCTGGAAGAAGATGAGGCTCCTTTGAAGAGGCAATTCAGCGTGAGTCTACTAGAAGAGTGTGATGGACCTGCTGTTAATACTTTAAAGTAAGAGTTACAAGTAATTTTTTATCACGGTAAATATCTTGTTTACACCTGTGTAAACATCGCAAACAACATCGAACAGTTATATCATCGTGCACTGAAGGTGATAGTGGAGTAAATGCACAGATAGCCAAAGGTCTGTTTATCTTTGTCATTTTTAATATAGGTCATCTGAAATGCTGAGCAAAGAAGAAATTGCAGGCCTTCTACAAGCTCACAGTGAGAGAGTTATGACATTGGGAACAAGACAGGTCTATATCAGTCGAGCCAATGTTTGGACCACAGCCCATCGTGTTGTTTAAGAGACCCAGTCTTGGAGAGCAGACAAGCACCCCATGTCACATTTGTAAGCCGATGAACATGATGTTGTGGAAGATGCCATTGACCTTGGGGTCCCAGGATCCTTCCCACTAATCAGTGACACACACACACCTCCAGGACAGTGGAGCCTTTGAAGGTCTTTATAAACATACACATACGCATACATACACATATACACACACACACACATACACACACACATACACACAGACAGACACAGACAGACAGACAGACAGAGAGACAGAGACAGAGAGACAGAGACAGACAGCAGAGAGACAGACAGAGACAGAGAGAGACAGAGAGAGAGAGAGACAGAGAGACACACACACAGAAGGACACACCAAATGGACACACCGAAATGGAGGGACAACCACAGTGGACACACAGTGGAATCCCGAATGGACTACATAGCCCCAGGACACAGTGGACACGGATGACATGGAGAACACACACACCCTGAAGACCACAGCCCCACAGCAGCAGGACACACAGACGAGACAAAGAGGACCAGACAACATGGACAGACACACGGAAGACCAACCAAGGATGGACACAACGGAGACAAGCCGACCACACACAGGAGATGCACGACACAACGGTAGGAGGACCCCACATGGAGGAAGAGACCAGAGGACAGAAGGACACAGAGGAAATATGGAGGATAGGACAGACAGACAGAGACAGGCACAGGTAATCCAGACGAGACCAGACAGACAGACCACACAGAGGACCCACACGAGCCACTGATCGAGACACTGAGTGAGTGAGACACATATGGGATAGACGAACGAATGGAGGAGGTGAAGACAGCCAGAGTCCCAAGGAAAGGAGAAAGAGACCAATATGGACGAAAAGGAAAGACAGACACAAATGAAAGAATATAAATAAATATGGAGGATGAGGACGGAAGAAAGCTTTAGTAATGAAGGAATGGATGGAAGGAATAATGGATGTGAATAGTAATGCACAGGAAGTACACTGGAGTATAAGGATGGATGGACACATGACATGGAATTAAAGACAAATGGAATCATGTATTATAATAGTGGACTTTATAAACTAGAAGCAGTGGCACAGTAGACTAGTGGGAAAGATAAACAGTGTGGTGGAGAGGAAAGGAACGAGAGTAGTGGGAGCGACAGAAAGAAGATGAAGCAGGGAAAGCCGGAGCCCAGAAATGAAGAGTTTGAATGAAAGGAGTGGAGACATGAAAGAGTTTTAGGTAATGAAGAAGGGGGTATATAAATATGACATGAAAGGAATAACAAGAAGAGAATTAGTAGTTTTAATAAAGAAATAAATATAAAGATGGTAGAGTCAGAATTTGGCGTTAACAGAATGAGAACATGGATCCGTCATGCCTTGTTACCACTGTGCAGGCTGGTGGCGGTGGTGTAATGTCTTGGCACACTTTAGGCGCCTTAGTACCAATTGGGCATCGTTTAAATGCCACAGCCTACCTGAGCATTGTTTCTGACCATGTCCATCCCTTTATGACCACCATGTGCCCATCCTCTGATGGCTACTTCCAGCAGGATGATGCACCATGTCACAAAGCTTGAATCATTTCAAATTGGTTTCTTGAACATGACAATGAGTTCACGGTACTAAAATGGCCCCCACAGTCACCAGATCTCAACCCAATAGAGCATCTTTGGGATGTGGTGGAACGTGAGCTTCGTGCCCTGGATGTGCATCCCACAAATCTCCATCAACTGCAAGATGCTATCCTCTCAATATGGGCCAACATTTCTAAAGAATGCTTCCAGCACCTTGTTGAATCAATGCCACGAAGAATTAAGGCAGTTCTGAAGGCGAAACGGGGTCAAACACGGCATTAGTAGGGTGTTCCTAATAATCCTTTAGGTGAGTGTATGTGCATGTGATTAAAAATAATTGATCCTTTAATCATGCCACCTGGTGAGAGTTTAACTTAAAAAAAAAAAAAAAACAGGGCAGAGGGAATACGAGAATTTGACTATTGGCTTGCCCAATATACCTGCCCATCAAGACTTCATCCAGCTCCCAACTGCTCCCATCTCTTCTCTAAAAGCCCGCTGCCTTCAGCGCTGCCAGCTCAGAGGAGAACGGTGTACCCTTAGGAGTGAACATAACTGACTGACAAAAGTGACTGTTTTGGAAACATACAAAAAGTGGGCCACACAGTGGGCGGACCCACCATGTGCAACCTTCATAAAGCTGCTTTCAGATTGTCCAAACTGTGTGTCTGAAACAGAAGTATTGGCCTTAATACAGTTGCTGTTGGGAAGGAGTCCAGGAACGAAATAAAAATTGGATTTAGGGAAACTGTGACCATGTTTCCACAGAGCCCCCAAACACTAGTCTGCCACTAGATCCAAATATAAAAATATCCAGATACTCTCTCTCTCCTTCTCTCTCATACACACTAAACACAGAGCCTTGTTATGTTTTTTTTTCCACTCAATATTACTCCTACACACACACTTCTCTCTGCGGCGCTGCATGCAGTCAGAGCTGGCAGCTTCAACCCCCCCCCCCAGCTAGTAAAGCGACAGGGGGAGCAAACAGACGACACATGTGCACATGCAAGCGAGGATCATCCCTGGCTGCACATACAGTCACATGGCACAAGAGCGTCCTATCAGATAATGACCACGACGCACTACAACGGCATTAAAGTCAGGACAAACAGGATACAGGAGGTGTTGTTGTAGGTTTGAGGCACTTTACCAGCAAGTTAATGGGATGTGAACAGACACAGTCTGACACATTGGGGAACCCCAAGCTGACCTACAAAGCGGCAAGGACTTTGCTATTAATGAACAACTCTCGGGTTTGCTGTTACACAAAAAGATGTCAGTCCTTCAATTACATTTTAAGCTAAAATGATTTTTTTGGCCTTACAAATTTTCCCACAGGATCTGCCATCATGTTGCAAAAATGGCGGGAGTCCCAGCTATGAATCATGACCAAAATTTTAACAAATGGTGCAATGTTTTTCAAATTTCCCATAAATACAGTACAGCAGGTGTTCCAATGACTCTGATAAAGAGGCAGGGGCAAACACTACAACAAAAAACAAAAAAGACCAGAACAAATGTGTATTAATGACCTTTGAATTCAACATAAATACTCTAAAAAGGTAAAAAATACATGATAGAAATAAACAGAAAATGAATCCACAACAGTTCTGATAAACGATTAATCATTTCAGTCATTCATCAAGCAAAAAAGCCAAACATTCTTCTACAGATTTCATCGGATTGGGTTTTTTCAAGATCTACGAACAAAAGACTAATGGCATTTTTCTCAAAACATTTTGAATTTTATTCAACCAAAAATGAAATGATTTGCCAAAAAAAGTTAGCGATATTTAAGCTGTATTATCTTTTTTGTAATTCAAATTATTTTTCTTTTAAATAAAAAAATGAGCGCTAGAATAACTCATGACCTTTGAATGATACTCTTTGAAGCTATCTGCCACCTCCATAATACTCAAAAGGGTAAAAAGTCAGAATACACACACACACACAACACAAATACATCTCCTTTTCCACTCCCTCAGTTACGTAACCTTAATGCATGAGACAGCTTGACTAAGACATCCTAGACCCATCTTGTAATCACCGTTTACTTCGGCATGCTGGAGAATTCGTTCATTCATTACCATGTTGAGCTGATGACCTGTGTGTCAAGAGAGGTTCATCATGGGGACAGGAAAATTGAATGGAAAATTATTCAAACTCATAAAGAAAAGGGATAAACGATCACTTTTGGAAAATTGTGATTTCAAAAATGCTTTAGTGTAAAACCAATGATTGTGAAAGAAACAACTCCATTCATTGCATGAATATTTATGCAAACACTTCTTTATAAGCAGACTCTTGGGTGGGTCTGTCTGTTCAAAATGTCTAGAGAAATATGATAATGATGAGGGCACAGCCTAAATGCCAATGTTATTATTAGGCAACACATTACATTTTTTTAATCATCAGCTCTGTATCTGTAAAATTGTCAATTAATTCTAACATTTGTCCAAATACAAAGTCTTAAAACATCAGCAAACCCTATGTCAGTGTGGTCAACTAAATAATATTGTATTGGCTTGCACAGCTAATAGTGGGCTGTTGATAGTAGCTCACAACGTCAGGCCCTTAAGCTACCCCTGTAGGCTACATGACCCTAGCCTTGCAGGTCGTAGAGGTCAACTGAGAGTCTTCTGGGTTGTACCCTCTCTATCACAAACACAAACATACTTCCCCATGCAGAGGGAGCATACAGTCCATTATGAGAGGTAGCAACAGGCATTCAGGTTCCTGCCTGGCAGATGCACACAGTGGAACACGGGGCTCCCAGAGGCCTTTGCTGCGATATGCAGGCGGGCTCCACTGACAGCCAGGCATACAGTCGACGGTGACAAATAGTAGTGGACTTTTTACGCCCCAGCAACTCGCAACCCCCACCTCTAATACACACACAAACACACACACACACATACCCCCTCGGCACCACCACCTTTTTCCTCCATCTCTTTCCTCCCATCAGTGACACACTGAGATTGGAGGCACAGCCTCAACAGCTCCTGGCTTCTCAGGCAGGAAAATAAAAAAATAAAACAGCAGCAAAAAAAAAAAGAAAAGAAAAAGCTAAATCTGCAGAAATATTATGCACTGTCATATTCCACCCTGACTGAATCTGAGAGAGGAGGGAAGTCTGGAGGAGGTACAACCAGGTGAGGCAATATACTTAAGATCTACAAGACTCTCGGTTAAATTGTTGCGCTTATATGCACTAATAATAATCACATTAAAGCGAACATCACATTAACTAAGCTGCCACGTAAACACCTAAACCTGTTATCTTCAACTCGTTAAATCCCATCATAATCAAAAGCATACATTGATTTTGCAGACCTGGATGACTCGTCAGTCTCATATAAAACTTCATGTGATTTGTGTTAACTTGTTGATTTTGTGGATGCACTTAAGGCAAACAGGTCAAAAAAGAGGAATGGTTTTAATGCATGCAAAAGATGCTCTGTACATTAATCAATGCAAAAAAGAAGAAGCTCAATTTTTAAATCCTTGCTATCTAGTTAGCGGATTCTAGTATGTGTGAGCACTAATCACATGGACGTATTGCACATTGCATCATTGACGAGCCATGTGTGGCCATTATCCTTCTTGGCACATCCGTTCCTGTTTACTTTGCAGATGCAGATTATTAATACAAAATATAAATCAACCTATAAATTATGATGTATTGTTATGGATTAAGTTACCCGTCAGTAGGCTATACAGTATAAAGTAGTTCAAATTGGCCACACCTTTAGCTGCAACAAATGCTTACACATTCATGCATCGCTAATTATAGTACAGTGCAGTGGTGGAAAATAAATTAGTGCATTTACTCAAGTAGCCTACTTTAATGGTACTTGTTTTTTTACTTGAGTATTTTCATTTTCTGCTACTTTATAATTCTACTCCACTACAATATATGTAAATGCCAATTGAGCAGGTCTGCTGCATGCCGCAATGTAGCCTACATTAAATACATGTTGCGGATATTAGCTAGCTACCACACAGAACCAACGGGGGTAAGCCTCGCTTCAGAACTCGAACCTCCTATGGAGCCATTTTGATGCTACCAAACGCTCAGCCGCCGTTAGCATTCCATTGACTGCCATTCATTTTGGCGCCACTTTGACAGCGAATAACTTTACATCTGAAACGTTTAAAGACTTCATTTGTCCATTGCTTATTTCTAAAGAAACACAACAATGTATTAAAGGCTCCATTACCTTGTATCTCACGTTATGGCTCTGTAGTAGACATTTTTGTAAAAAACATAACTACGTGACTTACTGTCGCATAGTAGAGGAATTACCATATAGTACAGGAGAAGCTCGCAGGCAGTTTCGATTGACATTAGCTGTTTAAGTTTAATTACTAATGTTAACTAGCATTTTAGTTAGCAATAATTAGCCTGTGCCCATGTTATCTCCTTACATATACCTACGCTCTCCGTCTCTGCAAGATTGGGAATGATTGAGATTTCTCTTGGCACAGCTACCAGAAGACTTACAACTTTCAGACAGGTTGCTCACGTCACATTTACATTGTCTCTCTCAGTTGGAGGCTGCGCAGTAACGCTCAGCGCTCACCGGAAAAGTGCTTCTAATATCCTTCACTGGTCTCCGTCCAGAGCAATGGGATCTGTTGGTCCAGTTTATATACTATCTATGCACAGAACTTCACCAGCGGCTCAAAGACAACAGTGACAGACAGCTCGAACACCTGTTAGTAGCGTTAATGTTAACGTTACCTTACCTTATTGGTCCTTCACAGTCCCAACCGGGGTCCCAACGGCGGTCAAAGTCAACAAAGAAAACACCTCCGGCTTGAAATGCTGAACATGTTGCAGAATACCGCAGAGTTAGCCACAAAACTGTATTATTCTTCAAAACAAACTCTTGAAGCGACAATATGGTACAGTTGACAGGTTAACCGAGCAGGACAGGTTCAAACATTTGATTTAGTTACAAGTCAAAAATAGGCCTTCTAGCAATACTACAGTGGAGAAATACTCTGAACAATTAAAAGTTATGTAGCCTATTCATACTTATACTTTTTTTACTTTTTTTAAGTACAAAACTAGAGATATGATAGATATCGATTATAGCCACTTTAACTAAGACTTTGAATGCTGGACGTTTACTAGTAGCCTAATGGAATAGGCTACTTTTGTATTGGTACTTTTACTTAAAAAGTAGGCTAATTGAGATAATTAGCCTACTTGTATCTGACTTTCAGTGTAACAGTACTGTAGGACAGGTAATCCCAGTGAGTGTGTATTGATCTGTGAATGAGCAAGGTTTAGATAGTCTTCTTCTGTGTGTGTGTGTGTGTGTGTGTGTGTGTGTGTGTGTGTGTGTGTGTGTGTGTGTGTGTGTGTGTGTGTGTGTGTGTGTGTGTGTGTGTGTGTTTGCGCGCGCGCGTGCAGCATGGCTGGTTAAACCTAAATGTACAACGGATCAATAAATATAGGCTTCTATAGATCCAGAAGCCCCAAGCAGCAATCAGCAGGTACCTCCTCCACTTCAAGCAACCACTGAGTGCAGATGCACCCAGTGCTCAAAGCTCCAATAACAACACAATAGCTTGTGTCTCAGGGCCTGTATTGTTTTGGGGCCTGTGGTCCTTCTTTAATTTATGATTTTACCTGCATGAGCACATTTTCTATTGAAAGTTAAGGATATAAAAAATATATCTACATCCCCATCTACAGCCTCGTGGTCTAATCCAAGTATGTCGATAAGCATTTTATTATGCACTTTAGAGAGTCTTTTAATGAACATGTAATGTCTCTGGCAGTCATTGACCCTCAACACTGTCGAGATCCTTTCAATTAGATAAATCAAGTGCACCTGCTGCATTTAAACTATAATACACATAATCACACACAGTAATTCCCTGTCATTATCCCTGTAATATATCCAAACAACCTGTAATTGGAGATCCATGTACAGTGTAGTAATATTCATCTTCACTGTCCTTGTTTTAAGCTTTATGGCAATGCATCAGGTTTTAAAGAGTTGCGTATGCACAAAGGTCCGCTAAGTTCTGCATGATGAAAATGTTGTCATCAGAGCGTGTGGTTTTGTTGCTTCTGCGCGGACGCCCACATACTGCCAATTTGTTGTAACCGCGTAGCCACTCCGCTACAAGTGGTAGCGTAGCGATCTACTGTGCATGTGTGGAACGCATCCACCAATTGGATATTATGAACAGAAGAACTACTATGCAGCAGTGGTGTCCCCACCTGTCCGTGGCCGTTTGGGAGTATAATCATGCCTTAAGCCTAAGAATTACATTACAAAACATTTTCAACTTATAAAAGGAGCATTTAAAGCTGTGGTAGGTAGTTTAATTTGGCATCATTTGGCAAAAACTCCATAATAACCAGTGCTCGAAGTGGGCCGGTACTCACCGGTACGCAGTGCCGGCACTTCTACATTTTATTCTTAAGCGTACCTGTACTTTTTCTTGCGGACCGCTACTTCTCGCATGTAGCCGGTAGGCCTACTCTACCACTGACAGAGAAAGCGTCAGTGTCAGAGAGATTGACCCTAACGTTACATGAACTACACTACCCAGATACAGGTACTAAAAGAAGGCGTGTGCCAGAGCCAGACACTTCAACAGAGGTCCAAGTCCAACCAGAAACATCAGGTACGATTCATGAGCTTCAAACTAACGTTAACGTCAATGAGGAGTCTGCAGCTACCAACATTAACGTTACCTTAGTCAGTGACACCGACGTCAACAATAACGTGAGTAACGAAACACATGGATGGCCTGACTGTTGGTCAAGGGACCAAATGAACAGCTGGCTCCTTTTTAAAGATAACAAACTGGGCTGCAAAACATGTAGCAGCATCCCGTCACTTGCTGGCCAGACAGAGAGGGGACTGAAGCTGTCAAAAGAATCACTCACACACACCCACACACACACACGACTTGTTTAAATAAATAAATACATTTATCTTGTTAATAAATAACAATAAATTGTTGTTGTACCAGCAATATCTCCAAGTTTTGTTTTTCACTGTAGAAATCTCAAATGTCATAATGATTTGCCAATGCAAGAGAGTACCGGCAACTTTTTTTCCCCCACTTCAAGCACTGATAATAACCTTTTAATACATTGTAAATCCAGTGGTCTGAGAGAAACTGAGAGACTTCTGCACCTCATCTTGGATCTGTTTTCAGGCTTTCAAAAATCTAGCCCTTGACGGGAGACTTTGGCCAATCACAGCGTTCCTATTGTCTGTTCTACAGATGCACGTGCACGTCCCTTTGGATGGTGAACGCCTTATTCAGTGGTGGGAAATCACATAAGTAAATGATCTAAATACTTTTCCCACTACTGCTTAAAACCATGTCATTTTAATGTTGAAATGTGTTTCTCAGACCTTTCGCTAAGTAGTGAAGCTTTAATTAGCGTTCAGAGGGTCAAAATGAACAGATTCTTTCTCCTGTCTAGGCTTCGGTGGGAAATCAAATAAAACCATGTCGCCCTTTTAATTCACGGCCTTTTTTATTTCTATAAAAACAAGGTAATGGCTTAATCTAATGTGATGGTCAAATTAACATTATCTCAGCGAAAGAAGTTCAAACTTAAACATATGCTCTGTTCTGTCAAGGTTTCATTTGGGAATTAAAACCATATTGTCCTTTTAATTCACGGCCTTTCTAATGCAGAACTTTGTTCCTCAGAACTCATGCAAGAAGCTTAATCTGATGGTTAAATTAGTGTTATCTCAGCGAAAGAAGTTCAAACTGAACATATGCTCTCTAGGTTTAAGTCATAAACCAAATTAAACCATGTTGCAGTTTTTGTTCATGGCCTATCTAATATAGAAATGTGTTTCTCAGACCTGGCTATTTAACCGGATAGGATCTACTGTAATGCACAACACATGGACAATTTGTCGCGTGAATATTAACTGGATTATATGTGAGAGTAACGTGTTTCTTGGGGAGTTATATATATATATATTTTTATTTTTGTTGAATTTTAAAAAAAATTTTATTTCTGTGGGTCATCATGATTAGGTACCAGGAAGTACATCAAATAAGGGGCGAAACAAGGCACCTGGTTAGCTCACCTGGTAGAGCAAGCGCCTATATATAGACGTTTACTCCTTGACGCAGCGGCCGCAGGTTCAACTCCAACCTTTCAAGTCTAAGCTGTCCTATCCAAATAAAGGCCTAAAATGCCCCCCAAAAATAAGGGTGAAACAACAACAATGAAAAAAAAAAATAATTCAGAACTTCATCAAAATTCAGAATTTCATCTCTACTTTTACATACTATGCTTCCCTCACTACTTATTATTGATTATATACCGACCCACCCCTACCAACCCAACCCACCCTACCATCCGCCCACCTCTCCCACCCCCGCCCCCATTTACCCACCCACCCCGCACATTGCTGGTCCTCATTCAAGACAGGTCCCACAAACACATACACACACAAAAAAAAGAAAAAAAGACGAAAGATAATTTCACACAAAGTTGCAGAACATACAAAAATGTTTGTGTTTGCGTTGTCGTATCACATCCAAAGCCATGGCCTCCACACCTCCTTCTGATCCCAAATCTGCAGCTGTACCCCTGCTGCCCCCCACCACCACCACTACCACCCAAACAGATACACTCTAACCCCCTCGAGGAAGATCAAAAGCCAGCTGGTCAAATCACCTTGGAGAAGGTCTAAGTCTAAACACCTCAGGACTCGGGATCTCCTCTGCCTGAATGGGATGTGACCCATAAGAGGAGGAGGATGGAGATCCAGATGTTGAGGCGCTACGCTTCAGGGAGCAAAGCGAAGGGCTGAAGTGAGCCTGAGTGAGCAAGTGAGTGGCAGGCGTGGTGACGTAGGTGGAGTACGGCGTTGTATCTGTGTGCAGAGGGATAAGAGCCACATGTGAGCCTCCTGTCAGCACACAGGAGCTTTACCCTGACGTGCGTCCTCGTAGTCGCTCCTTTTTTTTCTCCTTTCTTTCAACAGATGCACCAGTGACATCTCTTAAAAGCTGAGAGGCAGCTCAGTGAGAGGTTTTATTTCACGCAGCTCCTCAGTATTAGTCTGAGGGGAGCTTGAAAGCTACCGAGGCTCAAAGTCTCGCAGTTCGCTGAGCCAGTCACTCTCAAATTGGAGGAAATGTAAATGACTTACATAATCAGCACCCTCCTTATATACACACACACACACACACACACACACACACACACCAAAAAAATGTGAAGTCAGCGATTCATAACACTGTTGATAACTGTGTAAAAATAGCCAAACATAGTCAGTCATGTTCAGCATGTGAGCAGAATAGAAGTGACATTTAATGTGGCTTTTTCTGCTGCATAATGAGGCTTATCCCTGACCCAGAGTCCTGATCATCGTGTGGGTGAAGTAGAAGCTATTTTTCATATCAATTTCGGCATGTTGTGTATTTGAATAAACTTATATCCATACGACTGATTTTCAAAAATTTACCGAGAGGGTGACTATACGGCAAACATTTGGCCTGTGTGTGTGCACAGGTATACAAGGGCAGACAGTGAAACAACTCCTATTGGTAGCCAGTGGATTTATTTCACGATTACAGTGGATTTTTTTCTTCTTCCCGCTGGATCATTCCAATTATTTTCAATTTCAGTTGGCAGCCCTTGACCGCCAAGACAATAGACTTTTTTCCCCCATTTTATTGAGACAGATTGGCCAAGAGTGTTGCTGCCATCTACAGACTCGTGATTACATCTGTTGCCCACCCTCCTCTCACACACACACACACACACACACACACACACACACACACACACACACACACACACACACACACACACAATGTAAACAGCCGAGGCCTTGAGTGATAATGAAATGACCTGAGATGTCTGTGCCTGCAGCAGAGACTTTCAGGATGCAAAGCATACATACAGCTAAACATGGGAGCAGATTATGTTTAGACCTCTATTCACCTGTAGTCACAAGGTTAGCTGGCTGAAAGCTATATCTGCTAAGCTATCTGTTTTTATGTAATGACCACACACAGATGTTGACATACAGTCACTCAGTAGTTCCTTTTTTTACATGTGACCTCTTTAAAACAACGCAAAATGACTTTTTTAATTTAAATCATTCCAATTTAATTCAAATGTATAGGTGCGTGAGCAGATAAAATTAACCAGTCATTCAAAAGAAAAAAATGAAGCAAAGTAAAATTAAAAAAATTATATTATATATATATATTAGATATTTTGAGCTGCAGACAATATTGTTTCTTCTTGCCAATAAGTCTGAAAAACGGCTGTTTGGTTTTGATTTGTGGTTAAGAGAAATTGCAAACACACTAAATCTGCAGAGAATGAGATTTTCTAAGATATAAGGGGCTCAATAAGATCTGGGGCCCTGTACTGACATTATTTCAAGGTAAGGACTAATGTGTTGGTTCTAATGTACTTACTGTGTATATTCCTTTTACTATGTATATGCACTTGCACTTGAAGTTAAACTGCTTTGTATTTAATTATGACTGTGGTTATGGTTATTGTTATTACTCAGGATGTGTTGTGTCCATTTATTTATTTATTTTTCTTCTTCTGGTTTGTTCATATTCCAGGTATGCCCTCAAAAAAGAATGAACATTTATATTTTTAAATGTGTTTCTTCTTTCTATGTCGTTAATCATCACGACCCCTGAGATTTATCTTACGACCTCTTTGGGTGGTCCTGACCCACAGGTTGGAAACCACCGCTGCGTTTAGCTCTGGGGTTTAGACTCATTTCCTTATAGGTAACCCTAAATTTAACCATAACTATACTTACCTAACCTTAACCTCTACCCGATCCCGGTGAGGACAGGAACCGTTTTAGCTCATGATAAATCTAACTGCTGTGAAACCAAATCAGAAACAACAAATTCTTAACCTCAGCAAGCTTAGAGGTCCCCCAGACGACTAAGTTGAAAATGATGCAAACTATATCTAAAATTAGACGCTGTACCCTTGGGGTACTCTGCCTTTGGGTGACCATGGGAACGAATGCCTGCGTGTTCCTCCTACCGTCACCAGCTGCAGACAAACTGTCGCACAGTCCCTGTTGTCTGCTTGTCCTGTAGGCACAGAAATCACCTCCCAGGGAAAAAAAGAAAGGTGGACGGAGAAGAGTGAACAAGCACCACCCCACCCTCCCTGCTCATACTGAAAATAACACACCTCTCTCTGCAGGATGGGCCAACAGGTCGAGGTGCAGCGGGTGACTGAATGGACAACCGAGTATCGTAGGAGATATTTTGGAAATGTCATGCGCTGGCATTATTAACATACCTCTTGGGTTAGCCTGTATGCGGGCTGTCACAGCAAGCGGGCAGAACAGGCACAGAGGTCTGCACGGCTGGCAATGAGGAGGGAGATTTATTATGGTTTTCATCAGCAGGGCACAATTGGTTGGGACACACTTGTCGTTCAAAAGCTCGTCATCATTTCTGCCATCTATTTAAAGTCAAACTCAGGCAACAAGCAAGTAAGTAAGTCAAATGTATTTCTACGGCACATTTAAAAAAACAGCTCGCACTGACCAAAGCGCTGTACATTAACCACAGAATAATAAAATAAAATAACATAAATACACTTACAGATCAGTGATTTAAGCTAAGACGACATCAAGAGACAAACACTTAATTACAGACAATAACAGGGTAAGACAATTTAGGCCTCAAACACGGGGAAGGCCAATGTAAATAGGTGAGTTTTGAGCCTGGTGTTTTAATATTGTAATTGAAGGGGCATTTCTGATGTCAGGTGGCGGTCGGTTCCACAGCTGATGGCCAGCAACAGAAAAAAGGCTCCGTCACCTCTGTTGCTTAAGCCCGGGACCGTGGGACAATGGAGGAGACCTTGGCAAAGGCAACGGCCGTGTCAAGAGCAGGACAGACAACATGCATTCCACAGATGTCTGCTTCGTGGAAAAGAGCCCTGTTAAAATTGCCATGTGCTGAACTGCTTTCACTCGAATGGAAATGTTAACTGCTGAATCCCCCCCCCACCACTCACTTGAGGAAAAAAAAAAACACCTCACACGCTCATTTTGCCAGGGATGACTCAGCTTTCACGAGGTGTGCTGCGAGAGCCCCTTCAAGGGGCGTTATGACAATTCACACAGATTTCTGTTGTTTCATTTCACCATGTGCGCCTGTTACACGGGGTGGGGGGTGGGGGGGCTCCTTCAAGCTCGTTAAACTGAGAAGCAGATTTTTAGATCAACGAATGAATTACAAGCAGGCAAAGTTCAATGTCCAAGTGACATTTCTGTGCACGTTTTAAAAAAAAAGAAGAAAAAAAAAAACCTCTTCCACCCCTCCTGAACACTTTTGGAAAACCACATTAAAGCTTTTCTCTCTTTTCTGTATTAGGAAAGAGCGTGAGTGCGTTCGGGGGCTGTAATCCTTAATAGCCTCTCTCTCACCAGCTGTTTTCATCAGTGTGGTGTTTTGGCGGTGGTGAAAGCCTGGCGAGTGCTGCCGCCCTGTGTTTGCACACAGTAACTGCTGCTGCTGCTCAGTAATAACGCTGATGCACAGTCACTCTCTCAACAATACAAGGGTTCAAATGAGCTGGCCTTGCACCGAACAGCAGAATTACTCTCATTACAGACCATATAGCTGTCATAGTATAGGTAATACACTCCAGCAGCAGCTGTCAAGAATATAGCTTACATCCCAAATCGCTACAGTACAGTAACATTAGGGAATTGACTTTGGGTTAATACACTAATGTACATGTAAGCCGGTGCCAATTGTTTAAGGGCCACTGGTTACAGGCAACGTGGTTTAGTCTTTACACAATAATTTGTTTTTGGCAGTTTTTTTTTTTTTTTTTGGGGATGACCTGACCTGATAACCGTGAGGTGAAGGACATTGCTCAGCATTTGTGCCGTAAAGTTCATAAAATATTCGTTTTTTTTCACAAATCATAATCTGTCACACTGAATAAAAAAAAAAAGAGAAAAAGAATAGAGATGCTCCTTGTTACACCGTTTATGTTGCAAAGTGCCGCCTGACTTTTGCTAAGAAATCAAACATAACAGAAGAAGTGTTATTAGTGATCAATGTTTATTCAAACATTCCTGGATTATCAAGACAGATATACAGCAGATCCGTTTAGTGTCGTCTTTGAGGCACACAGGAAAAAAGATCATTGCCAACAGTGAGTGACTATCATTTCCTACCAAAGTGTCTGTTAAATACAATAATATATTCATGGTCTATAGAAAAGTCAAACAAAATCTTCATTCATGAAAACAATCTAAAAAGAGAGACATCAGGAGATACGTGAATAAGGCTGGAAGAGATACAGTAGGTCCTTACACAAAGTTACGGTTGACAATTTTGGCATCAGTGGATAAATCCCTTATATAAAAAAAAAAAAGAAGCAAACATGAGGCACTTTATTATGAGCAATAGCAGTGGCACTGCTTGTATGTACGAGTAACGCATAATCACCTCACTACCTTAGGGTAGTCACACAGGGCACCAGTTATGCTGCTGAAGAAGGCACTAACTTGTGAGAAGAAAGTACTGTGTCCTCCGCAGGTCTTTAAGATTGACTGACTGATGTTTGTGGACATTTATTTCGAACAAGATAACAGGTAGGGTCATAGAGAAATAAATGATATTACACAAAATAGTACGCATAATGAGATACATGAATGACAAACGCGTGATGGTCAAACACCGACATGTACTATATGAAGACAGATTAGGCAAAAAAGAATAGCTCGTAAGAAAGGCGCCTCAAGTGTTACAGAAAATAATCCTTTTACAAAATATAAAAACTAACAGTTCAAAAGTTTTTTAAAAAAAAGAGGCCACGATCAAATGAATATTTGAAATGCACGACCGGCTAGTTAACGTGGAAACAAAAAGCGCTTTTGCAGTTGAAGAGGGCCCCGGAGTTCGGCTCGGAAAGGAAAGCTGCTGCGACGAGGAGGGACATTTTTTCAAATGCCAATTTTAGCCATCGCAAATCTTTGGGCACTCGGTATGACTTACAAAAAGGAAACAACAAAGGAAAACAGGAGTGGAAGAAAACTACAGTGTTTAAGTCCCAAGGAGTCTGTCCCACGCCAATTTCCACAGTCTGCGTTAGAAATTCCCCATCAGTTTCTCTCGGAGGCTTTTTTTTTTCCTCACAGCGCTGTGATCTTGGAAGATGTAGCTGAGGCTGCAGTTTGAGTGCCTAATTACTTCAAGAAACCTTGGGAGTGTTTTTCCACCCTTTGTTTACCAAAATGAGACCCTCAGATGTGAAATTTGATTGCTTGCCAAAGTTGCAAAGAAAAGAACCTATGGGCTATTTGAGTACGGCATGTGGTGATGAAGTCGCCTCCCTCACCCACCCACCCACTCTTCTTCTTCTTCTTCTTCTTCTGCTGCTGCTTCTCCTAGTACGGCTCTGCCTTTAGACTTCGATATAGGCAGCACGTAAACACCATCCCTATGACCTGGGGATTGGATGGCGGGGGAAGGAAAACAGAATTCAGCAAAAACTCCACGGATACGCATGCATTTCTTCTTTGTTTATTATGTGCAAGCAAACTGTTGAAAAGGGTAGCGTGTGATGCTCACCTGTACACAGGCGATGCCAACACCCACCGCCCCGATGATCTTCAGATGGTCCAGGATGAATTTCTCCAGTTTGGTGATGCAGCCACCCTGAATGAAAAAAACAAAAGAGTGTCTTCATGTTGCATCAGTTGCTGTGGGAGTGTTGCTGGAGTCTCACCGCTGCTCTCACACACACCACGCAGTCTCAATGCTGACACATACGGAGACATGACAGAAATACTGATCGAGCCAGCCGCGCTAAAAAAAAACAAAAAAACAAAGTCAACCACGTCGACAGCCCCGGCACCCTTCATCCTCTCACCTCCACCTTGTAGATGTTGGATGGGTGGTCCCTGAGGCCGCAGAGATCAGTGAGCGTCTTGCAGCAGCTGTCAGGCACCTTCCTGCTTTTTGCGTCGCTGGAGCGAATCCAGACGCTCTCTTCCCAGTCGGAGGAACTGTTGCTGCCACAGCACTTGAACTGACGGGGGATAAAAGGGGAAGACGCACGTTCTTATCTTTAGAGGGGAGAATTTTGACGGTGGCAAATAAGTATAAAAACAGTAGAAGTTGTTTTGCTGTATACCAACGGATGACATTTTGTAATACTGCACTTCGCTAAAGAAATACGAGCAAAAGGTTTGTGTAATTTGCTGAAGGACTGGTTTGAGATTTTGGGCTTCTTTGTTTTTCTTACCAATAGTTATACGAGGGTACCGATACTACGTTGACATTTGTATGGTAAATAAGAAGCTACAGCAGGCTCTCGGCAAGAAAGCGAGTTAAGTGTGTCTGTGAGAAGTCCAAACTATTTTTTTTTTATTTATTTTTTTTAGGAAAGTTGAGGAGAAAGAACAAAGAATAAATGTTGACCTCTGACAGCCCGAGGGCATCTCATACTCATAAAAAATTAACAGAGTGAAGTGTGGACTGCTGCTCAGATTTATCCGTTCCTTCATGTGCCGTCAACCGGTATAAGCCAAAGAGAGGGGGAATTACAGCACAGGCTGCAGGCAAGTCCACCCTGCTCAGCTGAAGACAGAGCGGACTGGAATCAGATTTGTTTTGACTTGCCCCCCCCATCACCAAAAATCTCTAATCTGATGGGATGATAGGTTACCAAAACACTGTCCAATCACATGCGAGTCCATGTGGCTTCTGCTTAGAAGCTCTGCTTCACTTATAACGTGACGGTGTGGATGCAAATACATCCAGTTTTCCAATGTATTTGGGGTCAAAGTAAAACGGCACTCTTACTATAAAAGTAAATATGCGTTGTCGTTTCAGAGTTTGTGTTAAAAACACGATTAAATGAACCTCTGGCTTGTAAAATTGGTAGATGTATCCATCCATTTATCCATCCTGGTTTTGCACGTGGATGCTTACCTCCTGCTGCAGCTTGTCCACAGCCCTGGTGATGGGCTCATGGCTGCTCTGTTTATACTTCTGGGTCATGGTCTCTCTCAGGTTCTGCTTCAGCTCCTCATTCAACTGTTGGGACACACGGACACAGATGTACTCACTAGCAGCCGCAATACATATAGCCACTAAAATGTCAGGCCAGCACAGAGCATGAATGACCAAGGGATGAAAAGGAGTTGTAATTGTTGACTGATTGATGAGATTTATAGCACACAGGGCTAGGTTTATCAAGCCGTTTGCGCCTGTTTCCAGGCGCTAATTGGTCACAAAGACGGACGTAACCGATGCGGGCTATTTACAAACAGGGCGCACTTGGGTAAAATCGCAGATTGACCGCCACATGAGCGAGAAGAGACAAGTTGCGCTTTCAATATGCGTTCGTGGGAGGGTCGTGGGGGAAAGTGGGAGTTCCACCCAAAAAGGTGGGAGGATGAGCGCAAAGTGCACCTAATTATATATTCCGTGGTATTTACAAAGACTGTCAGTAAGAGCGCGCCTCTATTCTGCGGGGGAAATTCTCCGCCTCTTAAAAGCAGGTCTAAACCAGCCGCAATCGAGTTTCCTCGTAGACCTTTATATGCCGCTGGTGAAATGGCAACAGTAATTTGAGCAAGACGAAGACATAGGCGAGGCTGAAAATAATTTGAACACAAGAATAACACTTTGTCAGTGAACACAACATCATTTAGCGTTACGGATCAAGCAGCCATGCAATATTAGAGTTACTGGAAGAAATCAAAGATGAAATTGAATCTCCCACTCAGCGTTCACATCCCATTCCAGCAGTTGTTAAACTCCTCGCTACATTACAAATATTGGCATCAGGATCATTTCAAACAGTCATAGCATCAGCAGTGGGAATATCGCAGTCTGCACTCAGCCATATCATAGCACCAGTACCGCTTTGCTACAGCGCAATCTACGGTCTAGTGGGCGGAGAAAGACGCTGATTGCCTGATGGGTGTCAGGGTTGATAAATACTACGCAAAATGTGGACGCATAGCATGCGCTATTACCGAACTCGCATAAACAGACGCAGCGCAAAATGCGCTAGTGTTAGTAAATTAGGCCCACAGAGTCTAAACGCTCTCCTGGCGACACGTGTCATGGACCGTAGGTTCTAACGACAGAGGAGCAGACGAGGACGAAGCCGGGTCGAAGGCAGTGGAAGACGGTGGTTTCTTTTGTTTTGTTCTCTGGACCAGTGGCAGAAAACGCTTACTGGAGGAGTGCGAGGTCTGGGGGGGGCTCAGTTTCTATGGCAACAAGCCAGCTGGGAAACCACTGTAAATCAAAAGGCGAAGGAGATATCAAGGGAATGAATGATGAAGAGAGGAAGGGTGGGGTGGAAAGAGATGAGAGATGGGAGGTGAAGACAAAGAGGAAAGGAGAGGATAGAGAGAGGGGGGATGGGGGGGGGGGGTGTTTAGCTGTATATTTTACCTGTTGACAGTTTAGCAAACACTGCGGTGGTAGGGAAGCAAAAACAGCAATTCTACATTCAAAATGGCTCAACAAGTAAAACCAGCCGGGCTGTGAGCGCGAGTGAGCGGCATTATGTTCCATTAACCACATACAGCACCAATCGAAGCAAACATGAGTTCAAGCATCTATTCAGGCGATGGCTGTGAAACTGAAACCAGTTCCAGCCCAGCCTGGACCGGCTCAGGAAAAGTCACAGCAGCAGCAGCAGCAGCAGCAGCAGCAGCAGCAGTTTAGAGCTGCAGATGTTGACATGTAAATGTGCGCCATCTACAGGTAAGGGACTTAACAGCATCTGCTGTTTTGACAATGGTGTCACGTGAAGGCAACAAGCTGCAATAGCTTTCTTTTTCATGGCTGGTTTTTTGACATCTTTTACATTTTAAAACATACAAAATAGACACCACATGCAGGAAGAGGATTATCACTGTGTCTTATATAGCAAAGAAATGCATCTTGCTCAGTTGGTATCAACAAAGCCCCCCATCATTTCATCTGTTTAAACGAATCCTAAATGAAACTTTAAGACTGGAACAACGCACATGCGCCCTGAAAAATAAGGGGGATACCTTCCGAAGGATATGGGAACCGCTTATGGACCTCTGACACTACCATATCATAACAGGGTTTGGCATGTTTACATAACATTCACAAAGGATGAACTGTGATCTGTGACCATGGACTGACTTGATTTAATTTGCTGTATTTTATTATTATTTTTACTTTTTTTCCTCTTCTGTCTGTTATGTTACTAAAATGTTAAAAATCAATAAAAAGATAATTGAAGAAAAAAAAACATACAAAATGTTAAGAGTATGTACAAGTATATATTTTCGGCTTAAACACTGGTAAGAATACTGAGTTCACACCGTTCAGAGCATCTTAATGTGTCTTCAGCTCACCATAACTAAAAACTAAAAAAGAGGAATAATAATAACAAGGGATGAAAGAACAGAGGGATGGAAGGAGAGTGGCTTTAGAGATTTTAGCAAAACGGAATTAAAGCAACAATCTTTTGAAGAAAGTAAAGGAGTCAGAGCTTCAGGAAGCAGGAGAGAGAGCCGTGGAGCTCAGCGGCTGCTCCTGTTCAGACCAGTGGTGTATTAGGAATCAGGCGCTTCTAATGAAAGCAGTGCACCTCTACACTAAGAGAAGGCCTGTTGCTGAGCTACAAGCCACCAGGCTTTAAGACTAGTCGGGCCGGGAGCGACGCTGGTGGAGAGCAATCAGCCACGGTAATATTACACGAGTCAAAAAAAAAAAAAAAGCCTCTGCCACAAGCCATACCACACCGGGAGCCTCTCAGAAGCAGAGCGTCCTTGCTGCCCGACTTGCAGATTATATTGGCTCTACAAGTACTTTACAGAACAATCGCGTGTTTATTAAGCTAGCATCTACCTTCCACTCCAAGCACTCCTGGAATTTTTCTCTTTTCTGGTGTTGTCCTTAAAAAAAAAAAATAATAATAAAGATCTGTGATGTGGTATTATGTTTTTCAACCTCCAAGATGAATATCTCATTGTCCGTGGTGTTGTAGAGGAGACATAAATGTTATTGGGAGGGAGGTGTGTTTCGGTAAAGTGACTGGATAGTCTCGCTGTTTCACCGCCTGCCGTGTTGACCGAAAGCCCAGCGGCTTGGGTGAAAGTAGACCTGGCGCTTGTCTTTAGCGGAGCGGAGAGCCGATTTTCACGCGCGCTTCTGGGGCGCGCCTTGGTGCGGCTGGTGGAATATCAAGCGTTGACTTGAATGGCAACCATTGCTCGAGGGGGGTCGCGGCGCCTTTCGGAACGCAGCGTGGACGCGCCAGGTGGGAAAAAAAGGGGTAAACTCTACACTGCAGGTTTTAGTCTAGTTTTTGCATCAACTACAGCACATGAGAGAAGACAAGAATCAATTGTAAGTAAAACTGTGTGAATTATGTAATTACTTCTAATTCTGTAGTGCCCAGCAGTATTTTAGCTCTCTTTAGTCATTTACCTGTGTCAGCAGAGTTCTTCATTTCTTTGTTTTTGGAGGGAACAGCTCTGTTTCAGTGTAGAATAATCCCAAATCATAACAAAATGATTCTAAATGATTCTGACACAGAGCATTCAGCCTTGTTATGTGTACTGCTGGAGGCATTTCCCCTTCCATTTGGACTAAATGTACCACGAGTAATATGCTCAGTCTGACATTAGTTTTATTTTTTAATGGGCTTTCTGATATTTTTTTCCCAGCAATCTGATTTATCATGCTAGTTTTGTCATGGAAACTGAAACAGTCTTATTAACTCTTTTGACTACGCGCTCAGATTAAGAGGCAAGCATGCTCTATTGATTTTTTTAGTACATCATATCTGCTACACACAGAGACATCAGATTAGAGTATCAAATGATGATTTTCTGTATCATGGTTTACTTTTTTTTTTTTTAACTACAGTGACAATAATTGGATAATTGATCAAAAATAAGAATATCAAAAGAAGAAAAAGAAACAGTATTCATGAGATTCCCTTTTGTAATCCGCCCAACACCATTCAGTTACGATTGCATTATTACTTAAAACAAACCCTTAAGTCTTTCTATATCGGTGAGCCGCTCCTCCCGTCATTCCACACACACAACCTAATGTACAGTAAAAATCCCAGGGTGCATTGTAAAATACATTTGAAAGGACTTTTAAAAAAAAAAAATGTTATTGGTTTGAGAGGGATTACCTGCTGGTAGTAGATATAAGCCAGGACGCCAGCCAGGATCTCCAACAGGAAGATACACAGCAGCAGGACAAAGTACTGAGGACACAGGGAACAACAGAGGAGGAGAGAAACAGTTAGGGGATGGTTATGCGATGGAGCGACAGGTAGCTCCAAAGTCTGATGTGGAAAGTCACACATGCAGCGCTGCAGGAGAGGCAGTTTGAACAAAATAGAAACCTATAGTTAATTAGTAGGGCTCGGTTTCGTTCAAACATTTCCAATACCGGTACCGATACCATGAATTCGATACCAGTTCCTAAACGATACTTTTTCGATACCAATTCTATAAAACAAAAAGAAATTACAACTTTAGGGCACAAATACGTGAGCCCGTCTCTGTGTAACGTAGACTTTTTTCTGCCTGCCTCTAAGACGTGTAGCACTAAACAGCCAATCAGCAGCATTATTGGATCTTGGTAGAAGCATGCCGCATGCTGATTGGCTCACTGACGCTGATGAGATTTACTCCTTAAGTACTGAAATTTGGTATTGAATGACAAGGCTGTTTTCGATACTTCAGAGGCAATTTGGTCGGTGCCTAAAAAGTATTGAATTCAGTACCCAGCCATATTAATTAGCAATAATAATAATAATATTGGAAAAGTTGGTCCATTGCAGGTTTGTGCAGCCATTTGATAGAAAGAGAAAGTGAAAACAAACAATGCTCGTAAAGACATTCTGCCTGCCTGGGCTAGGTTTCCTGCTGATGGCACAAAAGCACAAATGAAATGAAGGAGCTGCTCAACAGATAGAAAAAAAAGAAAGAAAGAAAACTCCAACTCAAACAGCTCAAAACATGTTGCTGTCTCTTTGTTAACTTTCATTGTTCAAATTGTTTTGGCAGTCACAGTGTGACATCTGAAGTACTGTATTATTTATTTATTTCTTTTATTGGTTACTATAAAACACTTAACCCTCCTGATGTCCTCGGGTCAAATTAGACCAGTTTTCCAACTTTTTACATCAGAAATTTGTTTCTTTCAAGCGGAGTGTCCCGAAAAGTTTCCAGTCAACGCTCTTCGCAAGTAAAGTTAATGATCAGGTCACTAACCTGTCAAAAACAGCATCCCCAAACTAAACTGACATATCTGTGATCATCCATCATTTAGTCAAAATAAACCATGATTTCTGCTTTTTGTTTTTTAAAAGAAAAAGTGATATAAATTCATATTAGTGGTTTATATAATGGTGGTAGCGTGTGTGTGTGTGTGTGTGTGTGTGTGTGTGTGAGAGTTGAGATGAGATGTTGAGATGTTGAATGGAAAAACCCCATAACAAGGCTCTGTGTTTAGTGTGTATGTGTATGAGAGAGAGACAGAGAGAGAGAGAGAGAGAGAGAGAGAGAGAGAGAGAGAGAGAGAGAGAGAGTTCATATTTGGATCTAGTGGTAGACCAGTGTTTGGGGGGTGGCAACATAAGCAAAACAAAATAAAACTTCTTCTTCTTTCCGTAAATAAATACAAAATGTTTTAAAAAAGGTCACAAGAAGTGTTCATTTTCAATTTTGACCTGGGAGGACACCAAGTTCATAGTCTCCAGGAAGACAACACAAGGGTTAAACCTGAAACTTGTTTCTTTGGTAACAAGCTGTGAACGCATATTGGTATAGTGAACTTGTAAGCAAACAGTTCCTCATTTACACATCCAGCTGAGGTTGTGGATTAAACTGCACCGTACAGGTGTAACTAATGCTTAATAGCAGTGCATTAAACATGTACAACCGTGTCAGCCCTCACAACAGATGACAAAACTTAAAGCTAGGCAAATTGAAGTAAAAGTGCTGTGTGTTTTCTTATGGTGATGTGTTGCTGCTGTGGTCATTTTAATTAAAGCCCTAAACTGCAAACCTTTAAGTTATTTGCTCAGTGGCACATCTCACACTCTTTGTTGAGGTGTGCTGTTCAGAGTTTATCGCGGGTATCTGATTCGTGACCGGGCCCGTGGGAGTTAGAGAGAAGGTCTGCAGACGTTTTCCGCAGAATGAAAAGACAAGAAGAGATGTTATCAGATCAAAAACCTTGACCCAAATTCCTCTGGCGCGCTGCTATCAGAGAGAGAGAAAATCAGGCCGGTAAAAGTGCACTTGGTCTTTGATTTGATAGCGTTGGCTGATTAGACCTCGGAGTGCCTCTGAGCCTGAATGCTGAACGGACTCGTGCAGACAGAAGCGTGTTGATGTTATGTTGATGTTAGGTTTAAGAAGCATGGCGACACAGGTTGATAATGAAAACATAAGAAAGACAGATTAAACAATTGAGCTTATGACAGTTAACAAGGTGTGTGAGGATTTGATCCGACCACAATTTATATTGGATCCTTAATGTCAAGATACGGTGAATTACACTTCTCCCATGATTTGATTACATTTGATAAGGGCAAGTTGCTGTAGATACGTATGTTTCCATATTAACATTTTTCTAGTCAAGTTTTTCATTTAACGTGTGCCTTTCTTCAATTTACTGTTAGGAAATGTCTTCATCACAACTCTTTAAGAACAATATTTGAAGTATCCTGAACAAAACGGTCTTTAGGTAACTTCAAACAACTACCAGCTAATAGTGTATTAAAAGTTTACTTTTTTTCTCCAAAAAAAAAAAAAGGATATCCCTGGCATTAAAACAAACAGCAATATCTTTAAGGCAGGAAATGGTAGTTGTAGGTATGGATGCTGAACAGAAACGTATCTAAGTAGGTGGTCAGTAGTAAATTAATGCAGATACAGATATTCAGTGCAGAACAGACAGACTGAAGACAGACGTCTGATTGTACAAGACAGAACTAGCTAGTGTGAGCATAACATATACATGCACTTATGCACATTTAGTATGTTATATATATATATATATATATAGAAATACAGAGAGAATTGTGTGGAGCTGATAGTCTTAATACGCTTTGTATCAACTCATTCATTCACTCATTCATTACATTTAAGCAATGGCTTAAATGTAACGGATGCTTATTAATATCAAAAAGTTATGCACTAAAGCTTTAAATAAACTCAAACTCAATTCAAATAAACACCTTTTGCAATGAACGGATAGGAAATCAGTCTCAACTTGAACACATGTATTGTTTAATAATGTACCTTTAACAGCCACACAGAGTGGGATTTGATTAAGAATTGTTTCTCAGTGATGTAAGTTCTCTTCAGTGTTGTAATGTAACGGAGTACAAATACTTCGTTACTGTACTTAAGTAGAAATTTCACGTATCTGTACTTTACTTCGCTATTTAAATTTATGTCAACTTTCACTTTTACTCCACTACATTTCCTAGATAAAATTTATACGTTTACTCCGTTATATTTCCACTAAGCATCTTCGTTACTCGTTACTAAAAAATAAAATTAGAAGAAATGTTGCGAATGCAATAAGGGAGGTTTGGCGAATCACTGCTCCTAGATTGCATTACGACGCCCGCGCGCACGCGGCTTCCATTTCAGCGCTTGTTTGTTGCTAAAGGAGGAGGAGGACCACAACTGAAACCGCCATGGAGGGATGAGCACCTACTGGAGGGCCTGCCGTTATCGTGAGCGACCAGGCTCGACATAAGCAATGGCCCGGCGAACGCCCGGGGCCAGTAAAAACGTTATGTTGGGCTGGTTGCAGCCACAGTCACTGGTATGCGCGTTACTACGCAGCACAGTTACAGAGGATTATTTCACCCGATGGCGCAGATGAACTAACGCTACACTCGTTACTGTAAGTAGGTAGCCTACAATAAAACCTCCATGATTAAAGAGTCAATACTTATCAATAACCCACGTACCTGTTCTACAGGCAGAAACACGTAGAAACCGATATTTCAGTCTGCGCTGTCCACTCTCTGGCCCTTGGTAAAAATGTAGTTGATGACCCCTGGTCTAGCTTTGCTGCTAATGGCACAACATCCAGTGGCAGTGGCTAGCTGGGTTAGAACCATTTTCTAAAGCATAGGTGCAGTGTATATTTTCCTGCTTTTTTATCCTTTTCCAATCACACCTATGATATTTCTTTCAGGGCCAGTAAAAATGTAGAAGAGGCCAGCAAAACTCTGATCTACTGGCCCCGGGGGCCAGTGGGGATTTTTTTTTTCATGTTGAGCCCTGCGACCACCCCGACGATAGTGGTGAACTCGCTGAACAGGGTAGTGGTGAAGATAACGTCATACACCCGTGTTGTAAGAAATGTTTCTGTACATTGATGTCAGCTCTAAAAATATGCTGTTTGTTCTTTGAACTTAAGAGAATTGTGCCTGAAAAGTCCTAGAAAAGAATGTGATTTTGATTTGATGAGTGAGATTAAGAAGATATGGGAACCCTGAATATGCTTTATGCTTTACTATAAGAAAGCCACAATAAAAGTTCTAACCGCTTGCTTTAAAAAAAAAAAAACTTTTACTTTTACTTCAAATACTTAAGTACATTAAATATCAGAAAATTACTTTTGATACTTAAGTACAGTATATATCAGATACTTTAAGACTTTTACTTAAGTAATATTCTAAAAGGTAACTTTCACTTCTACCAAAGTCTTTTTCTAGTACGATACTTGTACTTTTACTCAAGTATTGCTTTCTAGTACTTTATACAACACTGATCTGAACAGACAAATCTTTGGGGTTGAAGCTGAAAACGAGGACAACTAAGTTAGTGGAAGGTCAGTTTTTCTGACTGTACTATACTTGTAATCTTTGCACAATGCTTTCTCTTTCACACACAAAAGCATGCTTCTCAGGCTGATCCCACACGGACAGTGATGTGTTCAGGGTGTAACAGGGAACCTGCTGTTGGATGTGGTGACAGAGGCGGCTGAATTATAGACTGCAGTTCCTCCAGAGGACTCCTTATGATTTCAGGCACACTCCCATTTACTCTCATTTTACGTCTGAGCTGCGATTCTTCCCCCGGGCGACTCAAAGGCACAGTGTAATTACTGCAAGAAAGGACTCAGTAGGTCCATATGTACAAAAAGCCCTGCACTGGCTTCAGACTTCCAGACTAAACTACAAAATGTCTAACATCACTCTGACTTATCTTGCTGAGGTTGTTGGAAAATATTAATTACACAATAATACAGCTTCTTTGGCCTTTTGTGTACATAAAGGACCAACATTATACTGCTTGGATACAGTATGCAGCTCCGTTGTGGATGGTGTTTCTATTTCAGACTTCATTAGAAGTGTACTGCTGCCTTTACAATTACAGTCACACTGAAGGTAGGGCTGCTCCATTATGGAAAAAAAATTATAATCACGATTATTTTGGTCAATATTAAAATCACCATTATTCAACACAATTAAAAGGTGCTCTAAGCGATGTTGCTTGTTGACGCTCAAAGTATTGTCAAACAAAACGAGGCTAGATCGCCCCTCCCTCCTCCTCATCCCGTCCCCTCCCGCGCACTTACCCTCCCCAACCCCCACCCCCCAAATCCTTGTTGTCGGTTATTGGCTGGAACACTGTTAGTTATGTTTGGTGGTGCGGGTTGGCGCAGTTTGTTTTTGTTGGAGTTTGTGGCACCTGGGCTGTCTACAGACACCGCAGTTTTTTTTTTACAGTGTGTTCAGGGGACAGGCAGCCAGCGGATAGTGAGGAGAGGTGTGCTGTATGTGAAAAAAAAAAAATTGTGACATCGCGGTTTGGCGGATCGGCGCGTTGACGCCGGGAAAAGCAGAGTGGACGTTGCGTGCTGCTGGCCCTCTTCCCCCCTCCCTCAAACAGAAAAGGGTAAAGACTGTAGTCCCTTTCTCTATAGACTGGTTGAAATCAGATTTTCTATTTTTGCCCAAATCGCACTCGCACAACGCCAACGCGCCGATCCGCCAAACATCCACAGCTGTCCTCCGGCTCCGCTGTCCTGCCCGTCTATCTGTGCTCCGTCCTGCACTCCTGTAGCGTCCCCAACGTTTCTTTTCCGCTCTCTATCCGCTCCTCTTTCCTCCTTGTGTCTCAGCCATCCATTATCAAAATGCGCTCCCGGTGTGTTGGAGCGCGTTCCGTGTTCCTCCAGCATCTCTCCTGATGAGATCTGCCTCAGGTGCGCTGGGAGGAGTCTTCCGTTCTGTGCCAGGCAAACGCAAAAACACCACACTATATACAAAATAAAACACCCGAAACACCACACTATATACAACATGAGAAATCTCTGGCTGCCTGGCACCACTTCGTGACATATATACATGTAAAAAGTATAAATATAGGCTATAAAATATGAAGAAGAATTATAAAGGACTATGGATATGCAGCCTACAAGATTTACATTGCTGTGTTAACAGAATTGTGATGAACAGTACTAGTAAATAAATAGAAGCAGAACTGCAGAAAACTATATTGCACACTAAATATTAAAACAGAATATTGCACAGAATGTGAAGTATTGCACTACACTACAGGGTCCAGTTTAATAACAAAGGGTCCATGTGTCAGACACTTTACTATCACGAGCCACGAGATAGTATCTTGAGGCCACGAGATAGTCATAATTAATTTTTTTGACAAAGTGGGACCAGGGGGGCTCCGTACTATTATATGTAAAAAAACAAAAGTTTTAATTATAATGAATTCTAAATTTGTAACTTTATTGCAGATAAATGATCTTTTTATTAAATGGGCGGACAAAGAAACAGACAAAAGAAAGACAAAAAGCAGATGAAGACAGCAAAGACAAAGATCAAGTGAGAAAGACAAAGAGAATGAGAGAGAACTAAAGAGAGCCTGTAATATGGCTGATGAAACTGCATGAAGTCAGTTTCTCCACAGGTGGATCCAGCCTCTGTTAGGACCACTTTTCCATTTGGCTCGCTCATTTGGAAGGAAAAAAAAAAAACTTTCTCCCTCCTCTCCCTGAGTCATTACACTGTTCTGTCGCTTTTCTCTCACAAAACAATGAAGCTGTGTGTTTGCAGACACACACCACACCCCTCTTCCCGTGGGAGAGATTTCTTCTTGTTCTCTTTATCTTACTGACCTCGTTCATACTTTGTATAGTGCAAACATCACTAACAGCCTTACAAATATGGCCTCCCCTTTAACCCTCCTGTTGTCTTCGGGTCAAATCTGACCCATTTTCAAAAAGTTTCTATATCAGAAATGTTCTTTCAACCAAATTTTTTAAACAAAATAACGTGGAGAGTTCCATACAACGCTCTTCACAAGTTAAATAAATGATCAGTTCACTACTTTCATTGAATTTGGGTGTTTTATTCAATTTTATAGCATAAGATAAATTAAAATAATTATAATAGATAAATAATAAATAAATAAATTTATAATAGAACACTGAAAAACAAAGTGACAAAAAAAGTGACAAAAACATCGGTAAAAGTGAAAAAAACGTCAGGAAAAGTAACAAAAACATTGATAAAAGTGACAAAAACGTCAGGATAATCTTTAAAAAACATGGGGAAAAAAAGCACAGAAAAATACTGACAGAAGAAAGTGACCAAAAAGTGTTGAAAATACTACCAAAACGTTGGAATTTTTTTACATTTTGACCCCTAAAAACATAAAGTTGCATGGTCGACGGGGAAGACAACACAAGGGTTAATCTAAAGGCTACTGCAGTTAGTTTATCTAAGCCTTACCGCTGCAAATATCCTGGTGATGCTATGGCTGCATCAGCACGTGTGTGGTTACAACTTGTGAGCTTCAGGCTACAGGACACAGCTGCTCTCATGTACTCTCAACAGGTACCAGGCACTCACAGGAAAAACAATTACTCTACCTCTCTCCCCCCAGCACCCTGCCCTTATGTTTGCCCTCTTTAACAATCTCGCCAGCCTCTCTCCTTGCCGACAAGTTCAGTCTGTCGCTGTGATTCACTGACCTAATCTCAACTCTTCCGGATGCACTGAGCGTTTCAAAACGGCACAACACACAGGACAAGAGGTGGTGAACGCATCCTGAATTTACGCATTTTAGTGCAGAGGTACAAATCAAAATGATCTTGGGCCTCATTTATAAACGTGGCGTACGCACAAATGAAGACGTACACCACTCTCTGCGCAATAATTGGGATTTATGAAAAGCACACTTGGGAAAATGTGCGGTCCTCTACGGACACTCTGACCCAGGCGTACGCACAGAAACGGGGGAAATGAGAAACGGTGACACCGACGGCAGACGGATGAAACACGTGAAACTGAGACCATTGTGTAAAATACATCGAAATATTGCCTCTCATTGATGGTATGAAGAATTCACTAAGCCATTCTTAGAATTATTATCAAACACAAACACCTGTTTGATCCATCTGCGGTGAAAACCAGACAAAATAAAACAAGATACTATTGTAAATTCAAATGAAGATATATTTGCGAAAAAAAACTCAAATGTTCTGTAATTATATTGGCATGTTATGCAATTTATTCTCATGATAAACAGGACAAATAATGTTCACACTGATGTGGTTTTCGATGCCTCCGTCTGGCGGACCACGTCATTTTAATATGGTCATCATATACAGTATCATAGGGTTTTATACAGTGTTTATTTTTATGGCTTTAGATCGTTTTAAATGTTTGTTTTTATTAATTTTGATTAAAGCTTGTTTAACCATTGTGAAAAGTACAATAAGACGTTTTACTTATTACTTTTTGTCATTTATAATTAGATTCATTCCGACACCTTTTGGACAACCCCCTGGCCTTGATTGGTGCATCTGAACAGGGAGCGGTGGATTTTTGCAAATCACACTACAAAGTGCCAGAGGAGCTGGATTTTTTTTTTTAATTACCTGCTTCATGTAGTTCTACTGGAACATAGGGTCAGTTTCAGCAAATATGACAGAAAGTTAGTTTTATAAGGCTTACCCACTGCACCTTTAATTTGGGCCACAGTCCGACATTCTGAGGCTGTGGCATTAACTACATCTGCAACAAGTTGTCACTTTACAGATTTTTTTGCATTAGTAATAACCACACTGTGCCCTTCAAACATTTTTTCCACCTCTCTAACAATAACTACAACTTCACATTGAGTGAATGTCCTTTGTTTTGTTTCCTTTTTTTTTTTTATCCTAGCTATTTAACGGTATTATTAGGATGTCTTTAAGGATTACCATAAAAGTAGGATATCGACTTTTAATATATATTTTAGATGATATTTTAAAAAAGAATCAGCAATTCCACTTGCCTTTGACTGAATATTTAGATAATTTCTGACTACTGTCATTTTTACAGATACAAATACAGCTATTGGTGCATGTGTCCCAGACCTACATGAAAGTACGTAATTACGACAACTTTATGTTAAACATTTCAGTCATTACAAGTGATGAAATGAGCATTGATATCATATCATATTGATATCATATGGGGCAGACAGCTGTTGCGTGATTTGAACATATTTCTATGCGAGACGTCAAGTCTGTACCATAACTTTGTTCTAGATGCTATTCTTGGCTTTTAGAAACGTCTTGCTTCTTCATGAATGCTACATATAAATACATGGCTGGATTTTGACATCTGCCTTGTCGCAACCGTAAAATATCTGGCTGCGCCGAAATCTTGTGGACTCGTCTGCTGAAAAGTGGATCATGCCACAGATGTTCTTGCAAAGCTTATATGACACAAACATTTCAACTGCGCCCACAGTGGTGTGCATGCATAAACTTACCATGTCGAAATGTGTGGCTTGAGGGCCTGAACAGTTTGTGCACGAGTAAATAGTACAGTGTTTCTGCGTGTTTAGTTCCATGCAGATCTCTGATGGCAAATCCCTCTGCTGTGTACAGAGTGTGCCAAATCAAATATGGGCACACACGCGCTAGAGTATGAAGTTTTTGTTTTGTCTAAACTGAACCCAGTCGAGGCCGACACCTCGGCCGTGGTGTGTGTGTGTGTGTGTGTGTGTGTGGGGGTGTGTGTGTGTGTGTGTGTGTGTGTGTGTGTGTGTGTGTGTGTGTGTGTGTGTGTGTGTGTGTGTGTGTGTGTGTGTGTTTGGCACCACAACGTCCTTCTAATAACCTATTACTTCTGGCAGTTATATACGGTGTCCCACATTTACTTTTTGGCTTATTCTAGGGAAAAACTAAATCCATCCACATGCCAATATAAAGCTCAGTGCCCAAATACATGGATGTACTGTACATCCTACTGAGGAATGTGCCATCCCGCATGTTTTTAGTGATATTTTGTGCACAGAATCAGTCTGTCGGTCATTTACTTCTACAATAGATCTTCATTTCTGAGTCTTTTGGGGCTTCACACCTGCTTATTATCAATCCACATGTGTAGTTAGCCATCTGGCTGGAGACAGGACAGAAAGATTGTTACTGCTTCATATCAAACACAGTAACAGGCAACAAATAAGAAGCCTGTGTGATACAGAACGTGTTCCCTTTGTTTTGTACCTGGGCAGGTAGTGGTCTATGGTAGGGGACAAACTCGGTGAGACTTGGTGAGCGCACAGGCAAGTTACAATATTTGTTTTTATGGCAATAAAGTTATCTCAACTCAAGTCTAAACTAAAGATTGTCGTTCATTTTTAAATCAACAATAGTTACTATGGCTGTGATTGTTGCATCTTTTATTTTCACCTTATGAAATTAGTTTTAGCATTAGATCTCCTTTCCAGATCACGTGATGAGATGACAAACCAGCTAACGTTTCATGCTCTCTCCTTCTTTTTTTTTTGCCATGTCTTGACGAGCCATTAGTGAAACTACAATTGGTCATAAAATAAAGTTCTCCAATGAAGGGTGTTGGTGGTGGCAAGAAAGAAAATCACTTAAAAAAAGAATGCATATATCGCAAATTACTTTTGGGTTGGGTTTAGGTTGCACAGAACAAGTGACTTCTTTTCACACACACACACACACACACACACACACACACACACACACACACAAGTGCTGTTGTGTGCAGCGTCACTCATCTCTGTACCCTGACGTGATCTCTTACCACTCGCAGTAGCCTCCTCTGCTCCTTGAAGGTGGCACAGCAGCCCAGCACGCCTGTTACCATGACGATGGCCCCAGCCAGGACCAGTATGTAGGCGGAGGCGGCGTAGGTCTTAGAGGAGAGAAGGCTGATGTAGTCGCTCTTCTCAACCAAGGTCCAAACACCCACCGCCATCACGGCGCCCCCTGCCAACTGGGAGAAGAGCACATGATGAGAGTCCGATCTCTGGCAGTGAGCGGTACAAAAGAACTGAGACTCTGGTCCCCGAAAAAAACAGCACACTGTAGAATAAAAAAAAGGTGGCAAAACCTGAGAGTGACAACAAGGTTTAAATTATGTATCACCCAAGTTGGCTTCAAGGTGACAAAGGAGGCATCATTCCACTTGAGCCTAAGATGATTTTGTTGCACCTGTATCCAAAAAATCTGAATCTGAAACCCCGAGAATATAAATGTATTGATTTTGCTATACTACAGGCAAAAAGGACTATGGCTCTCATCTGGAAGAAAATGGAGGCACCTACAATTGGTGTTTGGATCAAGAATATGGTGCAATGTATGTCCATGGAGAGATTAACATATATATTAAAAAAACAAATTGGGGGTGTAAGAGAAAAATTGTTGTAATGCAATGAAAAATCAATAAAAACATCGTAAAAAAAAAAAAAAGTGACGAAGGAGAAATGAATGTCTGTCGATGAATGTGAACCAATAAAAACGACCCACCGCTGCCACACAAGATCTAATCTAATCTTGCATTAGTTCACGCTGCAAGATAATTGTGAATGAGCCGAATGGAGCAGATAAAAAATGTATACTTAGCTACAGCTGCAGCAATTAGTCGATTGACAGAAAATTAATCTGCAACTATTATGATAATCAGTAAACTGGTTTATTTTTTTTATTTTTTTTGCAAAATGTGTTCTGGTTTCATCTTCTGAAATGAGAGGATCTGCTGCTTTTCTTTGTGATATATAGCAGTATATTCAATATCTTTGGGTTTTCAACTGTTCGGACAAATAAAGCAAATTGAAGACATCTTTGTGGGCTATGTAAAATTGTTAGCCTTTTTTTCACTGTTTTTAAAGACTTTTTTTATACATTTTATAGACTTAACTCAGAAAAAAATAATTGGCAGAATAATCACTGTAAATAAAATAATAGTTAGTTGTAGCCCTAAACTGTAGCCCTAAACTCTAACAACTTCAGAGGAATCATATGGTTTAAAGTCTGAGGAATTAGAAACCATCAAGTGAATCCTTAAACCCACAGGATAGAATAATCCAGCATATAACTGCCATTGTCCGACATCTTCAGCATTATCTAAAATAATGCTTTAAGAGAATATGAGGGAAATGAAATCAATAAGAGGTCACTGTGACGAGTAGGAGGATGGTGCAGCACTGCAACAGAAATCTGTCATGGTGCCAAAGCCGTCAATCTAACAGCCGGCCTAATTTAAGATTTCATTTATAAAAAGGGAATGGCTACAGAGGGCGGAGACACTGAGTCAGACTGTACCACACCCGGAGACAAGACAGTGTGGCAGGAAAACACAGAACAACAAGTGTTGAGCAAGATATTCCAATAAACACGCTCTTTATTTACTATTACAATGTTTGTAATAGTAACCACATCGCTTTAAGCAGGAATTGTGTTCCGTACTGTTCGGTTGCTTATATTACAATACTGGATATGTTAATTTATTTTAGTTGTATTACTCACTTCCATCATAGTTCATAGGTGCAGTTCAAAACACAACCTGATAATTTAGCAGTCCACACATGCCCACTAACTTGATGTCAGAGGCCTACAGACTAAACGTCTATCCAAAAAGATAATATATAACTTTTTTTTTTAATCCCAAGGGCAACTGTTGTGCAGCAGTTGCAGTTCAAAGTAGTAAGAGTGCAAACATGTACATATACACACACATACACATATACATATATAAAGATTATCCATAAAGTGCATACCAAATGTCAGTGTTTTTGCTCATGGCCACTTTATCAATTACATATGACCTCGTGTCACCAGCTGCATGTGAGTTTCCCTTTAAGAGACTTTCAATTTATTACAAAGGGATTGATTAGAGAAAAATAATTCATAATTTTATGTAAGACATATAAAGTTGAGATTACTAAATCTTAGTAAACTGTTAATTTAAGTTTTTTTTTTTTTTTTTTAACAAAAAGCATCTCACAATTCTCCAAAAATCCTCTAGGCTACCTACAGAAAAATCTGTGTTTGCAGTCATCAGTCCATGTGGTGAACATGACGCTTGCTGTAGCTTTACCTGCTGTTAAAGCACAGGAATGAGTGTAATTGAAACTTTGGCGGCCTCCAGTGGCAACAAAGAGGTACAAACTGCAACATTTGAAAAGAAGTAAATGTGTTCATGTCAGTGCACTTTTCCATCTATTAAACCTACAGGTGGATTGATTTTTCTTAGCGGGTAAACAGGGTGAAGATGAAGTGAAGAAAAACACCGTTTGCACTTCTTTAACTATTACTGGTAGCCGAGGGGGTATTGATAAAATCAAGTCCAAAAGAGCTCCAATATGTAATATGTCATGTGTTAACTGGATCTTTTTTTCAGTATCTTTATGCAACAAAAAGTTACATACGTATTCAACTATTTTTTTTTTATAGTTTATTCTAATCTTTAATGCAGTCTCAGTGTAAATTATCATTGATAAAATCCATTATCAAAAACATTGCTGCTACGTGGCCGGGTTGGCTCAGTTGGTAGAGAGAGCAGGCACACATATACGGAGAGGTTTATGCCTCGACGCAGAGGCCCAGGGTTCGAGTCCAACCTGTGACGATTTCCTTCATGTCTTCCCCCTCTCTTTCCTAGCTGTCCTGTCCATTAAAGGTGGAAAAGCCCCAAAAAATTATCTTTAAAAAAAACTACAAGAAATGCTTTGTTTAAATGGCAACGCACTGCTCAAAAGTTTCTTCTTGGCTTTCAAGATTACAAGGTTTGTTAATGCTCACAAACACGGCAGATTAAGAAGTTCATTTTCCATCTTCATGTCAAACTTATGTGGAATGTGCTATAGCTGTTGGAGCATGACATGTCTGAAATGTAGATTGTGTTCTAGAAATGTTTGATTAAAACCCAAATTGTAAAGAATTTCAACATAAAACCTCAAAAGGTGGAAAATGCAAAACCCTACTTCAAAAATAAATAAAAACATTCTAAAACTAAATTCATTTTTTCAGGTTTTATTCTAGTTTTGATAAGTTGATGAACCCAAAGTCAATATAGCCAAACAAATCCATGACTGTTCTATTGAATGCATTACCAGGTCTAAGGAGGAAGGACCTGAAGTTCCCTCAAAAAAAAAAAACTCCCTATAGCAGCAACCTACATGAGCCACAACCCAAAAAAGGGCAGACAAACAGAAGGACGAACAACAATCCATCTCATCTTGCCGAAACACCTGTAATGCCTAAGCATTGACTTTTTTACTCAATTTGGTGTCTTGAGTCAAGATTCTATCACGCTGACAGTACATCAATAGAAAACAGGACATACCTGAGGTAAATGGACAGCTGCCATTCAGCAAAAATACTTTAAATATAGTGTTGAAGTGTGTTAATTAGGTTGTCTGGAGTTTAGTCCAGAAATACTTATACAGTGTACAATAGCGGTGATTCATGTATTTGGTTAATACTTTTCACTAATTTAATAATCACAAGAGTCTATGGAAATAACTGCAATATCCAGAAGTATGGTTGTAACTCTGGCACTGAAAAGGTTCAGTATTGTCTGTCTGCCAGTTTGAGAGAGATCTGATGCTTTGGCAGACAGATGACTAGACCACATATGGGCAGAGCTGTTAGTGTGATTTCACACTAAGGATGAGAGAGACACTCTTCCTTTTCTGCTGATGTTTGACTCTTATTTCACACAGAACATCCAAATGTTGGTGAAATCAGTTATTTGTAGTGCTATCCTCCCGGAACACCACATTCTTGATACTGGAAAGTTTGGGGGAATTAGGCTTTGAATGCATCTTCTGTGTCCTCTGTAAAAGTTTGCAACTTGGCTTTGATTCCATGAACTGAAATAGAAGCAGGCATTCATCTGCTGCCTGAACAAAAAAAAAAAAAAAGGCTTAGTTGGAGGGTTCAGAAAGAGTTTTATCAGCTAATTCTCCCTATTTATGCCACATGAAAAACACATTTTCATGTCGATACGAGGACATATTGTGTGCATGTGTTTTACTGTCCTTTTGTTGTGAAATATACTATTTTAGAACTTGAAATATCCTCTCCTTATCTTTATCAGGAATACGGTTGGATGTGTTGTCTGAATTGCTTCGACTTTAATCAATATCGGTTTGGCCTGTTTAGGGCTTTGATAAATAATTAAGACCTCTGTGTTGATCCCCCCGGCTTCTTCAACACATGAGTTAAACAGATTTGTTTTCATTGGGTTTTAGCAGTGGACACATCAGAAACCACTGCCAACGCTGTCAAGTCATGCTAACATCTCACATCTACACAGACACACGGGTATGAAAATGAGGTAGAACATTCTAGGTAACATGTTCAGCTAAATGCATCAAGCTAACACCTCAATCAATCCATGGAGTCTAATGACATTCCACATGAAGTTGGATGTGTCATTTTGAAATCATAGGAATGGTAAAGTGAAAAGGATAATTCATCATTTCAAACCAATCAAACGAGGGGCCTTTTATTTCAGACTTAAAAGCAATCTGATTGGTTTTTAAAAATGTCCCGTGACATGGTGCTCTTTGGATGCTTTTATATAGGCCTGAGTGGTCCCCTAATACTGAATCTGAAGTATGTTTCCAGAAATTCAGCCTTGGTGCAGAATTACAGCCACTAGAGCCAGTCCCACAATGAGTTTTCCTTAGGATGTCCCATTTCTGTGTCTGTAGCTATTGAGGAGGAGAGGGGGGGGGGCAAGGTGGAGGGTGGGGGTGTGGCCTTCACCAACTGTCATGCTTCGCTCGTTTGCAAGCCATGATGTCTCTCTCTTTCTCATGGGCTTGCCAAATTCTCTGGGCGGGCAAAGCAGAGAAAGGGGAGGTAATCTTGCTCCTTATGACCTCATAAGGAGCAAGATTCCAGATCGGCCCATCTAAGCTTTCATTTTCTCAAAGGCAGAGCAGGATACCCAGGGCTCGGTTTACACCTATCGCCATTTCTAGCCATTTTCATGCCATGGGACCTTTAAATACCACTTCATCCCTGCACCCATCTTGATGGCAGATATCATACAGTTTAAAAGGGAAATCTGGTTTATTACCATTTGGATTTCACTTAGTTTTGGCCATCATTTCAGTTGTCCGTTGTGATAAAATACTCACCAAAGTAGTTGCTGAGATCTGGGAACACGACAAAACCACTATAACCATCAGACAAACAAACAGGCAGGTTGTAAACAACTTTGCCAGATTATATTCTAAACCACTTTAATCGGAGGTCAAACCCAAAACGTCACAGGAAATCTGTGTGAGAACAAAACTACGGCAAGTACAAAAGTTCAAAGTTGAGGCAGGTCTGTAAAGTGTGATGCATGCTCATGATGAAGAGTTTGGTTAATCACACTATAGTTCTCCTTTGTTTTCTCGTCCAAACACAGGAAATTTGACCAACCTGAGGTTGTTTTTTTTAACACATGTATGTCTCACTGCTTGTGTTTCTTGCCCCCCACCCCGTCTGACTCATCACATGCCATGACGTCATCTCAGCAATTATCTTGGGGAGTAAAATGTTATTATAACAAATAAAAATGATGACCAAACCAAAAGACAAAAGAGATTGGTGAAAAGGTATTCAGATCAAAAAAAGTTGTAAGATGCATTTTGGAAAGCATGCAGATGTTTGAGAAGCACTTCAGACCAACACAAGCACTTTGGCAGTTGAATCCCTCGTGCAGGGTTTACTACGCCAGAATGGAAACTCACCCAGAAGAGAAAGTTGAAACTAAACAGGAGGTATTTCAGGCAGATGGTTCCACATGTTTCCTTTTTCTCCTCATAGACCCCCATGCTGCAAAAGACAGCAGATTTCAGGTCAGTTATGACAATTGCAAACAGTAGGAGTCATTTTGAGTGAATTCATAAATACATACTAAAACTTGCTAAATCAGCTCAACAAAAATCAAAGAATAAGTGAAAAACTGTACATATCAGAGTGAGCAAAAAAGTGATTGTTTGATACCCCAGTCCTACTTTGAAAAGTAAAATAAACACCACAGATTTTAGAGATAACAGATTATGTTGAAAGGCTTAGCCTACTAGCTTGTTGAAGGACATCAAGTCGAGAATATCAAATTGAATTAGGGCTGCAATCGACGATTTTGTTTTTGTTTTAATCATTGATTGATCTGATTATTTTCTCGATTAAATATTTTCAAAGTACTGTCATAGGACAGACAAGCAGCAGACTCCCATATGTGAGCAGCTGAAACCAGAGAATATTTGGATATATTGCTTTAAAAATAACTTAATCAATTAGGAGAATGGTTGCAGACAAATCTTCTGTTGATTGACTAATTGCTGCAGCTCTAAACTGAATGATGTCCCAATGATTCCACGGCCATATGAAACAACTCTTAAAGTACAATGCAGGCTAGTAGTTGGCAGTGAGGATACAAAATTACAGCTTTAAAATAAAAGCCAACCTATCCTTTTTATGGTGAGCTGCTTTTAACAAATGAGCTGCTACAGGGCTAATGCAGAACATGGGGGAGTCAGCAGTGTAGGCAGAATCACTGAGCTGAGTTATTACATGTGTATGCAGAGAGATCCATGACTAAGCACTGAGTAGGAGCCAACATCTAATGCTTCAGCAAAGACGTCTACTTTTAACAGCAATATATACTAAGCAGGGTGTGTTTCATAATACAAGTGTCATCTTAAGCTATTAACCTGTACTTACACTGAATTGTTAAAAATGTCACTCGTCGGTTTTTTTAAGCAGTAAATGAAAACAGACTCAAGCTTATCCTAACAATCTCTGTATTTAAACCACAGTAATCAACACTGTATTCAAATTTGACAGTGTTTTCACCACAACAACACCAAATTTGAAGTTTGCAAGATTTATAGATCCCATTATAGACCAACGCTTGCTACTGGCTGCCTTCATTCTAACCTTCGTTCTCCTAGTCTCACATGGCTTTTTTTTTTTTTTAACCCCACAATTTTCTTGGCCTCACTTGCCAGTCAAGCCCAGACTCGCCCTCCTCTGACTGCTTCTTATCAAACTCTTCTTCCCCTCCTGGCTCTCCCGTCTGCACCCCCACCCCCGCATCTACTACTATCACTTCAGATGAGTGCACTGCATGGATGAGGGAGTACGTCTGGGCTCTGTCTGGTGACCATCTGTTATAGTGAGACCACTTAGCGTGATCTTGCTAATTAAACTCAAACAGCACTTAATTGACAACTCCTTGTTTTACTTTTTTAGGAAACAGCTGAGTCAAGACAGAGGTTGACAATGTTTGGGAAAAGAAATACCCCTTCTGCATGGAGGGTTTAGCATTGAAGAACAATAGAGTTCCACAATTATTATCTTTAGTTTATTCCAGGACGTGCTATCTTTAGTCATGGGCACATTAAACAAGACTGTTGCCTGGTAAATAAAGCCCAGATATGTCTCCGGTCTGACACACTCACCATATATTGCATTGAGTAAGATTATGGCTGTCTCGTCTACCCTCAGAGATTACAGTGGTGAAATACTGTACTTGGAACAGGTCCAGAAAAGTTTTTTATTTTTAATCTGTATAAGCAAATAAATGTATTTAAGTGCTATAGATGTTGCAGGCTTAGCGTGGAGACAATTATCGATGAAGTAATTATCTACATTCATTTTCAAATAAAACATCACCAGAAGCAGCTGGTGCTTTGGAGTGTTTGTGGGACACAACTAAACATTTGAAGACGTGATCTTGGACTCTGGGAAACTGCGATGGACATTTTCACTATCTTCTATTAAACGACTAGGCTACATCGAGAAAATAATCCACAGAGTAATTAGTATTTACCAATTCTTAGATGAATCCAATATTTTGACTTGACTGTTACTGTAACGTTAACATTACGCTATCATACTCAAGTCACGTGGGAAAAACGTTTTTAGAAGTTTTTTTTGTTGTTGTTATTTTTTTTTTTTTAAATATATTTATTTCTATGATTTTGACTAAAACTAAACTAAACCTACTTCGACCAAAATGTAAATGTTTGGATTTGAATACATAACCCGGACGGGAACAGATGGGAAGTTACAGAATTAGCCAATTAAAAAACAAACCAAAGTCATCTCATGAAAAAACTAATGTTAAAAACTGATTAAATGAGTCACATTTTATGCTATATTAATCACACCTGTGGCCTTTAGCGGATTGGAAAAAACAGGTTGTTTGACTAGCTGCTATGTAGCTAAAACTTACAGTAAAAATAATAAAACTGTTCATATAGCGAGTATATTATTACCTAGCTAGCACTGAGTCCAAGGATGCCAAGGATGCAAGAAAAAGTTAGCTAAACATTCCCATTACAAACTGTCCTAGCTAGCTAGCTACGTCTCAGGCTCAGGTGTAAACCACTGGAAAGTAACGTCCTGTTTGAGTTCACCACAATATCTACAAATAAACCTTATTATAATAACGAATGGTAACCTCCATTATGTCGCATAATAAGCTACAGGACCAATGTTACACGCGGACATAAAAATCAGTTTTCTACGTTTCCTCGGTGGTTTTCAACTGACGTCACAGCGCATCTCTTCGCCCCGGCTTGGGCTAACGCTAAAGCTTTCACTGACGTCTGGGCTGCAGTGGGAAAAAAAACCCAAAAAATAAACACCTATTTTATCGAGACGACCTACTTTAAAAAGTGCCGAACAACATGGTAAAAACATGTCTACTAACAGAGCTTTCATAGAAAGCTTTCAAATGTTTCGGCCGTATGGTAAAAAGACGATAAACCTGCCTTGTCTGCTCAATGCGACACCGCAGTGTGGGGCTAACGTAACAACTCTCGGACCACTTCCTGCTTTCACTTACCTCCCGTATATTTGCTCTTCTTATCGATATAAAGCGATGAAATATGTAAGAAATATTGCTATATGTCGCCTGTTTTCATTCCACTTTCCTCAGACAAAGGCCTCTCCGACAGCGGAATAGGGAGTCACAAAAATCAGTGCTGAGCTCACGCACTGAATAAGGCTGGAGCTGCTGCTGCTGCTCCTGCTGGTGACTCCACCCAGCCGGCCGGGGCCACCTTTCATGTTTCTTGGAGTGTGTTTTCTTCCTGTCCCGGGGCAATGCTTCTGTGATGCAAACATACACAAAGGAGAGATTTATGTTTATTTTAAGAATATTCAAATCAGAGTTATATATTGATTAAGGCTTTTTACCCACACCATCAGCATAGCCTAGTAGCCTATACAGATGTTTCATGCTATTAGAAATTAACATTTCTATTAAATTTGAGCTAGAACATTTCCAAAAGGCTGAGATATGGACAGTGGTGGGAAAAAGTGGGCTACTCGGATATTTTACTTATTTTAGCAATACGACATTGTAAAAAATACTCTGTTACAACTATACGATCTGCATTTATTTGACTTGAGTAAAAGTAGCCTACAAAAGTATCAAAATATACTGTGTACCAAAAGTAAAAGTAATCATTTAGAATGTATATCATATTATATTATCAACTATCAATATTGATGCATTAATGTGTGCATCACTTTAACGTTGCAGCTGGTAAAGGTTGGGCTAATTTAAATGACTATATACTGCTGGGGATCGAGCTTGTGAATTACTAAGGTCTTATCTTCACCTATGATAATACATCATCATTTATTTGTGATTATATTTTGTATTATGTAAAAATTATCAAATACATGTAGTGGAGTAAAAAGTGCAATATTTGCCTCTTTTAGTGCAGTAGAAGTATAAAGTAGCAAAACAAGGAAATACTCAATAGTACAAGTACCTCTGTACAGTTAATGTACTGTTACTTTCCACCAGTGGATATGAGCCCACTCAGTTTTTCCCTAAGAAAGCTATAGTAAAATAGAAGATTCAACAATTATCTTAGGACTGTTGAATAGTCAGTAAAGAAGAACAGATGTGCTAAATGATGAACACTGATGATGGCTTCTAGCTGAAACGCCTTTGTGTTTTGCCCACATTAAATAAGAAGATAACTTATCTGTGAGGGACGTAGTTTTTAGTTTTCTTTGATCCTGTCACTGCCCTTGACTCCATACACTGTCTAAGATTTGGCACCTTGCTGGCGACTTTTCATTATAGCTTTCATAATTCAAACAATGCTAGGCTGGAAGTTTTCATTCTGTGATTTTCTTTTACTGCTGGTAGCTGCTCATGATCTGACCATAGTCCTGAAGCATATGGATAGGATATGTTACATGTGGGAGTTTTGTCTGATGTAGGCTATTCTATGTCATGCAGTATGTAATTTAGATGCCTTCTCTGCTGTTTGGGTTCATGATTAGTTGCCACTCTGTGCAATAAAATGGTTAATTTTATAACAGTGCTGTGCAGAGCCAATGCTGCTGGTTCTGCTGCTGCAAATATATTTTAGCCCAAATAGGTTAAAACTGACAGGTTTTTATCTATTGTTGTATACAAACTTTTTAGACTGAGTTTTGTTGGTTAAGCATGTTGTAGACAGTACTATTGCAGTATGTTGGAAGGTAAAATTGTTGCTGTTTTTTTCAGATTGTCCTTTTTGCTACTTCTAGTCGTTTTGAAAAATGGCCCACTCACTTTTGTACTGGCCCGCCCAAAATACTATTTCTGCCTACACCACTGGCTACACTGTAATCTCTATATTGCAGATAGGTGGGCAGAACTGCTGTTTGAGAAATGAATGCAAAACCAATGGTTAGGGTATAGGGAATGCACAATTACATGATTATGTATTATGTGATTTCCCTGTAATATTTTAGGAAGTATTATAGCAGTTTACAGTATGATACATCTATTTAAAATTATTTGTATCTCTTGAGTAACTTATTTATTTAACATCTCTGTAGTGCTATTTTAGAACAAGTTGTAGAACATTAACATTTGTCAGGCAGAGAGTTCCTACAGGATAACTGAATCCTTTTGGCCTTCATAAATCAGTTCGACTGCTCGACAGTTTGAAACCTTGATATGAGCCTTCAGTATTCTGCATTTCACTCGTGAAGTGTTTTCGACACAAATCCAGTGGCAGTAGCTCAGTCAGTAGGGAGTTGGGTTGGGAACCGGAGGGTCGCCGGTTGAAGTCCCCATATGGACCAAAGTATGGTGGTGGACAGGTAGCTGGAGAGGTGCCAGTTCACCTCCTGGGCACTGCCAAGGTACTGAGCACATGTGTGTAATTCAGGCCTGTGTGTAATAACAACAGAGTGAAAAACACTGTAATTTCCCCTTGCAGGATTAATAAAGTATACATTATATTATTATTATATCCTACCAGGCTCAGCACTTCGCTGCAACACAATTAGTTATAAACTGGGAATGGTTGATTACTGAAATCTTAAAACAGATTATAACTTTAGTAAAGAGGTCCTGTGTTAAATAAATCTACATATGTAACATATGTGTATAGCGAGGGGCCAAGGCCCCTTCCCTACTTCCTACCCCTCTGCTTCCGGCAGCTTTGCTCAGACCAAACCCATCTTCGAACTTGTCCTTCATGTTGATCTCAACTACACGCCTGTGAAGTTCCGTGACTGCATCTTGCATGGTTGTGACCCTATCATGTTGACAAAATCTGACAGACAGACAGACATACTGTATTAAACACCTGGCAAAGTACTCAAAACCACCTCTGTGGTAGTTCCCGCTGTGTCTCCAGGACCACATTTTGCCAAGGTGACACATAGACACACACACACACACACACACACACACACTTCTTTTTCAATGAATTATGTAAGGATTTCATTAAACACTTCACTGAATAAAGGAAGCCTTAACATTTTACTTTAGTACTACTACTATTGCTACTACTACTACTATAACAAATGCACTGCCATGGCAATTACATTTACATTTCATATACCCAAACATTAGATTTAATCTAATTCTCAAAACCCAATTTACACTGCTGGTTTCCGGTGGTTCATGGCTGCATGGCTGCCCACTTTAGCCAGTTGTTAATACAGTACGTGAGTAAACGCACTGTAGTGTGTGTGTGTGTGTGTGTGTGTGTGTGTGTGTGTGTGTGTGTGTGTGTGTGTGTGTGTGTGTGTGTGTGGTTATGCACATTCACCACTAGATGACAGTGTTTTCTCTGGCTGAATTCCAAATATCCTTTCTAGAAGCATTACTGTAATCTTGGATGGAAATGTGACCATGAAAAAGTTGTTAATCGGTTGCTTAAACGTATACAGCCTTAACCTGTTGTGGTTTGTACATTGTAAAGATATATTTAATAAAAAATAAAAAATAAAAATAAGTAGCACATACGGAAGTGAAACATTTTGTCCACAATAAAGTGAAAAGAAAACATATCACAGTACAATTTTTTATTTAACGTGCATCCAAACAATCTACCCAAAATGTCTTGACAAAAATCTTGTGCCTGTCTATTCGAGAGGTGGGGAGGGTGGGGTTGGGGGGCAGCTTGAAGTCTTAAGACACAAGCTGCCAATCTATGATGAACACTTGAGTTGTTATTGGCCACGTGCATCATTTGGACAGATACTACTCCACCAGCCTCTGAAATCAACAATTTACAGGCACATACACTTTTACTGTTTTGGCAGCAATTTGGTGGTGGTAGTTGAGATTCTGAAATAGTAAAAGGGAGGATGTATCACTTCTGTCTAAAGCAACAAGCTGTTAGGGAGTTTCCTAAGAAGATTAAATGGTACTAAGAACATCAAGATGGGAGCACATGAACAACAACAACGGAGGCTTTAAAATTAAACCACTATTCCTTGTCAAAGGAAAACTAAATATCTGACAAAAACGGATGAGTTTTTGATTAGCCTACATGTGATTACAAAAAGAGAGAGCAGGAATTGAGTCTCTGATATGGATCCACAGCACTGGGAAAAAAAAGAAAAAAAAAACCTTGAACAAGATGTTAAAACTTTTAACACGTTTGTCTGGTATCATTTAACACTTTGTTTATACTGGTTGTCCCACAATCTCAGTGGGACAGCTTTCAAGTAGTCTTCTGGTCAAAGCTCCACTGTTTAATCGTAGTCCTAATCTTCCTCACACCTGCCACGGCCATGCCAAGCTATAAATATGGGGGTAATAAGAGGATCCACCAGGTGACAGTGGGAGGGAGCCATGTTGGATAGGGATCCTGTGTCATAAGAGGAGCCAAGGCAAAGGTTTACAGTACCTGCTTAACTAACACCCCAGTGGCAACAACAGTAGAGTGCTAGGAGGACCTGTGTTCTTCATCTACAACAAGCGAGGGAAGAAACTGTCTGTTTTAATGAAATGGATGACAAGTTCCCCGAAGGATGTCTGTTTCTTTTTCTGTACTTCTAGGCTATCATGACACCATCCAAAAAGAATGCTCCTTTGAAAGAGAAGCTGCCTCTTACGTAACGGTAAACAATTTAAATGTCCTGGTGTAGAATTAGCGCAGTGTAGTCATTTCATTTAATCTTAATCGGTGTCGGGGCTTGTTTTGTTATGTTTGAAATGTGACTAGCTATAACTGGATATTTGCAAAGTGTTATTTAAGGTATAATCTTTTGTTGTGCTTAAAAGTTTGGTTCACCTAAATTATTGCCTTTATTGGCATCTAGCTGTGCAGACAGTTTTTTCTTTGTTCAGGTTTTGAGGGATGGATGGATATTCATTTTGGTGCCCTCTGTACGAAAACATAACATACAGCATCTTCCCAGAATCAGCGTCACTCTGGATTATTCACAGAAAACACTGTTTTCCGAGGGTATATTTCCTTAAGCGTATTTCCTTAACATTTTTTTAAATGTGAACAAATAAAACCAAAACTATCTGCATGGATAGATACAACTGGACGTGAGATGTATATTAAAAAAATGATCAAGCAGGCCAGTCCTCATCAACATGCTAGCCCATGCCTGAAAGCAGCCCAGGTTACTCATACTTTAGTCACGTATGCGCCAGTTGCTGCCAGAACCACAGGCTCCCTCCCTTTCCTCTTAATCCTTTTGCATGTGACCAGATGTTTGATACTTTGTAGCTGTTTCCCCCCCCCCCCCAAAAAAAGGTGCTGTGTGTTAATAAGGTCAAACAGGTTGAAAGTGGCATCACAGTATATGAGAACCAACACTCTTAGAGAAGTATCAACACGAGGCAGTTAAATGGACTCATTTTACAGTTTGTTACGTTTGGTAGGAAAATAACAACAGTCCTGTACACGTCAAGTGCACATACGTAAATCTGCAACAGAGTGAGAGTTGCACTGTACAGTGAATAGTTTTTTTTTAGCAGAATACTAATGTGTCTCTCCTGTCTCTCCTTCCACAGAGTCTCTACTGGATTTACTTTGGTGCTTAAACTTCATTCAATTTATGACGGTTCATAAATTGGCGGATAAATCGGTGGCTGCTTTACCACACCACTGAACTGCGCTGCACGCCTGTTTATGTTGGAGCTGGAAAAATCCACACTTGTGACATGTTGACATCTGTGATCTCCACGCAGCTCATCCCAATACCGGACTCCGTTTCCCATTTTGAAAGGACTTCAATTTTCCCCGAGTAAACAGGACTAATTTGAACAGAAAATGGAGCCCTAAATGTTTCGATCGCACCTCAGAGTGGAGCCGTCTGAACGCCTCACTGAGCCCCCCAAGCTGTCAGGACTGTTGTGAGTGGATTGATGTTTCTATGTAACGCGTGTGCGAGTGCAGTGCAGCCTTGGATCCATCGTGGAACCCCCACAGTGCGCCCGGGCGCCCAGCCTTCGGGCCGGAGACGCTCCACACCAGCAACTACTCTCTGGTGTTACTGATTCAGCTCAGCCTGCTCTCCTTCGACCTGTTTGTTAACTCCTTCAGCGAGCTGCTGAGGGCTGAACCGGCTGTCCAGCTGGTGCTTTTCATGTAAGTAAGAGTTTCTTCGTCGTTTCAGCAGCCAAACATGATCTCTGGCTCGAGGGGGAAAAGATCAAATTAGTAGAGCCCGACCGATAAATCGGCGGGCCGATGTTATCGGCCGATATTAGGCATTTTCCAAACTATCAGTATCGGCATTCATAATGGCCGATAAATTAATATTTAAAAAATAAAATAAAAACGGACGAAACACCCTTCAACCATGTTAGGAGTGTTAACATGGTTGTTTCTTCTTTTTTTTCCCCCCCAGTCTTGTTCAAAGTTATATTTATGAAGCTTACCAAGTCTATTAACACTGGTAACTTTGATATCTATTTTTCTGTTATTGTGTTTTTGTTCAAAGGACTTTAAGTTTCATATCTTAAATTTGTATTTTTATACATTTTATTTATCAGAACTTATAATATATTTTGATGTTCCTCTGTTCTGTTGTGACAATAAAACAAACAAGTTTATTTTTAAACTGCATTATCATATTATTTTAGTGAGGACTCATAAATAACTACAAATAACTAATGTAGGGAAATCTGTTTATGTTTTGTAACGCATTTCTGGATAAAAATAAATAAATAAATATATATATATACACATACATATATATATATATATATATATATATATATATGTCCTTGTCTTATGTCTCGACAACCCCCTCGAAAACAAGATGCTTCATCTCAAGGGGTTATCCTCTTAACAATTTCAATAAAATAAATAAATAATATATATATATATATATATATATATATATAGGAATATCGGATTGAATATCGGATTTTTAAATCACCAAATATTTGTATCGATATCGGCCTTAAAATCCTTTATCGGTCGGGCTCTAAAAATTCTTTAGTTGTCTATACTGAGTCATTTGGGAGGCGGGAATGATTTTAAATAGCACTGTACAAAGACAGTAAGCCTGTTGTCCCTTTTTGTTTCTGCTGGTCACACAAATCCTTCTCTCGTGGCTTTTCTTTTCCCTCCTGTATGCTTTTCCTCCACAGTATCCAGGACATTGCCATCCTGTTTAACCTGATCATCATTCTGTTGATGCTGTTTAACACCTACGTGTTCAGGGTCGGCCTGGTCGCCATATTGCTGGAGCGGTTTAGAGCTCTGCTAATTCTCTCTGCTCTCTACTTGACCTTCAGTATCATACTCCATTCCTGGCTTATGGTATGTGCTGCTGTATGCGCGCACATGGACAGAAATGTATTCAAATCTAAGTCCTTGTGAATGTTACTTTGTTTATTACTTTACGAAACCAAATAGACAATTCATCAATGACAATGACATCAGCGTTTTATTCTTTCCAGAATCTACGTTGGCTAAATATCAACAGGTTTATTTGGACAGACGGCCTTCAGGTGCTGTTTGTGTTCCAAAGAGTCGGTAAGATGACTTGTTAATACATTCTTTTTAATGCCAGCCTAAATGCATTCATTTGAAGTGTTTACTGTTGTCTCTAGAGCTTTGTTCATAATGTCAACAATATGTCTTCTTTCAGAAAATAAGGAGACACAATTTATCACTGCATATTCCATGAGATTTGAGACATGCTCAGAGAGCAAGAGTTACAGGAGAATGATAAGTGAGAAATGACTTAAGAATACAGCAGAGCTTTGTGTTTTCTCTCAGCTGAATATTAAGATTAATTTCTCCCTCAGAGCAGAAATATTGACTTAATATTTAAGAGAGTGAATGCTAGTACAAAGATGAAACATAATTCATATTTGAAGGACTAAAGTAAACTGTACCATCATTTCTCCCACCTTTTTAGTTTTCCCTTTACCTCTTACCCATAGTTTGCCGTAACTATGCCACTTTACCGAATCACCTCTGACCTCTGAACCGCTGCGCACATCTCTCATATGTTTAATCAATGATCAAATAGAACGACAGGGCATTTCAGTGTAATTGTCACTCTTTATGCTCTGAAGAGTTTCACTGACACAAAGCTTATAGTGTTCCCAGAGTGTGCTATAGTCCCTCCTCTCTACCGACGGGCAGCGATCTCACATCGCCTCGTGGGTGTGATTTTCATACATGTATAAGCTCATAAGTGGATAAAAGGATTTGCTGTCTAGCTGTTGTTCTTCCCTGCAGGTGATCCCTTATTAAGTATGAGAACAGACTGCAGCCATGTTTTATTTCTCTCCGTTCCGTTTGCTACTTTAGACCCACCCAGACGGTTACTCAGCGTGTGATTCAGTGTTGCATCACCACAAAAGCTCTTTCATTATGAACCTTCCTTAAGACTCTGTAAACTCTACTGGGCTGAGTTGCAGTTGTAAATGCTGGTGGGGAGTTCCCATTCCTCTGTCTCTGTACAGTCACATACTATCTCTCAAGTAACCTGAATCATTGTTCAAACTCAAACATAGGAGCCACTCACTTGGGATTATGCCAACTAAAAAGGGCTATTGATGTATTTATTTACACAAATGACATTTCTCACCTTTTTATGCAGCTACATTTTGAACGTTAAGTTATCATTCTGGTAATAGAGATTGGTTTCAGACAATAACTGAAGTAATTCGGTGTGATGATTTACCTAACTGAAGCGAGTCTCAAGTTTTTGCAAGTGGATTTTCACGACAGGATTGAAAGTGGATGCAGCGTTTGCATGAATTCTTAAAAAAAAAAGAACAAGTCAGAACAAGAGTTTGAAGTGATGAAAGTAATGAATGATTTGTAGTAATCGTTTTAACCAGACAAAACATAAGCATGGTTCTATGAAATAAAGATTCTTGATTTCCCAACAGAACAACTAAACTGGCTTATTAGAGATTCAACAAAATATATTTATTTCATTTGGTTTTTTTTATTAGCTGTTTTGGATGTGTTGTGCCGCTGACTACTTATTGAAAGCACTGTCCTCCATTAGTTGAGAATTGGACTAGCTATGAAGGCAGATATGTCAAAACCTGTAATAAAGTACTGTAAGTCATTAGTATTTATCAGCAACTCAATTTTTGTGCTACGGGACAGTCTCACTCCGAGCAACTTGAAATTGATTTAAAATGTGGAAACAAGTGTATTTTCTGTATGTTATTTTTTTTTGTATGATAAAACCTCACATAATTTTTCTGTTCACAGCTTCTGTGTTGTACTACTATTTGTACAAGAGGACCTCAGAGTATCTGGGTGACCCTCGCCTCTACGAGGATTCACCGTGGCTGCGAGAACTGTTCGCTCGGGTCAGGCAGTGATCTTACTGCAAAAAAAATAAATAATAAAAGCACATGATGCCACAGAGGCCAGAACTTAAAAACAGGTTGTCACATGTGGAAACCAAAGATGTTATAATAAAGTGTGCATTTGGAAATCCATACTTAAAATGGGGGACAAAATGGGCACTTTAATACAGTGTATTTTAAATGCATTTCCAACCACAATACCAGCTACATTTTTGGGAACATTCATTTTCAGATTTAAAATAAGAAATACATTCAGGCCTAAATGCATGTGTTGCAAAACATATATTATAAAAAAACAAATTGACAGGAATTGTAGCCAAAATATCTATTCCACATAGCATTTCCTTTCGAAGGATTGTGCCAAAATCTGGTAAGACGTTTTAGAACAACGTCTCATCAGGCTTGTTTTGCTGGTCAGATGGTAAAAATGAAAAAATGAAATGGGAGATGATTTAATATATTCTGTTGATACCTGTCACCACATGCCCTTTTTCTTGTCTTTTGTTAATGCTGCAGTTGTTTTATATACATTTCAGACTATGTGTGTTGCTTTGAGTTTGTTTGCTGTGTCGATATTGAACAGGGTTTAACTTTATTATGACTTAAACAGTTACTGATCTCCAACTGTCTGTAAAATCTGACCCATCGTGTGCGTCCGAGCTGGCTGTGTTTCATTTTCACAAGAAGTGTTAAATGTTTAAAATCCAATAAAATGTCTTTTGAGATGTGTGTGTGTTTGTATGAAATGTACTTGGTCAAATGATTTATGAGCTTGTTCCAAAGCATGACACCAGATGAGCGAAGCGGAGCTGATCCTTCAGGTCATTGAACTCTTTGAAGAGGGACTCCTTCTGCAGGTTGAACTGTACACAAAGAAAAGAGAACAGGTTTTCTTTAGATGGGAGTTTCTTTATGAGAAATGAAAACAGAGGTATGACTTTTAAAAAGATCTTGGACTAATGTATTATTTGTAAAACGTAATTTATTCAAATTAATATATTGTGACAAAATGGATAAATACCTCGAGGCCTGGATTACGTGACGACAAAACAAACTAGTATAAACTAGTAATCTATATGAAAGTATTTTCTCTTCAGTTAATAATGCTACATATTTGACTGACTCAAGAAATCCAAAAGCTTTGTTTTCGCTGTTTTATGTAACACTGAAACAAATGAAATTGTTGTAGGTTTATTTGCTGTATTGCGGCATTATCGATATTAACAATAAATCCGTAACTGGTCCCAGCCCTACTTTAAATGACTAATAAAAACACTAGACTAACTCACCCTTGTTGCATATTTATAAAACTGCTCTGCTTCCTCTTGTCTGCCAGACTGAAAACAAAAGGTTCATTACATGGTTAGTTCAGGACTCTGCGGGCCTCTATAAGTCCAGCTGCAGACAGTGAAAAAGTGAATCTGGGTTGAACTGTGTCCCAATTCTGAGGCTGCATTCCTGTAATGACATAGGTCACAAAGGTGTGTCCTTCGTTGGACCTGAGGGTTAAGCAGAACTTGCTTTTCCTCCTCAAATGAAGTCCAGGCTCACTTAGCAATATGACAAGGTCTTGTTTTCAGTTAACAATGGATCATGGGCTACTAAGGACCATTTACCAGATGTGCAACTCATGTTTGGGTAAAGAAAGGCTACATTTTTTTGGGGATTATTTATAAGGGGAAAGTGTTGGCTCATTTCTGTCTTGAAATATAGCCCTTAAGGAGAAATCCGGCGCAAAATGAACCTAGGGGTTAACAACAAATTGGTACTGAGTCGACCGTTCTCTGGGCTATGTTTTCATGCTAATCGAATGTGACCAGTTTTAGCGCAAACCGCTAATTACCTTATAACGCTAGTCGTCAGGGCACGGCTAAAGTAAAAAGAAATCGCTATTTCTACAGCACTAACAAGGCTCAAAATAGCACCACACTTCCACGGTAGCATAATGAGGGTTCCTACATGTAAACTTGAGCTATGTTACTGGTTACTGGTTGCACGGTGTTCATCGTTCGACTGATGGTGCCTGTTTTCCCAAGATGGCGCCTGCCTGTACATGAACGATACTGTCTTTATAAACTATCTTTTTAATAAACTGTCTGTACACTTACAAAGTTGTCAATGCTTCGGTTTACATGTAGGGACCCTCTTTATGCTACCGTGGAAGTGTGGTGCTATTTTGAGCCTTGTTAGTGGTATAGAAATAGCGATTTCTTTTTACTTTCGCGTGGCCCCGATGACTAGTGTTATAAGCTAATTCACGGTTTGCGATAAAACTGGTCCCATTCGATTAGTATGAAAACCTATCCCAGAGAACGGTCGACTCAGTACCCATGTGTTATTAACTCCTAGGTTCATTTAGCGCCGGATTTGAAGCAGAGCTTGAACTGGGACACAGCTGTTGTATGTTTTCAGAGCGCTGTCTCCACTCACCCTGAGGCAGATCAGAGACAGGTAAGCCCACACCTCTGCATTCTGGTTGTTCAAATGATTGGCCTCAGTCAAAGCTTCTTCAGCTACACACAGCTCCTCCAGCTACACAAACAGATACACACAAACACAACAAGGCTCACTTCCTTTACGAAGTAAATGAAAAAAAAATAAGGCTCCACAGCTGTCTTGTTTACGTGAGCTTGTTGGCGAACTATACAGTAGATCCAAGAGTCACCTGGGCTTTGTTCAGCTGTTTTGGTGAAGAAATTACCCCAACATTAACTGCCTTTAACACAGTAATGTCACAAGATACAATGTATTAATCAGCTTTGGAGGCTTTCAAAACCTAGTCTCACTTTGCCAGACCTTCCTCCACAGTGCTGCGGAGGATGGTCTAGCTAGTCCACATAGCATTCCGGGATGGGAGAAAAACGTGCTCTGGTTTATTGGCATTTAAACCAATTACAATCGTCATGGGCGGCGCTAAGCTCCGCAAGGAGCCGCGGCAAAATAGCCTCGGGAAGGAACTTGTTTTGGTGGAACATGTGTACGTTCAAAGGTTGTTTTAGTTGTGCAACAGAAAACTCAGATTGGACAGAAAGTCTAGCTAGCTGTCTGGATTTACCCTGCAGAGATCTGAGGAGCAGTTAACCATAGTCCTCATAAATCCACCGGAGTTTAGAATTCCAACAGAAAGAAAGCCGAAGGAAACGGACATCGGCGAAAGGACATGCATCCGGCGGAATTTCCTGCGGCACCGGAGCAATCCCAAAAGTGGAACGTCAAGGATATAGACTATTCAAAACCAGACTTAAACTGGATTTCAATATAATTCCAGGTTTCCTTCATTGTTCTGGAGGTGGAGGTGGAGTTTTACCCGGTAACAGGTGGTGCCCAGGCCCAGCCAGGTCAGGCAGGACGGAGACTGCTCACAAGCCTGCAGGTAGACAACTTTGGCTTGCTCAAACTGAAAGTTAAAAACATAAGAATAAGAGATTTAATTACACTGTAGTTAGTTGCTTCATACAAGATGTTTTACAATGTCAAATAGGACTAGAAAATGCATTTCCTGCGGAAAATGCGTGGGAATGCTGAATAGCTGAACTGCTAAAGCTAACTGGTTGAATAGCTGAAATCTGTAAGAAGAAGTTGAAATAGTGAGAATAGTTGAAAAAGTGGAAATCGTTAAAAAGTTGGCTTTAAAAGCTGAAAAATGACAAAATATGTAGAACATTGTGAAGTCTTTAGCTGAAGCTGAAGAATAGTTGAAAAATTGGAAATTGGTTCAATAAGTTAAAGAAAGTAAGAGAGGGAAGGAGGAGGGATGGAGAAAGAAGAGAAAAAAAGAGAAAGAGACAGGGAGAGGGAGGGAGAAGGCGGGATGAGAGAGAGAGAGAGAGAAAAGAGAGAGACAGGGAGAGGGAGGGAGAAGGCGGGATGAGAGAGAAGGAGAGAGAGAGAAAAGAGAGAGAGACAGAGAGAGATGGAGGGAGAAGGAGGGATGGAAGAGGACAGAGAGAGGGAGGGAGAAGGAGGGATGGAGAGAGGAGAGAGAGAGAAAAAGAGAGAAACAGGGAGAGAGAAAAGAAAGAGAAACAGAGAGAGAGGGAGAAGGGCGAGATGGAGAAAGGAAAGAGAAAAAAAAAGAGGGATGGAGAAGACAGAGAAGAAGGGATGGAAAGAAGAGAGAGAAACAGAGAGATAGAGAGGGGAGAGAGAAGACATTCAGAGAGAAGTGGAAGACCACTGTGCTGTGCTGCAGCTATTCAGAGTCCCTGAGAGCAAGCTCTCAAACAAAGCCTCACTGTGGCAACACCATAACTGCTATCAGTCAAATGACGTGATCCTGAGCACCACAAGGCCTTTATGAACGTGACGGGTATAAAAATTTATATGGATAAAGGTAAAATATGTGGTCATATCAGCGATTTCAAAAAGTGGTTTGTTCAGTGTTTCGCTGGGAAATATCCAGGAGTTTGATCATTGAAGCAAATGGAGAACGAAATGGACATCTTGTCATTTGGAAGCTCAACCAGCCAAAAGTAAAAGGCGTATCACAAAACTGAGCAGATTTTCCCCAGATTTTCAGACAGACAGACAGAAGTGGAACGCAAATGATATAGACTGATGATCATAGTTAGTCTAGTTAGTTGACTCCTACAGCAAGCCTGGAGTAATCAGTAGACTGTCTGTGAAAGTGTTGTCATGGTTACTAAGGGCCTGGGCAATGTTTATAAACATCTCTTTGATCTGATAACGATAGCACCTGCTCTTAATATGTCTCCTGTAGTACACGCCAGCACTTCAGACACTGAGAGCAGAAGAAATATTTTCATTATTATCAGATATATACTGCATAGAACGAAAAAGCATCAATCTAGCTGAGATGAGATGTGAAATATATTAGGTGAAAAGAATGGGGCTGAACAAGAAGAAAGAGGAAAGAGAGAGGGAGAGAAAGAGAGAAGAAAGGAGAGCAGAAGAGAAGAGATGAGAAGAGAGAAGAGTGTGGTGTGTGTGTAACGACGAGCCGTGCGGGTGTGTGTGTGGGGAGTGTGTTTTGTGTGTGTTGTGTGGAGGTGTGTGTGTTTTGAGTGGTTGTGTGTGTGTTTTGTGTGTGTTTTTGTATGTGTATTGTCTTTGTGTGTGTGTGTTTGTGTGTGTGTGTTTTGTGTGTGTGTTTATGTGTCTGTTGTGTGTTGTGTGTGTGTGTATATGTGTGTGTTTGCGGTATGTGTGTGTGTGGCAAAAAAAACATGAATAGCTGAATTGCTAAAGCTAAACTGGATGAATAGCTTAAAACCGTAAAAATAAGTTATGCAGTGAGAGTAGTTGAAAAGTCAAATAACACCCTTGCCAGGGACACAATGATGGATATGCCACAGGGGATTTGAACCCGGGCCCCCACACCCTAGCCATGTGCCATAAACCACTGCGCCATCTTCAGAACAGACAAACATCTTTCCCTTTAGTATTTATAAAGCCTCCCTTTGATCATTAATCGCCACACCTAATGAGAGACAGTGTGAGAGAACCCTTCAAACAAGCCTTAATAAATCCACAACAGTAAATGCTATCGAAACAGCGACTTGACCGTTAGAGGCACACGGCCTTTGTGAACGTATCGGTATAAAATTTATATGGATAAACATAAAAAATGTGGGCATATCAGCAATTTAAAAAGTGGTTCGTTCTGCTCTTCGCTGGAAAATATGGACGCCTTTTATCATTGCCGCGGATTGAGAGAAATTTGTTTTCCTCGTCATTTGGAAGCTCCGCTGAGCCAAAAGTATGAGACGTACAACCGAGCAGATTTTCTGAAACTAGACAAAAATACCTACGTTTTGATGTATAAATTGTGTATGACAAGTAGATATTGTGCGCGGAGAGCAGTTTACAGACAAGGAACTAAGATAATTTTTTGAAGCTTCACCCTCTAGCTGTGATGTCATCCACTCTAGCAAATGCAATACACACCCTTGTTTAATCGATAAAAATCCCCAAAAAGATTACTAAACTTAAACAGGCTTTTCACAAAAACTGTAAAAGATATCAACCTGAAAAGTAAACCCCGAATAACTGAATATTTTGTGAACATTTTAAATTTTGAATCACACTCTGTAGGTGGAAGAATGAGGAGGAGATACATTTTGAAGCAGAAGAGGATTTGAAGGATTTGAAGGCCGCCTCATTGACTTTAATGTTAAAAAAAGTGTAAAAAAGCTTAAAATTTGAAAAAGTATAAATAGTAGAAAAAAAGTTGAAGAAGTCCCATCATTAGCTGAAAGAGCTGAACATTTGAAAAGTTGAATGGTTTAAATAGGTGAAAGTATGCAGAAGTTACAGAGAGCCAAAAAACGTGACGGAAGACGGAATAATAATAAACAGAAAATGCATTCCTGCAGAAAATGCGTGGAATGCTGAATAGCTGAATAGCTAAGCTAACTGGATGAATAGCTAAAACTGAGAAGAAGAAGATGAAGTAGAAAAAGTTGAAAAAGGAATGGTTTTAACCTATATCATACCACACAAAATACAAAATATGTGGAATAATAAAAAAAAAAATAAAGTTGACAGACAGACAGATGGACGGACGGAGGAAAAGAGACAGGAAGGACAAGAGAAAGAGAAACAGAAAGAGCAAGAGGACAAAAAGAAAGAGGAAAGAGAACAGAGGACAAAGAGGAAAGAGGACAGAAAGAAAGAGGAAAGGAAAGAGGACAGAGAAAGAAGAAAGAGGACAGAAAGAGGAAAGAAAGAAAGAGGACAGAAAGAGGAAAGAAGAAAGAGGACAGAAAGAAGAGAAGAGGACAAAGAGAAAAGAGGACAGAAAGAAAGAGGACGAAGAAGAAAGGAAAGAAGAAAGAGGACAGAGAAGGAAAAGAAAGAAGAAAGAGGACAGAAAGAGGAAAGAGGACAAGAGGAAAAGAAGAAAGAGGACAGAGGAAGAGAAGAAAGAGGACAGAAAGAGGAAAGAGAAAGAGAAGAAAGAGGAAAGAAGGACAAAGAAAGAAGAAAGAGGACAGAGGAAAAGGAAAGAAGGAAAGAGAAGAAGAAAGAAGAAAGAGGAAAGAAGAAAGAGGAAAGAAGAAGAAAGAGGAGAAAGAAGAAAGAGGACAAGAGGAAAGAGAACAGAGGACAGAAAGAGGAAAGAAGAAAGACAGAAAGAGGAAAGAAGAAAGAGGAAAGAAGGACAGAAAGAGAACAGAGAGAAAGAAGAGAACAGAAAGAGGAAAGAAGAAAGAAAGAGGACAGAAAGAAAGAAAGAGGACAGAAAGAAGAAAGAGGAAAGAGGAAAGAGGACAGAGGAAGAAGAAAGAGGACAGAAAGAGGAAAAGAGGACAGAAAGAAAGAAAGAAAGAAAGAGGACAGAGAAGAAGAAAGAGAAGAGAAGAAAGAGGAAAAGAGAAGAGGAAAGAAGAAAGAGGACAGAAAGAAGAAAGAGGACAGAGAAAAGAGGAAGGAGGAAGAAAGAAGAAAGAGGACAGAAAGAGGAAAGAGGACAAGGAAGAAAGAGGAAAGAAGAGAGGACAGAGGAAGAAGAAAGAAAGAGGAAAGAGGACAGAGGACAGAAAGAAAGAAAGAGGAGAAAGAGGAAAGAGGAAAGAGGACAGAGGACAGAGAAAGGGGACAGAGGACAGAAAGTGGACAGAGGACAGAAAGAGGAAAGAGGAAAGAAGAAAGAGGACAGAGGAAGAAAGAGAGAAGAAAGAGGACAGAAAGAGGAAAGAGACAGAGAAAGAGAAAGAGGAAAGAAGACAGAAAGAGGAAAGAAGAAAGAAGAAAGAGGACAGAGGAAAAGAAGAGGAAAAGAGGACAGAAAGAGGAAGAAGAAAGAGGACAGAAGACAGAAAGAGGAAAGAAGAAGAGGACAAAAGAGGAAAGAGGAACAGAAAGAGGAAAAAGAAGAAAGAGGACAGAAAGAGGAAAGAAGAAAGAGGAAAGAAGAGGACAGAAAGGAAAGAAACAGAGGAGGACAGAAAGGAAAGAAGAAAGAGGAACGAAAGAGGAAAGAAGACAGGAAAGAAAGAGGACAGAAAGAAGAAAGAGGACAGAAAGAGGGAAGAAGAAGAAGAAAGAGGAAAGAGGACAGGGAGGACAGAAAGGAGAAGAAGAAAGAGGGACAGAAAGAGGAAAAGAGGACAGGAGGACAGAAAGAGGAAAGAGAAAGAGGACAGGAAAGAGGAAAGAAAGGAAAAGAAGAAAGAGGAGAAAGAAGAAAGAGAAGAAAGAGGACAGAAAGAGGGAAAGAGAACAAGAGGACAGAAAGAAAGAGGACAGGAAAGAGGAAAGAAGAAAGAGGACAGAAAGAGGAAAGAGGACAGGGAGGAGGAGAAAGAAGAAAAGAGGAAGAAGAGGAAAGAGGAAAAGGAAAGAGGGAAGAAAGAGGAAAGAGGAAAGAAAGAAGAAAGAGGACAGAGGAAAGAAAAGAGGAAGAAAGAGGAAAGAGGAAAAGAGGACAGAGAGGAAGGAAGAAAAGAGGAAAGAGGAAGAAGAGGAAAGAGGAAGAGGAAAGAAAGAAGGAAAGAAGAAAGAGGAAAGAGGAAAGGAAAGAGGAAAAGAGGAAAGAGGAAAGAAGAAAGAGGACAGAGGAAGAAAAAAGAGAGAAGAAAGAGGACAGGAAAGAGGAAAGAAAGAGAGAAGAGGAAGAAAGAGGAAAGAAGAAAGAGGAAGAAAGAGGAAGAAAGAAGAAAGAAGAAAAGAGGACAGAGGAAGAAAGAGGGAAAGAAAGAGGAAAGAGAAAAGGACAGGAAGAGGAAAGAGAAAGAGAGGAAAGAAAGAGAAAGAGGAAGAAAGAGGAAAGAAGAAAAGAGGACAGAAAGAGGAAAGAAGAAAGAGAGGAAAGAAAGAAGAAAGAGGAAAGAAGAAAGAGGGAAAGAGGAAAGAAAGAAGAAAGAGGAAAGAAGAAAAGAGGAAAAGAAGAAAGAGGAAAGAAGAGAAGGAAAGAGGAAAGGAAAGAGGAAAGAAGAAAGAGGACAGGAAAGAGGAAAGAAGAAAGAAAGAGGAAGAAAGAAGAAAGAGGACAGAGAAAAGAAGAAAGAGGAAAGAGGACAAGAAAGGGACAGGAAAGAAGAAAGAGGAAAGGAAAGAGGGGAGGAGGAAAGAGGAAAGAAGAAAGAGGAAGAAAGAAAGAGGACAGAAGAGAAGAGGAAAGAGGAAAGAGGGACAGGAAAGAGGACAGAAAGAGGAAAGAAAGAGGAAAGAAGAGGAAAGAGGAAAGAGGAAAGAAAGAAGAAAGAGGACAGAAAGAGGAAAAGAAGAAAGAGGAAAGAAGAGACAGAAAGGAAAAGAAAAAGAGAAAGAGGACAGAAAGAGAAAGAAGAAAGAGAAACAGAAAGAGGAAAGAAGAAAGAGGACAGAAAGAGGACAGAAAGAGGAAAGAAGAAAGAGGAAAGAGGACAGAAAGAGGACAGAAAGAAGAAAAAGGACAGAAGAGGAAAGAAGAAAGAGGACAAGAAAGAGGAAAGAGGACAGGACAAGGACAGAAAGAGGAAAGAAGAAAGAGGACAGAAAGAGGAAAAGAAGAAAGAGGACAGAAAGAGAGAAAGAGGACAGGGAGGACAGAAAGAGGAAAGAGGAAAGAAAGAAGAAAGAGGAAAGAGGAAAGAAGAAAGAAAGAAGAAAGAGGACAGAAAGAGGAAAAAGGAGAACAGAGAGGAAAGAGAACAGAAAGAGGAAAGAAGAAAGGACAGACAGAGGACAGAAAGAAGAAAGAAGAAAGAGGACAGGAGAGGAGGACAGAAAGAGAGAAAGAGGAAAGAAAGAAGAAAGAGGACAGAGGAAAGAACAAAGAGGGAAGAAAAGAGGACAGAAAGAGGAAAGAGAACAGAGAGCAAGAGAACAGAAAGAGGAAAAAGAAGAAAGGACAAGAAAGAGGACAGAAAGAAGAAAGAAAAGAGGACAGAAAGAGGAACAAGAGGAAAGGAAAGAGAAGAGGACAGAAAGAGGAAAGAGAAAAGAGAGAGAGAAAAAGAGGACAGAAAGAGAAAAGGACAGAAAGAGGAAAGAAGAAAAAAAGAGGACAGAAAGAGGAAAGAAGAAAGAGGACAGAAAGAAGAAAGAGGAAAAGAAGAAAGAGGACAGAAAGAGGAAAGAAGAAAGAGGACAGAAAGAAGAAAGAGGAAAGAAGAAAGAGGACAGAAGACAGAAAAGAGGAAAGAAAAGAGATCAGAAAGAGGAAAGAGGACAGAAAGAGGACAGAAAGAGGAAAGAGAACAGAGAGCAGAGGACAAGAAAAGAGGAAAGAGGAAAGAAAGAAGAAAGAGGACAGAAAGAGGAAAGAAGAAAGAGGAAAGAAGATGACAGAAAGGAAAGACAACAGAGAGCCGAGGACAGAAAGGAAAGAAGAAAGAGAACAGAAAGAGGAAAGAAGACAGAAAGAAAGAGGACAGAAAGAAGAAAGAGGACAGAAAAGAGGGAAGAAGAAAGAGGAAAGAGGACAGGAGCAGAGGACAGAAAGAAGAAAGAGGACAGAAAGAGGGAAGAAGAAAGAGGACAGAAAGAGGAAAAGAGAACAGGAGCGAAAGAGGACAGAAAGAGGAAAAGAAGAAAGAGGACAGAAAGAGAACAGGGAGCGAGAGGACAGAAAGAGGGAAGAAGAAAGAGGACAGAAAGAGGAAAGAAAGAAGAAAGAGGACAGAGGGAAGAAGAAAGAGGGAAGAAAGAGGACAGAAAGAGGAAAGAGAACAGGGAGCGAGAGGACAGAAAGAAGAAAGAGGACAGAAAGAGGGAAGAAGAAAGAGGAAAAAGAAAGAGGAAAGAGGACAGGGAGCGAGAGAGGACAGAAAGAGAGGAAGAAGAAAGAGGACAGAAAGAGGAAAAGAAGACAAAGAGAGGACAGAAAGAGGAAAAGAGGAAAAGAAAGAAGAAAGAGGACAGAGGGAAGAATAAAAGAGGGAAGAAAGAGGAAGAAAGAGAAAGGAAGAGGACAGAAAGAGGAAAGAAGAAAAAGAGGACAGAAAGAGGAAAGAGGACAGGAGGAGGACAGAAAGAGGAAAGAAGAAAGAGGACAGAAAAGAGGAAAGAAGAAAGAGGACAGAAAGAAGAAAGAGGAAAGAAGAAAGAGGACAGAAAGAGGAAAGAAGAAAGAGGACAGAAAGAGGGAAGAAGAAAGAGGAAAGAGGACAGGGAGCGAGAGGACAGAAAGAGGGAAGAAGAAAGAGGACAGAAAGAGGAAAGAGGACAGGGAGCGAGAGGACAGAAAGAGGGAAGAAGAAAGAGGACAGAAAGAGGAAAGAGGACAGGGAGCGAGAGGACAGAAAGAGGAAAGAAAGAAGACAGAGGACAGAGGGAAGAATAAAGAGGGAAGAAAGAGGACAGAAAGAGGAAAGAGAACAGAGAGCAAGAGAACAGAAAGAGGAAAGAAGAAAGGACAGAAAGAGGACAGAAAGAAGAAAGAAGAAAGAGGACAGAGAGGAACGAAGAGGTAAGGAAGAGGAAAGAGAACAGAGGACAGAAAGAGGAAAGAGAAAAGAGAGCGAGAGGACAGAAAGAGAACAGAGGACAGAAAGAGGAAAGAAGACAGAAAGAGGAAAGAAGAAAGAGGACAGAAAGAGGATGGACAGACAGAGAAGACAGACGGACAGAAGTGGAAGGCCAAAGAGACTACTGTTCATGTTACTGCCTGTAGTATCTGTATAGACTACTGTTCATATTACTGCCTGTAGTATCTGTATAGACTACTGTTCATATTACTGCCTGTAGTATCTGGGTGTGTGTCTGTGAAAGTGTTGTCATGGTAACCATGGCCTGGGAATGTTTACTTGCTTTGATGTCTGTAATCAAGCTAACGAGCCTGTCACCTGCTGAATCTGTCAGCTGTGCTGTGCTGCAGCTATTCAGAGTCCCTGAGAGCGAGCTCCCAAACAAAGCCTCACTGTGGCAACACCATAACTGCTATCAGTCAAATGACGTGATCCTGAGCATCACAAGGCCTTTGTGAACGTATCGGTATAAAATTTATATGGATAAACGTAAAAATGTGGTCATATCAGCGATTTCAAAAAGTGGTTCGTTCAGTGTTTCGCTGGGAAATATCTAGGAGTTTGATCATTGAAGCCAATGGAGAACGATATGGACATCTTGTCATTTGGAAGCTCAACCAGCCAAAAGTAAAAGGCGTATCACAAAACTGAGCAGATTTTCTGAAACTAGACAAAAATACCTACGTTTTGATGTATAAATTGTGTATGACAAGTAGATATTGTGGGCGTGAGAGCAGTTTACAGACAAGGAACTAAGATAATTTTTTCGAAGCTTCACCCTCTAGCTGTGATGTCATCCACTCTAGCAAACGCAATACACACCCTGTTTAATCGATAAAATTTCCTGAAATAATCACTAAACTTAAACAGATTTTTCACAAAAACTGTAAAAGATATCAAAACACTGAGCACACCCCGAATACCTGAATATTTTGTGAACATTTTACATTTTGAATCACGTCTGTAGGTGGAAGAATGTAGGAGGAGATACATGTTGAAGCAGAAGAGGATTTCAAGTTGTTGAAGGCTGCTCTCATTCACTTCAATGTTAAAAAAAAGTGTTAAAAAGCTTAAAATTTGAAAAAGTATAAATAGTAGAAAAAAAGTTGAAGAAGTCCCATCATTAGCTGAAAGAGCTGAACATTTGAAAAGTTGAATGGTTTAAATAGGTGAAAGTATGCAGAAGTTACAGAGAGCCAAAAACGTACGGAAGAGGGAATAAGCAGAAGCAGAAAAATAAAGAAAATGGCCGACAGAAACAACAATAGGTGGAATGCTGTAGAACAGCATTCCCCCAAATATAAGAATAACTGCCTGGTTTCTACAGCACAATGCTCTTTTTATGACACACTCACATTGATATAGAAATTCACGTGTAGCAATACAATAGCAACTTGATCATAATTGTTAAATTAAAAATGTGTCCAGGAAAACCCATTGTTCCTGACTTTTTGCTATTCTAGAAAAACGTACTATGACTAGAATGTCTTATTACAGTATTTTAGAGTTCCTAGTTTTTCGAGATGCGTGGCAGCCCCCCCTGTGGCTGGTAGAGTTTAAGAATGACTGGTGAAATGTGTAGTCTTTCCTGGAAATGCACCAGGCTGATTCATCAGCAGATACAGTACACATGAGTAAACTGTCTGACTGATCAGAGAGCAGTGAAGCTTGTCTCAATGTCTGACCTTCCCCTGCTGGAGGTAGATGGATCCCAGGCGGAGTCGGACAAGGTGAGCGTCTGATGGCAGCTGCAGGAAGTTCAGGCTCCGCTCATAGCTCTCCTGGGCATCACTGAACGACCCTTGCAGGTAGTGACAGTGACCATTCAGCGCCCACGCATCCACATCCTGCTCACAGGGTGGACAACACTTCTCGGGTCAGCGATTCAGAAGAGAGGCTAGTTTAATCAGGTGCTTTTACGTGTGTGGTCACATCACATGAATATTAACAGAAGGTTAATATTCATGTGAACTAAAAAGGTTGTGAAATAAACTGAGTCCCTATATCCTCTGAAAAGAATGATCCAAAATGAGTCTTTTATCCATGAACATAACACTACCAATAAAGAGTACATTTCTGACTTTGTCAATATATATAGTATACAAACAACAATGGGGTGAAAGAAGTTCATGAATCCCAAACTAAATGTGAATCTTTGCTGCAAACAGAAGCAGTGACCCATACTGCACATGTCACATTTTCCACCCAGCCCTTTACTCAGTGTTGCAGCCAGAAGTAAAGAGTGTGAGTACCTGGTCTCCGTGAAACAGCGCCTCGTTGAGGCTGGCGGCGGCACTGCAGTAGTCGGCTCTGAGCAGCTGCAGCTGCGCCAGATGAAGAAGATAGGAGACACTGCGACCACCAGCTGAACACAGCAGCTCCAGGGACAGAGCACGCTCCGCCATCTGACAACAGGAAAACAGTGACTGCTAATAACTGCTAGCAACCACAACAAGGCCATGTTGTTGTTTCATTTTGGTTGAACCTTTACTGCTGACAACAGTAACCATTGTTGATTTTAGTGTGCCATTATAAATACTTTGTACAATAAATGTATAATATGAAAAAAAAACTTTCAGAGGTTCATATTGCCCTTTTCCACAATGTGTTTTGATTCCCATAATATATGTCTCTTCCACAGCTGTCATTTTCCAGATGTTGGAGCATCATTAATGGTCGTACATCATGGGTTGTTTTCATTCCTATTTGACCACTGTGAGTGCAGCTGGCTGTTCAGCTTGGCAAACCACCAGCCACTATGTGTGCTTTTACCTGCAGGGCAATGTTCTGCAGCAGGAACTGAACTGTCTCGGTGTAAATGTTCTCTGAGGAGAGTTCAGCTGGAGCTGATCTGGAGCTGACACTCTGTGCAGGAGGCTCTGCTTGCACCTCTGAGTCCTGGTCTCCACACTCTGGGTCTAAGAGAAATGACAGCAACATTAGTCAGGTAGCATTTGGTACCCATAGTCACCGCCAAAGACCTTTAGGTTGAAATGCAAGTCTTATTAGTCTTATTTATAGGTGACTGTTGCCAACAGAGTTCATCTAAAAATGTATAGGTGATGTTGTGTATCAACATTCTTTATTTTAACATGTTGAGATTTTCTGTCCCGGTAGATGCACAAAGATAGAAATCAAACAAAAACTACAATCAATTACTGACAACTTGTCCTTTTCACCCTGAAAATGCACCCTTTCCTGTTATTTGAGATTTTATAGCAAATGTCAATAACAATGAAATATGTTTTGGATTTATTTGAATGTTTTGAATGTTAATGCATCTCTGTGTGTTTCATCATGTACTCTATGTAGTGTTAAAGATGTGTGTTGATTTTCACCATCGCAGATCCAGGAGAACTGGAACCAGAAACACTCCCAGTACAAACCAAACCCCAAATTACGCTTTCTCAGTCACCCCTGATACAGATATCACCACATTCACTACTATCTTTCCTGCTTTTCTCTCCAAGAATGGTGTTTATATTTGCTGCCTGGTTGCCCTTATATGACGAGAGAAAACTAACAGATCAATTCATTCAGATGAAGAGACATTACATGCTTTTAATCCCACTGCATATCATCTTTCTTAAGAGTGGCAGACTGACATGCAGGCGTGGCCATCTCCTCATCCTCTCGCTGGTCTTTCTCCTTCTCATTTTTGTCCTCCTCCTTGTCTTTCTCCCTGTCTTTCTCCTCCTCCTCCTCCTCCCTCAGTGTTTGCTTCTTTGCTTCTTTTGCCCTCAGCTGCTTTCTGGCCTCCAGAAAAGCCCTCTCAGCCAGGATGGATTCGCTCTGGCTCTCATGGAGCAAACCTAGACAGCAGACCCAGAAACGTAAAATGAGAATGTACAATTCCCAGCATGCATCTCTTCTGAAATCTAACTAATAAAAAATACACATACACAATATCATTCAAAGTGCCTTGTGTAGCTGTAACCTCACAAGAACCTCCATCATAGTGGGGGTTGACAACAGTGACGTATGACAAATGGTGATATTTGATAAAAGCGTGTCCGTATTAGCAGTCTGTGTGTGTTGTGTGTTGACAGCAGTGAGTAGGAATACAAACTTTCATCTCACCCAGCAGCACCCAGGCCACCACACTGGGCGGTTCTATGCTGGCAGCTCTCTCCAGGAAGGTCTGGGCCTCCTCATGATGCTCAAACATCACTGCCAAGACCCCACACATCATCAGGCTGGAGAAACAAGAGAATACACACAGGTCCTGACTTCCCAGTTCATTTTCTTTTTTTTTTGTGCCTACATCAGATTATAAACCATTGAGTCACCATCCAATGGTGGGCTGCCCCTGATTCTACCTTTTCTTTTTGTATTGGTTGTGATGCAAAGTTATAGTCTCACACAGTTTTAAATGTACAAAATGACAAGTGATTTCACACCTCTAGCTATAGACAAGAAGTGATAAGGTGGAGGTGAAGAACATCATCACAGGAAGTAAAGTTGATAAGTTTGAGTGTTTAACCATTAACGTTGTTGCTATGTTACTACACGCTGATTAGGAGCAAAGAACTGGAGAACTGGAACTATGTTTGTGGTGTCCTGTTACACAATGCCAATAGACAGCTGGCATTGACTTCATTCTCAATGATATATAAACAATCACGATATACGGACTCAGGATTTCAGTGTTAGAAAGAAATACTCCAGTATATATATATACTGGAGTATTTCTTTCTAACAAAGTATATAGTATATATATATATATATATATATATATATATATATATATATATATATATATATATATATATATATATATATATATATATACATACTGGAGTATTTCTAACCTGGGTTGGTGTGCCTGCTGGATGGACACGGCGTCATGGAAACACTCTTTAGCCTTCATGTAGTCTCCAGTCAGCATGTAAAGGCTTCCCCACTCAAACTTGTGGGAGGGCTCCATTGGGTGCCTCACCACCAGCTGCAGGGGAACACATACAAAATGCAGTGGCCACTTTAGTTATTTTACCAGCCAGAGTCAATATGGCCACTTGACACAAGAAACACACAAAAACACTGATATGGAAGGATAATAGACAAATGGAAGCCAGTGTGTACTATAATTGAAGGCGTATTTGTGACAACCAATTAATGTATAGGTCTGAAAAGAGCGGATAAATGGACGTCTGTGATTGGTTGTCAACCCTGCTCTGTTTATAAATCTTTTTCGTGAGTATAGTTATGACCAAAAAAATTTTCTTTTCCTGATTTACTATGAGTATAGAGCAGAAGTACCAGGAAATGAAAGTGCTATTGTATGCTATTGTACCTCTTGGTAGTACTGAACAGCCTGTTGATAATCCCCAGTAAGCTTAGCTTCTCTGGCAAAGTGGCTGAGCTGAGAAGAAGTCAACTGGATCTCATTCAGGGAGTCATCATCAACGCCATCTGAATAAATCTGGTGAGGAGAGGATAAAAGTAAAATATATATACAGTATATATATATATATATATATATATATATATATATATATATATACAGTGCCTTGCGAAAGTATTCGGCCCCCTTGAACGTTTCGACCTTTTGCCACATTTCAGGCCTCAAACATAAAGATATAAAACTGTAATTTTTTGTGAAGAATCAACAACAAGTGGGTCCCAATTATGAAGTGGAACGAAATTCATTGGCTATTTCAAAACTTTTTAACAAATAAAAAACTGAAAAGTGGGCGTGCAAAATTATTCAGCCCCTTTACTTTCAGTGCAGCAAACTCTCTCCAAAAGTTACGTCAGTGAGGATCTCTGAATGATCCAATGTTGACCTAAATGACTAATGATGATAAATAGAATCCAGCTGTGTGTAATCAAGTCTCCGTTATAAATGCACCTGCTCTGTGATAGTCTCAGAGGTCCGTGTAAAGCGCAGAGAGCATCATGAAGAACAAGGAACACACCAGGCAGGTCCGAGATACTATTGTGGAGAAGTTTAAAGCCGGATTTGGATACAAAAAGATTTCCCAAGCTTTAAACATCCCAAGGAGCACTGGTGCGCGATAATATTGAAATGGAAGGAGTATCAGATCACTACAAATCTACGAAGACCCGGCCGTCCCTCTAAACTTTCAGCTCATACAATGAGAAGACTGATCAGAGATGCAGCCAAGAGGCCCATGATCACTCTGGATGAACTGCAGAGATCTACAGCTGAGCTGGGAGACTCTGTCCATAGGACAACAATCAGTCATATACTGCACAAATCTGGCCTTTATGGAAGAGTGGCAAGAAGAAAGCCATTTCTTAAAGATATCCATAAAAGGTGTCGTTTAAAGTTTGCCAAAAGCCACCTGGGAGACACACCAAACATGTGGAAGAAGGTGCTGTGGTCAGATGAAACCAAAATCGAACTTTTTGGCAACAATGCAAAACGTTATGTTTGGCGTAAAAGCAACACAGCTCATCACCCTGAACACACCATCCCCACTGTCAAACATGGTGGTGGCAGCATCATGGTTTGGGCCTGCTTTTCTTCAGCAGGGACAGGAAAGATGGTTAAAATTGATGGTAAGATGGATGGAGCCAAATACAGGACCATTCTGGAAGAAAACCTGATGGAGTCTGCAAAAGACCTGAGACTGGGACGGAGATTTGTCTTCCAACAAGACAATGATCCAAAACATAAAGCAAAATCTACAATGGAATGGTTCACAAATAAACATATCCAGGTGTTAGAATGGCCAAGTCAAAGTCCAGACCTGAATCCAATCGAGAATCTGTGGAAAGAACGTAAAACTGCTGTTCACAAACGCTCTCCATCCAACCTCACTGAGCTCGAGCTGTTTTGCAAGGAGGAATGGGCAAAAATGTCAGTCTCTCGATGTGCAAAACTGATAGAGACATACCCCAAGCGACTTACAGCTGTAATCGCAGCAAAAGGTGGCGCTACAAAGTATTAACTTAAGGGGGCTGAATAATTTTGCACGCCCAATATTTCAGTTTTTTATTTGTTTAAAAGGTTTGAAATATCCAATAAATTTCGTTCCACTTCATGATTGTGTCCCACTTGTTGTTGATTCTTCACAAAAAATTACAGTTTTATATCTTTATGTTTGAGGCCTGAAATGTGGCAAAAGGTCGAAAAGTTCAAGGGGGCCGAATACTTTCGCAAGGCACTGTATATATATATATATATATGTGTGTGTGCGTGTGTATGTGCATCACCTTGTTGAGAGCTATGTGCATCTCGTCCACCAGGTAGACGTAAAGCTTGCTGACAAAAGCCTTTAGCTCCTGAGGGTCAGTGAATGGCTCTGTTCGCTGCATCTTGTCACGTACAATCCTCACCACTGCATGCTACACACCAGAAACACACACACACACACACACACACACACACACACACACACACACACACACACACACACACACACACACACACACACACACACACACACAAAAAGCCACCACCACCGGTAAAAAAAAAACCTGAAGGGCTACAGATTTATTTCAACAAAAAAAACTAGGCTACTAGTTTATCCATCTGCCAAGAATGTGTGCAGCTGTTCTGACCTTCATCTGTTCCTTAAAGGTAAAGTATCTCGCAGAGACGTTGAGTGTTCCCATCAGCTGAACCTTTTTTTGCTCCCGGCTGCAGTCTCCAGATGACTTGCATCTTGCTCCAAACAATTCCTCATACTGGTCCGAAACATGGCTCACCACGTTGCCAACCTGCCTGTGGAAGTCCAGCACTGCCTGCAGGAGCACATACCCGTGCAGAGAAAGCAGCAAGTAAGCAACTGTCCAGTGGTGTGTGGTTCATTGTGTGTGTTATTTGTGTTTCTGTGTATATATATATAAACTGTATATATATATAAACTATATATATATGTGTGTACACTGTAACTGTATCACTGTTTTACTCTTTCTGCTCTGCTTGGACCGGCTGGAAGTGGAGATCTGGGTGGGATCAACGCCTTTACCCTGAAGGAAATAGAGACACTTCTTAGCACATTCTCACCCATTTGTGTTCCACAGAAAACAAAGGAGTAGCAACCACATGTAATAGACCAGACTGTAATTTGATGTTAATCTGTCACTAATAGAAATGGTGCCTTTAAATGAGTAAGAGCTCATTTTAATAAAAAGTTAACGTTTTCTGATAGCTCAGACCACAATCTTGCAAGACAGTATCACCAATACAACCAGGTCAAACTAAGTGACCACGGGACACGTGGAAGATTTTTTTTTTTTACCACATTACCTTCTGGACAGCTCCTCTGGAGATGTTTTGGGTACCAGCGGTTTCTCCAAGGCTATCTCAATGATAATATAAGTTCTGGCCTCCACATACATCTGCCATTAACAGGAATGAGGTGTTAATATGCTAGAGGATTTCCAAAATATGACATAACAGCAAGCATTTAGAATGAATAAAGGTTTATATTATATTACAGTATTAAGGATGTACTGTACAACAGGAGTTTGTATTGCTGCTGCTCCCACTGGATCTGTATTTAACTGTAACCACAACCACAGTTTCCAGTAAATGATGCCTACTGTTTATTACTGTACAGTTTGTGTTTTTGTTTAGTGGAAGCTTACATTTCCCTCGGTGTTGACGTTCAGCTCATTTTCGGACACGCTGTCGGCGACGACGTCGGCTGCAGCCAATCTGCTCTGACTACCAGGTTGCTGCGATAATGAAAACAGGTTACATTAGGGTCCAGCCTTAACAAACACAACTTGTATGTAAAGTTTACATACAAGTAAGACTTTCAATTTCTGTGAGATAAAAAAAAAAAAAAAGTTTGCTCAAGTTGATATATATGATTTTCCAAGCCCCTGGAAATTCTCTTGACTAAAATGTCATGCAAAAAGTCATCTCTTCTAACCATCACAACCTTGCAAACCTTTTTAGCTGGCTCCTTGGGATCCTTTGTTCCCCTTCCATCCAAGTTCTTCCCTGCCTTTGCCTTGTTAAAGCCTCCAGCTGCGGCAGCACAAGCTTTGGCCTGGTTGGCTGCAGCATTGGCCTGCTCCTTTAACACACTGACACTCCGCTTGGCCTTTACAGTAAGTACAAGATTATGACTTGAATAAAGTGTAGTACTTTAAAAAGCACGTGGAATTCCATTTGTGTAGGTCATTCTCGGCAGACATTATGTGATACTTGATCCAGTTAATACAGACCCAGATCAAGAACTACGAATAATGAACAGAAATTAAAGCAAATTTAGATGTGTATATTTGTTTGACCTTTTTCAGCAACTCAGCCTCGGAGAAGGGCTGAATGCTGTATGCTCCTCGGATGCGGCTGACTCCAGGATACAGCAGCCGCCCCATGTCCACAAATGCCACACCGTGGAAGGGGATCTCTGGGTTCTCCTCAGCTTGCTACACACACACACACACACACACACACACACACACACACACACACACACACACACACACACACACACACACACACACAAATTTTGCCTGAAATTATCTTTTCTGTTTTCTTAAATTTGGTTCAGGCTAAAGAGCTAACACTGCTGGGTCAATACAGTACAGAGAGGGGACATTTCTGAACCTATCGTTAACATAGGTTATCGACAACAAAGCTCCCTCACCGTCTTAGTTTCTGCTGCCTTTGTCAGCGGAGCCAACGGCCTCATTATCTCAACCGGCCACAGTCTGCTCTCAGTGATCTTCTGCCGCAGCCTAAATATTGATACACATAGTTTAAGAATTTTTTTTCTGTATCTCTCGTTCTGTATTTTATTTACACACCGGATACTGCAATACACTCACAAACATTCTGATGTTCTTCTATGTATGTTTATTTTGGTTTTGCTATAAGTCATGCATCTTTCCTAAGCAAGTATTTGTTGCTGTAGTAACCAGTTTTCTTCACAGGGATTTGACAGTTATTCTAAACATCAAACCTGTTTAACTTCAGAGTTACACAGATCACAGAATTCCAGGTATATTGCATGGGCCTGAGGTCAAATTAGTAAAAAGGTCGGTGACTTCCATGACTCCCTGATTTCCTTTCCATTTGGCCTGAAACGCACTGAATGAGGGAACCAAGTTTTATAGTCCTGAAATGTGGTTATCTTAAAGAAATTACTCAAAGTCCAGACAGAGCCCCAAGAAATTGATGACTGACTTTTCCTTTCTAGAAGAATCTTGTAAAGGTCGTGGCCAACAGGTAGCATTGTGGTCAGAAAGGAGGAAGAGGAGTGAGTTGTGTGTGTAGCTGACCTGGCAGTTCCTCCTACATCCAGGAAGCAGCACATCTCTGTGTCCCAGCTCACCCTATTCTTCGTGGTCTCTGCCTCATTACGAAACTCCCAGTCCTGTAGGAACACTGAGACGTTCAGCCCTGTGTGACTAGAAATTTGAATAATTTTAAATGTTCCAATTTTCAACAGTATTACATATGCTACTATGGGCAATTTACTTTTACTTCTTTTAATATTTTTAAGGCACTTAAACTTCTCATATCATTAGTCACTAGCTAAGCCTGTGTGTCAAATTACTGGCGCTTACCTTAAAGTCTGGTCATATCTATTAAATAAAAGGCATTCAGTAGACATCCCTCACTTTCATATTTTCATAGTTAGTGACAGTAATGTGCCATACTGCAAAATCTATCTATGCACCAAGGCATTCCAGCTAACACAATTGGCAGCAGGTGCAGGCCACATTTGCAGTTACCTCCAAGCCAGTCAGCTCACCATCCTCTTGTTTAATGGACTCTGCCTGGAAAAAGGCATCAGGCAGGAAGTGGTTCCCTGGGACCAGCAGGGCCTGATGGGGCCTCTTCTTCTGTCGGCCTATTTCCTCCCTCTGCCCCCCTGCCTTCAGCTGCCCCTCACAGAATACCAGCACCTGGTTTTTCTGGGAGTCAGAGGAATTGTACAGCCACACTGTTAAAATCCTTCACTCTGGAAAGATTTGGATTTGAAGTTGGTCTGAATTTGTTTTCTGTTTCATTTTGATTTAACACTGCTAGTACTATTGTACAGCATAACATCTTAAGATCATGATGGGTTAAAATGTTTTTAATTTCTTTTTTATTAAAAAGATACAAACTAAATATGATATGCCTGCCGTTGGTTCTGTTCAGTAAAATAGCTTAAAGAAGCTACATGAAGAGCACAGTTTAACACTCACTTGTGCATCAAGCGGGACCTCCAGGGCAGCAGTGAACGTGCAGGGAGTAGGGGCAGGGCCAGACTGCAGCATCCATGACTCAGGGATGGAGTAGGCTGTCTCCACGGTTACCCTCAGCAGGTTGGAGGCTGAGAGTTCAGCCTCAGACAGCACTGGATTCGACACACTAACACACACGTCCAGGGTCGGTGGCTAAAGGGGGTGAAATCATAAGGCACATTCATGTTTTATTTATAAACTGTTTCAGTACGTTTTACCGCAAATGCCATAATTAAGTAAAAGGCCGTCAAATGTGCCATAGGTTTCTTGCCCTGATGTTAAAAGGGCTTTTTCAAATACTGGTGGGACAGTATTGAGCAATTTTGTTTTTGGTCTAAAACCTGCCCATATTTAAAGATACTGGCCTCTAGTCAACGATTGTTGTCCTGTGCTGCCTTTCTTTTTACAATTACTATAAGTACTTTATTATTTGTCATATTTGTCATAAATGCTAAATGATATGGTTGAGATACCTGCACTGCAGCCCACTGTGAGCAGGTGTGATTAGAGGCCTGGAGAGCTTTTCTATATAACAGTAAAAGGTGTCACTTGGTGACATGTTGGAGGTCAAATATTCCCCCAAACTAAAACAGTCCCAGCCCTAGTGAGTTGATGGGATTACCTTCCTCTTCGACTTTAAAATGACTTGGCTGGCCACCTGCTTCTGTCTGGCTCTAACTGCTGTCTCCACATTCAGGCTGTTCTGTGATTGTAGAATATTCACTGATTAAGAAATCTGGAAGAAACAACTACCATGTATTTAGGGTCTCAGCAGCCCACAGAGCAGCGGAGGAGGGTCTGGCTAGTCCACACAGCATTTCGGGATGGGAGAAAAACGTGCTCTGGTTCATTGGCATTTCTTTCAACCAATCACAATCCCGGAAATGAAACATCGTAGATATAGACTACTGCCCCTGAAAATAAGTGAATGATATTATTGTTATGTCATTATAACCAACCAACCTTGGTGCTGGAGTCCTGGGAGGTCACTGGGTTCAGTGGGACTGTTGACGAGAAGCTGCACTGACCTGAAGACAGAAGAGAAAATCATTCCAACAGTGAAAGTCCTGCCCTGTAAGGAAAGCTCTTTGAAGTCATTTTTTGTTGATTTTGTTGACCACATAAAGAAACTGATGTTTGGGAAAAACACACACTGTCATATTACAATATAAAAACATATGTCTTCTGACAGGTACAACTGTACCTTGTAGCAGCGGCAGTAGGTCGACCACAGCTTGGCCCAGCACTGGTGTCTTCGCCTCAGCTTTCTTCTCCTCAGGCAGGAACTCTCTCACCGTCACTGACCACAACAAAATCATTCACTTTGAACAGTGCTGTGAAAACTAAGGGCTGTACTGACAGCCATGAAACTCGTTCACCAGTGAGGAAATGACCACCAGTGTAATTAAATTAGTTAGTGATAATTGTTTCAGTCTAAGCTGAAGTAGACTTGTCACAATGCTCAAATTATTTTGGTGATTCAGGGGACTAGACCTGCTGTGTCAAGGCAGTATACCTGCACAGAATAAGTGTCATCAATTTCACCATAGTCAAACAACAAAATTGCAGCAAAATCTGTTAATTTTAAAGTTTAAAGGCTATTTTTCACAATTAAGCCAGTTCTTCTGAAACATAACAGCAAAAATTAATGAAAATAGATAGCCAGTGCAACAAAAAACGTACAATAATTCAGTTCAATTCCATTATATTTTTCACAGCCACATGGACTTACATGCACACGCGCCATGATGGAAGTATTTTCATCGTTCTTGAATGTGTATAAATTTCCTGTTGGTGTATCATGTGGACATAACCAGCTATGTGTGGCTATCAGAGAGATGCTGGTGGCCAATTTACAGGGAGCCACAGCAAAAAAGTTTAAAGGTGAGACAGAGTGAAACTATATGTTCAGAAACTGTACAGATGCTGGTTAGCTCCACTGTCAGTTATGTCAGATATCAAGAGACAGAACAACATTTTCAAACTCAACTTACATATGATGGGTTTATTGGCGATGTCACTGAGAGCCTGAGTGTTATTGGGGCAGTGGAAGCTGCAGGCAAAGTCGTATTCAACACGCTGCTCCACAGGGTCGACCTGCTTCTTATCTGACTCTTCCAGCACATTTCCATCCACTTCAACCTGCAGAAAACTCTGGAAGCTGTCTGCTTTTTTCCCTTGCTGAAAAGAGAGAAAAAAACTGAATAATAACATCAGGTGGATACTGTCATCCACACACCTTCTCAGCCTCAGCTAGTCTTCCAACCTAGTTTTATCTGCTCCTGATCCGATACCAGTCATTTGACCCAAAAGTTTCTATTATGTTAAAGTTAGAAAAAATAATCCAGGACCCTCACTCAGGCCACTTGGATCCTGAATGAGGTATATTGGAAGACTGCCCTGATAAAACCTTGAACACATCACTGCGTTACATTTCATTGAGTGCTCAACTGTGGCATTTGCAAAGTTTACGTGAAATTTGTGAGTAGTTTTCCCCCACTGGTAAATGTACTAATACAATTAATACTAGCTAATAACGTTACCCTAACTAACGTTAAGTCTTATAGAATAATTTAAATAATTAACGTTATCATTTTTGTCTTCATTTTTTTATTTATTTTTTTGTCTTCTTTTTCGACACTTTTTTCAGCGTTTTTTTCACTTATATCCAAGTTTTTTTTTGTCACATTTCCCGATGTTTTTGTCGATTTTTTTCTTCTCCAAATGCCATAAAATTTAATACAACACCCAAATTCAATGAAAGCAGTGAACTGATAATTTACTTTACTAGCTAGCTAGCTAGTTGTATGGAACCATCCACGTTTTTTTTTTTTTTTACAATTTGGTGGAAATAGCTAAACTTTTTGAAAATGGGTCAAATTCGACCCGAGGACAACAGGAGGGTTAAACATGACCCATCCCTCATGGCATTATTGAGACACATTATTCAACAACGTTGTTTGTAAACTTTTTTTAGTTTTTGTTTATTTAACTATGGCTAAACTTAAAAGATAAAATGCACATTCATGCAACACGCGTTAAGCGCACTTCTGTTGCTCTAGCCGTTGGTTATCTAGCTACGTAAATCAAGGTAACGTTAATTAGCTAGCTAACGTTAGTTAGCAATTGCTAAATAAAAGTGACGAACATCACACAATTAATTGTGTGATGTTCGTCACTTTTATTACACTAGCTAGCTAGCCAACTTTGAACGAGCTTACCAGGTTATTTCCACGGATGACAGTTATTTTTATATTCAAGCTTGTTTCTGCATTATTTTCAGGAGTCTCCATTGTGTAGACTTATAATCTTTTTTAGCCTTAGTGGCTTTTTTTCTTTGGATCCACCACCACAGCCACAGAGTCACGTTTCCATGGCAACATGGTGTTGCGTTCAAGTAGAATTTGAAATAGGCAGACAAGCAGTGTCAAGGGTTTTCAGGTTACTATAAAAAACTAAATGATAAAACAAACAATAAAATAACACTAGCCTCATAGGAGTAAAAAATAACAACAAACAAAACGAAGGAATAAAGCAACAAACAAAATAGCATAATACATTATTTCTGCGTTCATTGTTGCCAGATTCTGCCCTTTTAATAACGTTTTTTATTCAACAGTGACAGTTATTTAAGAAACATTACACTTATTATGTGTAATTGTATATACTTGTTTATAGTGCTTTTCACTACAGAAGGAAAATATTGCTGCAATTTTAGTTTTTCATCTTGGATTAAAGTGAGAAATAGAATATAGTCATACATGCTGGTTTCCCTCTCTGTTCACTTAATGCACAGTAGCATTTCTCCTGCTACTGTATTCAGGGACATTAAATATTGAGCTGTGTAATAGTGCTGGTGGGGCAGCAGGAGGCCCTTCTCTCAAAGTAAACTTTCCTGACATGAATGAATTATAATTGCATTGTGAACATTACATTGTAGTAATCATTCAACCAAGTATGTAGGCCTACTAGATATTTGAATGTAGTTAAGAGTGTAATCCTTAACAGGTCGACTCAAAGACACGTACTAGGAATCCTAATCCTAAAGGATTAGGATGCAGGACTTTTGGGTTTATTGGAATAAAAAGCACAATACTTCCGTCTTAATAATAGTGGAGTATAAGTATACAGTTGCAGAAAATAGAAATACTCAAGTGAAGTACAAGTACCTCACAATTATACTTGAGCTTAGTGGGCTACTTCAGTAAATGTACTGAGTTACTTTCCACTTACCGAGTAGTTTAATCATTGAAACCAATAGCCTCCGCGACAGAGGGGGCGCTCTAACTCAGAGTCACCGCTCTTTCGCTGCCGTTATGCCTAAACGGCTCACCTAACTACTTCCGGAAGTTTTTATTATCAATGATTTTGTCACTTGTGTGGGATTAAAACACTACTCTGGTGTTTGTCTTTTGTTGTTGTCAAAAAATGTCGTACAACTACGTGGTAACCGCTCAGAAACCTACGGCAGTCAATGCCTGCATCACAGGTAAATATCCGCTGTTTGTTTCTCTTTGCAGTTGTGCAGTGGTTGGACATTTGCCACCTGCGTGCTAGCTGTGCTCCCGCGCTGCAAGCAAACTGCTCCTGACAGGCCTGTGGTAGCAGCTAGCTGTTTTGCTAAGTCAAATGTTGACTTGCTATTCTAGGCGTACTCGTCTGTGTGCAAGTCTTGACACACACAAACACACGTCTCTTATCTGTTTATGTCTTGTTTGTTCTAACGCACATAACTATCCCTGTGAACCTTTCGTCAGTGCTTCTTTTGGATCTAAAGTTAGCTAGTTGTCGTGCCTAGTTTGGTTATCGTTACCCCAGGTGAAAATGCGTTTTCTCTTGCTGACAAACATGATCATACCACTGCACAGCTATATCCCAAACTGCGTGATACATGCATACAGAGGGTATTTTAGCAATCTGGTATAACCGGAGTGGCAATACGCATCTTGAGTCATGAATCTAGTTGAGTGAAATGAGCCTGGTTTAGTCTATCAGATGTGAACATTGTCTTGCTTTTCTCTGTTTCACATCGTTATAGTATTGTAGAATAGTATGGTAATACTTTTAACCAAAAAACATTATTTTAATACATCATAGGTAGGGCTCAGGTACTTTATGGTGGGGGGTTATTATTTTTGACTGTTCATAGGCTGACATAGTAAATTGGAGTCCTAACTAATGCGACGATCTATAGAGAAAATAATTGTTGGTTGCCACCCTAGTCTAAATATATTTTAGAAGCACCAATAAGCATGCCTCAAATATCGCCACACTATCAATAAAAAAAAAATATTTGGGAATTGGGATTTTTGATGTCAATATTGCTTTCAGGTCCCATTCCTGTTATTTGTCTACCTTTTTAGTAGGGGTGTGAATCTTCACTGGTCTCACGATTCGATTCAATTAAGATTATAGTGTTAACGATTCGAATCGGTACCGCGGTGCATCACCTCATCAGCATTATTATATACTGCTACGCATGGTTTTCATCAACAAATTCAAGAATCAACTTCCCTTTTTATTGTATCTGCTCTTAAAAAAAAGACACCTCCTGAATGTAGCAGAGTCTGAACACAACAGACAGGAGTGACTGGAAAATCAACAAGTAACATCAGGAGGCAATTATCGATTATGGTCTGTCACTGCATCGATGCAGAATCACCTAGGTCTGCATAGGGCTGGGCAATATATCGAAATAATATCGATATCGTGATATGAAACTAGATATCGTCTTAGATTTTTGATATTGTGATATGACATAAGTGTTGTCTTTTACTGGTTTTAAAGGCTGCATTACAGTAAAGTGAACTTACCAGACTGTTCTAGCTGTTCTATTATTTGCCTTTTGCCCCACTTAGACATTATGTCCACATTACTGATGGTTATTTATCTAAAATCTAAGTGTGAAGATATTTTGTTAGAGCACCAATTTTCAACCCTAGAATATCGCCGCAATATCGATATTGAGGTATTTGGTCAACAATATCGTGATATCTGATTTACTCCATATCGCCCAGCTCTAGGTCTGCATCGCGATGCATCGACGCAATGATTAACAACACCCCTGCTTTTTAGTCATCTTTTACCCCGCTGCTCTTACCTAATCAACCGTGTAATTAACATATTACAAATGTTGGTGTGTCTCCAGGTCACTTCACCTCTGCTGAAGACCTCAATCTGCTCATAGCTAAAAACACACGGTTGGAGATCTATGTGGTGACAGCCGAGGGGCTGAGGCCCGTCAAGGAGGTGGGCATGTATGGAAAGATTGCTGTCATGGAGCTCTTCAGGCCAAAGGTAAAGGTTGTGGGTGTGTGCGGTTGGTAGCAATGTGTAAACATTTCTTAAAATGAACTAGTTGGTGGGCTGTTGGGGTAACTGGTCAACTAGTTTATCTCACTGAAGATCTGTTTGTATTTTTTTTTTAAAATTGTTTTTTCAGAAAGAATGCACATACATTTTCCCAAGAAATGAGGCCAAAACATGTCAAATATATTTCTATTTTGTTCCTTAATTCTCTTTAAATTTTGTTTTCAGGTGGACATTTTACAGTTTGGAAAATTAAACGCTTATTTGATTATAAGGATTCTCCTCTCGAATGTTCTTCTATGTTGTTCCTGGCAGATGTCTGTGCCAGTTATGCTGCCTTTCCACTGTATGGTATGGCTCTGCTCGACTCGACTCACGTTTTTGGTACCAGTACTTTTCTTTTTTCGTTTCCCACTGCGATAGTACCCCCACATGCATACAGAGGGTATTTAGCAATCTGGTATAACCGGAGTGACAATAAGCATCTTGAATCATGAATCTAGTTGAGTGAAATGAGCCTGGTGTAGTCTATCAGATGGGAGCATTGTCTTGCTTTTCTCGGTTTCACATCATTATAGTATAGATTCTAAACTGATCGCCATCGGCTCAACTCGCTTGGAACCTCGACCAAGGTTGTACCGAAAAAAGGGCCAGGTACTATCCACAACTTTTGCTAATGGGAAACCAAAAAAGAGCGTGTCGAGTCACACCATTCCACGCAGTGGAAAAACTGCAATAGTATGTTGTTATCTTAATAACAAAAATTTGAAAAAGAAAAAACAGACACATGCTGAAACGTCGTTATTATAAATCTTGGCTAAATAAAAGGCAATAACTTGAGTAGAATAGTTGCTGTTGACTGTACGGTGGATTCTTAGGCCGGTCATGCTGCCCCTACTAATTAGGCTGGTGGAATTAAATTGAAAGCAGGCCTCTGCATGTTTGATCTTGGATTATTTTTTTTTCTTCCATTTGTTCAGGGTGAGAGCAAGGACCTGCTGTTCATTCTCACATCCAAGTACAACGCCTGCATCCTAGAATACAAACAGAACGGGGAGAGCATTGACATCATCACTCGTGCCCACGGCAATGTCCAGGTGAGCCTGCAATACAAATACACTCACCTAAAGGATTATTTGGAACACCTGTAAGATTTCTCGTTAATGCAATTATCTAATCAACCAATCACATGGCAGCTGCTTCAATGCATTTAGGGGTGTGGCCCAGGTCTAGACAATCTCCTGAACTCCAAACTGAATGTCAGAATGGGAAAGAAAGGTGATCTACGCAACTTTGAGGGTGGAATGGTTGTTGGTGCCAGACAGACTGGTTTGAGTATTTCACAATCTGCTCAGTTACTGGGATTTTCACGCACAACCATTTCTAGGGTTTACAAAGAATTGTCTGGAAAAAGTAAAAACATCCAGTATGCTGCAGTCCTGGGAGGCGAAAATGTCTCTTTGATGCTAGAGGTCAGAGGAGAATGGGCCGACTGATTCCAGCTGATAGAAGATCGGCTTTGACTCAAATAACCACTCGTTACAACCGAGGTATGCAGCAAAGCATTTGTGAAGCCACAACACGCAGGCGGATGGGCTACACCAGCAGAAGACCCCACCGGGTACCACTCATCTCCACTAAAAATAGGAAAATGAGGCTACAAGTTGCACAAGCTCAACAAAATTGGATATTTGAAGACTGGAAAAATGTTGCCTGGTCTGATGAGTCTCGATTTCTGTTGAGACATTCAGATGGTAGAGTCAGAGTTTGGCGTAAACAGAATGAGAACATGGATCCGTCGTGCCTTGTTACCACTGGGCAGGCTGCTGGTGGTAGTGTAATGTTTTTTATTTTTTTATTTTTAGAATTGTTTTTATTATGCAAGTACAACGACAAACAACCTGGTCAACCTTGTTTCCAGTCCAAGTCCATTCAAGTGTTAACCAGTGTTAAACAATATCTTCTTTACAGTAGGGGAAGAAAATAAATAATTCACAATGCTCGTTCCCCTTTTACTTTATCCATACAGTACTCTTTTTCTTTTTTTTTTTTTTAAACACACAAGACAAAAAACAGTAGACAAGACCAACAAAACAAGTATTTAGACACATTCTGGACAAGTTACAACACACAGGACAAGTCATACTATCAAAGAAAAAAAACAAAAACAAATTTGTAAGCAGAAATTTGTATTTACACCAGAAGCCTGCTTACTCCAAAATGTAACAAAAATGAAATATCCTATGGGATGGCAATTCATATTTTCCTCATTAGTTTATAAGAAGCTGTTGTTACAAAATTGGAAAAATACAGATACCCCAGGGTTGGAAAAATGGAAAAATGTAATGAAATATTACCTAAACATCAGTGGACAAAAATCAGTCAGTGGACAAAAATAAACAAAAACAATTTAACTCTGTGTGGAAATCAATATTTGACGCTCTGTAATCAGCACAACGCTATCTTTGCTCAACTCATTCTGTATTTTACTTTATTTGTTTGTAAATCTTAATAGTTCACTTAAGGAGCACCTTTTGGTGTGTGTGTATATGTATTTTATGTGTATTGTGTTTTTTTATTATGTTTTTGTTATTTTATGTTTTAGTTACTGTACCAATTGGGCATCGTTTAAATGCCACAGCCTACCTGAGCATTGTTTCTGACCGTGTCCATCCCTTTATGACCACCATGTGCCCATCCTCTGATGGCTACTTCCAGCAGGATAATGCACTATGTCACAAAGCTTGAATCATTTCAAATTGGTTTCTTGAACATGACAATGAGTTCACTGTACTAAAATGGCCCCCACAGTCACCAGATCTCAACCCAATAGAGCATCTTTGGGATGTGGTGGAACGGGAGCTTCGTGCCCTGGATGTGCATCCCACAAATCTCCATCAACTGCAAGATGGTATCCTCTCAATATGGGCCAACATTTCTAAAGAATGCTTCCAGCACCTTGTTGAATCAATGCCACGAAGAATTAAGGCAGTTCTGAAGGCGAAACGGGGTCAAACACGGTATTAGTAGGGTGTTCCTAATAATCCTTTAGGTGAGTGTATATGATTCCGGAAATTCGCTGTATTCTAATATCTCCTCAATAAAAATGATTGTTTTGTTTAGGCTATTCATTATTTTTTTTTAATAAGTTCACTCTTGATATCCACCCTTATTAATCAAACTTTAAATTCAGCCAAAAGCAACGCACAGTCTCATTTTTGCATTGTGTTATTAGAATATGTTGTAATTTAAATTGGCTAGACTATTTTAATTAACATGTCAGTGGCATTCATTTCCTTAATAGGGTTTATATCAGCAAAGTTGTGGATTTCGTAGGTCTCATTTCAAAGTATAAAGAGCTGATAAAGGTTTCCTAGCTATTTAACAGCAGCCTGAGAACACACCAAATGTGATTTTTATATATATTTTTTTTGTCTGAAGTATCCTGCTGACCTTAAACGTTTCTAAGTCAAAATGCTCTTTTGCAGGATCGTATCGGGCGTCCATCGGAAACGGGTATCATTGGAATTGTAGACCCAGAATGCCGTATGATTGGCCTGCGGCTGTATGACGGGTTGTTCAAGGTGATCCCATTGGACCGGGACAACCGTGAGCTCAAGGCCTTCAACATCAGACTGGAGGAGCTGCAGGTCATCGACGTTCACTTCCTGTATGGCTGCCAGGCCCCAACCGTCTGCTTCATCTACCAGGTACCTGATAGGAGTGGTACCTCATGTGGCATTGTGTGTTTAAGGGTATAGGAAAGACTTATGTTTTCATTTTTCAAGTGTTCTTTCAAGCCCATAGTGATAATAAAATATTGTATTGTATGACAGCAGTTTAATGGTCAATTTTAAAGTTGCCCCTGTGGAGTTTTCCTGTAAGCAATCAAATGTCGTGTTTACATTCTGTACTACTCACTAAAACGCGTTGGCCCTCGTTCATGCAACGTGCGTATGACCTAAAACAGGCGTAGGACGGGCGTACGCCAATTCCTACGCAAAGCTCGGCATTTATCAATTTGAACGTGAGCATAGGCTACGATAAAATCTCACGTCTGGTCTGAACTCATGTACGCAAGTTTTGGAGTCAGTGTGAACTTGCGGTGCCGCATATAATCAGTTTAACAGGAGAAGGAGAAGTCCTCAGTTGATCACTTATCAGCAATGGCAGATCTGGCTCTTTTAGAAGACCTCTATGTGACGGTACAGCAGCGCACATGTACGCGCACGGGCCACAGTGGAGCGCTGCGTCGGATTGATTAAGGGCAGATGGCTCTGTCTTGCATCAGCGGGGTGGGGGGGGGACCCTTTTTATACACAGCAGAAAAAGTCTGCAACATTTTAAAAGGTATAGTGTTATGTTTGGCAATGATACTCAATACAGGAAACATGACGATGCACAACAATGGCCACAAGTGAACTATGAAAAAAAACTAGTAAAATAAAAGACACTGCATAAACTCCGCTACTGTGTTTATTTAAATCTAGGTACACCATGTAGGCCTAAGAGATTGCAATATAAGTTTGTATATTACTATTAGGACTATAGCATACTAGGAATGGGCGATATGGCCTAAAATCCATATTGCGATATACATTGCAGCCTCTTGCGATAATGATATATAAATTATAATAGAACCATTTCAGACCAGGTTACATAGACCCTAAGGAAAGCCAAACTGCTAAATGCATTTTATTTTTTTTTTACAAAGAGAAAGAAACGTAGTATGTAGTTTTGAGAACATTTTTGTGCAAAACTGTAATTATACAACATAATGTTGCAGATAAATAAAATTCAAGTACACTAGTTGCAGAGACTTTAACAAAGAAAAAGCTTAAAGTATTGGGTTTCTTTCCTTCAGTGCAAACTATTCTAAAAGGCAATACACTTAGTTAATTTAAGTCCTTGGTTCTTAAATGCCACCCCAGATGTCTTTTTAGTTAAGGAACGGACACTGTACTGAAATTACTTCCATTATTAGGCAAAGATGCACAGATACTTTTAAATAAAAACATATTTCAAACAAAGTTTCTTACCTGCAGCCTAACGCATTTGAGCACACTTGTGTACACACACACACACACACACACACACACACACACACACACACACACACACACACACACACACACACACACACACACACACAACACAAATACAGCCCGTATGTTCAGCGGAAGTACGACGCGTCTGCAAACATCGGCTGCCAAGATTCAATCGTCCGTCTATATAGAGAATGGTCAGGCTGAGAAAAGGCTCCATGGTACGACTTCGACCACAGGTCCCGTTGTAGCGGCTTAAATCGACCAAGTCCAAATAATGGATGTTGCACCGGTCTTTTTCACCAGCTCCTCTGTTTCACTTTCAGCCATGTTTACTCAAGATGACGATGATGCATTGCAGCTCGTGGCTCTAACTTTCGCGGGTAGATTGCGTCATCAACATGCATTATCGCGATAGTGCAATATAATTAAAATCTCTATCGTAGGCCAATTTTGTATCGTTTATATTGCATATTGTTTCTATCGCCCATTACTATAGCATACATATGTCAAGGGTGTATCAATTAAATAAACTTCAGCTGGAGTCCGATTTACTACGGCAATACTGTTGACTGCATCAGTGATCTCTCTCCATTCCGCATTCTTTCTACAGCCTTTAATACCAGTTTTCAGGCTGCCAAAAAAGTACACACATTAGTGCAAATGATATGAGATATTAGGGTTTCAGTCTCCACCTCTGAAAAGTGCCGCTTCTCAGCCGGATTACGTCTCGCCATGTCGTAAATTGTAGGGGCGAGGCCTCAAAACCGAGAATATATTGGGGCGTGATATTTAAATTCCAATCGTTTCCAGCCGCTGCATTTATCAATGTACGACCATTCTTGCGCTGTGATTGGTGTGATACGAACGTTTCATGAATCACACGTGAAGACTGTCGTAAGATGATTTCTACGTTGGGTTAATAAATGAGGACAATTGTGTGTATCCTTGAAGTCTAACAAACGTGTCAAGTTCGTCTCCTTCCACATAAACTTTGCAAAGCTGTTTTTTTTTTTTTTTTTTTTAAAGGTCCAGTGTGTGTTTTCAGTTGTTTATTCTCAAAATCTATGTTGCCCGTTCACAAACTTGTCCTTTTTCGTGAATATTTACCACCACCATCGATTCCAAGTATTCCTTTTGGCTTGAAATTTAACATTTGCATTCGCATGAACTGGGGTAGACGCTCCATATTCATGCGCCATCTTGAAATACGTTAGCCGGTAAGGGACCTACAGGACATACTGCTCCGCCTTTCACGTTTTCGCTGTCACATGATAAACTCACAGGTGCTGCTAATGGGCATCGTAGCTTCCCGGCCCCGGCAAGTTTGAAGAAGGAACAATGGAGGACCACACGTATTCAAAATCCAAATTTCAGGAACAGGAGTCTTCTTCTTCAAGGATATTGAAAAGAGCAAAAGACCGGCTTTTTGAAGCGTGAAGGCTACCGTAGCTGTAATACGTACTTTGAACTGCTTGGTGCGAGAGAGTTGATTGCGATATATGATCTCAACGTTAACACATTGGACCTTTTTTTAAGTAATAAAAATCCAGCATTGTTCCATGTTTACTAGCTTGCAGTCTTCTTCTGCCTTTGTTGGCACATTACGGCATATCTTGCCGTGTTACTGCCCACAGGGAACCTAAACTTGATGTCCTATTTTATTGTCCTCATTCAAGACATTTCTTTGAAGATGTAACATGGTTTCCTGTTGTGTATGGTAGGACCCCCAGGGACGCCATGTGAAGACCTACGAGGTTTCTCTGAGGGAGAAGGAGTTCAACAAGGGCCCCTGGAAACAGGAGAATGTGGAAGCTGAGGCATCTATGGTCATCCCGGGTAATCGGAGCATATACTGTCCACATTACTGACATAATCAATTCATCAATTAGTAAATCAACAGAAGCACTGCTAACAATATTTTTATCATCTGAATTCTACCTGGATTTCAGAATTGTTTTCTATCTAGATTTTACTAATTTATTTAGTTTTTAAAGAAAGCCCTGATAAAATTGAGTTTTACCCATTAATCAAACTAAAACAAGCAGTTATGAAGGGATGATTTAGATTTTTATCCTTTGCACAAGATGGGCAGACTTCCACAATAGAAAACATATTTAATGTATATGTGATGCTGTATTCTCCTCTCAGAACCCACTGTATTGTAGATGAATTGAAAATATAGAGGTCATTGATGAATAAATGTTATTTATTTCAGCACTGCTTATACCCGTTTAGAACATATTCTGTGTCATAGGTTTGCTCCTGAAATTGTACAAATCTAGTTCTGACTTTCTTGCTTTTGTGCTTGTATTTTAGTGCCAGAGCCATTTGGTGGAGCTATAATCATAGGACAAGAGTCCATCACCTACCACAATGGAGATAAATACTTGGCCATTGCACCACCTACTATCAAGGTAAAGACATCAAATAATGGCTGTTGATAATGCTCGGTTTTTGTCATCGGTCTCATTTTAAAAAGTAGAATATTTAGTTGTTCTTTCTAAACCCTCCCGCTTTCGATATTATCTATCATTCAGTAGTCATTCAGTTGCAATATTTGGTAACACTTTACTTGAAGGTATCTACATAAGAGTGACATGACACTGTCATGAACATATGACATTGTCATGACGCGGTTATGACACATGAACCTTAACTCTAACCCTAACCATAACAATAACTTGTCATGACAATAACCGAATGACACTTACTAAAAGAAGCTTGTGTCGTTTATGACTTGTTTATGTTTATGACACGTTCATGACAGTGTCACTCTTATGTAGATACCTTCAAGTAAAGTGTAACCCCATATTGTATAGTGTAGAATTGATTTACATTGTCTTGTAACACACCAAGAGTAATGTTACTTTTAGAGATGCACTGATTACAACTTTCTAGGCCGATTCCGATTTTTCATTGAGTCAGGCCAGCCGATACCGATTTTAGCCGATTCCGATTTCATATTTTCTAACCACTTTACAGCACACACAAATATTTATTAGAGAGAGAGAGAGAGAGAGAGAGAGAGAAGAGACTGTTTGCCTGAGATCAGTAGAGCAGAGCCGTGTATAATTACGACTTTATGACATTTCATAAACAACTGATTGAGCAGCAGTGCGCCGCTGCTACATGCATATAGCGCAAACCCTGCATGTGTGGTGCTGATGTTGCACGATGTTAATCATGTGGCGCCCAAGTGAATTTGACCGGCATAAAATCGGCATATGTCAGACTCACCGGCAGGTCGCCGGTCATGTCCGATGACGTGAAAATCAGCCTATTCCGGTCACCGACCGGTCAATCGGTGCATCTCTAGTTACTTTCATAGTGTAATAATATTGTAACTGTATATTAGCAATGTTTTTTTTTTTTTCTTTCGTAATTGGGAAGTAAAGCAAATGACCGATCTTTAGCCCCATTTCATGTAAAGCTACCAGCTCTGCAGGGAAGGCTGCATAGAAACAAGGACATGAGCTTCATTTAAAGCAAAGCATCCTACTGGCATGATTATTGAAGGGTTTGTAATAACAATGAACATTTTCGTTATATGAATGCGTTCCATACTGTTGGATCCCAACAAATATCAACAATTCTGTAGAAACAAAGTAACGTCACTTGCAGAGTTGAGGTAATGCACCATCTATCTACCATATATTGCCATTTTTTGCCATGTTTCATTAGTATCAGACTTTTATCATTTATCTCTTTGAATGAAGTAAAATAAAAATGGTGGTAGCAAAAGTAGCCATCAGAATTTCTATTATGTGTACATATTACAAAATTTTGCTACATTTAGGAACCCCTGAGGTGTACTTGTTAGAGGTGATTTGTAAAGAACCTTGTGTTGATGTAAAGGGACATTGAAAGACAGGTTTATAACTGCTGTGATGGTAGAGGTATTGAAATTAATCAAATAATCGATGCATCGAATCGTGGACGATGCTGCATCGATAATCGGCACGCTCATAATCGTTGAAAAACAACATTTCTGTTTACATATTCTGTTATGTTTTGCACATTCAGGAAGTGCCATGTGCTCAGTGCTGTAGTTTTACGTGTCCAATTTATTTAGTATTAGAGCACTGCAGAATGTTTTGTTTTTGAAGCTTGAAAAGCTATGAGTTAAATATCCTACATGGCTATAATAGAAAAATGTATTTGACGCATCGTGATGCATCGAGATATCGAATTGACTCGCTGACATGATAATCGTAATCGAATCTGGAGCTCAGTGAAGATTCACACCTATGTGATGGTGACTTTAGCTCAAGATGAAGTTGCTGTACTGCTCTGCTCCCATTTAACAAATCTCAAGGCTGCTTCTATAATTAGAGAATGTTCTATCACTGTTCCGCTGCTTTTTGGTACCATGGTCTCATAAATTTTGGAAAGAACATTTAATGTTCAAGTAGCTTCTGATTTAGAGTTACACAGCTTTGTCTTCATGATAAAAAAATAATGTCTTTGCTAGAGTTGCCGGCTGTGTTGATAATAGAGATGGCCCAATACCATTTTTTTGCTTCCCGATACCTGAACTTGCGTATCGGCCGATTCCAAGTACTGATCCGATACCAGTGTGTCATATATTTTATTATGTGTTAACAACCGTGTACTACTATCCCTGTATGGATGTGATATGAATTCTATCTTTGTTATACTGGTATCGGTATCAGAACATCTCTAGTTGATAAATAACATCAATAATATCAGTCTGATATCGGGATGATTGATTTATGCTTTTTTCTTTTTTTAAACAAGGTTTATTCATTTTTCAGTTATGAACAACACAGTTTATGCAGCAATCACAGGTCGCATAGATTTAAACAAAATCCCTCCCACCCGTCCCACCCCCAGGTCACAGGCAGTCAAGAGTAATATGAATTACCAAGGGTTACACACATCAACAATAAAAAGAGAAAGAAAGAGAATAGAAAAAAAACTAATAAAGAATTGAGAGAGAAAAAAATAAATTAAATAAAAATTAAAAATTAAATTAAAAAAATTAAAAAAATTAAAAATAAAATTAAAATTAAAATTAAAATTTAAAATTAAATAAAAATCAAGTTAAGTCCAGCAAGAATGCTAATGCGAGCAAAAGAGGATGAAGGACATTCACCTGAAAGCAGATTGTATGTTCATCCCTTATGGTTAGTAACCGAGCATCCAACCCATCTATAAAGTCTAAAAAGGGCCTCCAAGTCAAGTAAAATTTTGAAGTGGATCCTCTCATGGTGTAACGGATCTTTTCTACTCTGTGATTGCAAAACCTCCCGAACCCAGTGCGCAAAGGCAGGAGGAGAAGCCTCCTTCCACTTGAACAATATTAGTCTTCTGGCTAGCAGAGTGGAGTAGGCAACAAGGTTTGCCTGGGTGGCGTTTAAGTGCACACCAGCTGGAACAACCCCAAAAATGGCAATCGGAGGCAAAGGAGTAAGCGAGCAGTGTAACACAGTAGTCAAAGCGTCAAAGATGGATTCCCAAAATTGAGTCAATTTCGGGCAAGACCAGAACATATGGAATAGGTCAGCAGTTTCCCGTTTACATCTGTCACATTCTGGATTAAGCTCTGGATAAATTCTCGACAATCTCTCTTAGGAATAATGCAGGCGATGGACCACTTTGAACTGGATAACACAATGTCTCATGCATACTGAAGAGGAGTGTATCCTTCGGATTGCCTGATCCCAATCTTCCTCGGAAATAGACGCACCCATATCCCGCTCCCATCGGTTTTTAAGAGGTTCAAGTGGTATCTTGCCCCCCTTATTAATAGCGTCGTAGAGTTTACTAATATTGCCCTTCTTGACACGGACGAAATCTAGAATAAGGTATAATTGGGTTTTGGGGGGGAGAGCCGGAAAGTGACCTAATTTAGAGCGTGTAAAGTCCCGTATCTGCAAATATCGAAAGAAGTGAGTTTGGGGTAGATTGAACCTTCTGGAGAGTTGGTCGAAAGACGCAAAGGTGTTGTCAATCTTGGGGATGCAGCTCATCGGGTCAGATACCAGGATAAGCAGGTCGTCCGCAAAGAGCAAAACTTTGTGTTCCTTGTCTCTATGTATACCACGAATGCTATTGTCCCTGCACAAGGCTATGGCAATGGCTCTATTGCTATTACAAAGAGTAGGGGGCTTAAAGGGCACCCCTGCCTAGTACCTCTGCGCAGCTGGAAGGGAGGTGAAGTGGTGTCGTTTGTTCGTATTTGAGGCCGTTGGAGAGGAATACAATAATTTGACCCAGGAAATGAAATTATCACCGAAACCAAATTTGTGCAGGGTATGGAAGAGGTAATCCCATTCGACGCGATCGAAGGCTTTTTCCGCGTCAAATGAGACCACCACCTCTGGGGCTGGGAATATAAAATATTGAAAAGACGACAGAGGTTGAAAAACTAATGCCTGTTTTTAACAAATCCAGCCTGGTCTGGGGAAATTATATCAGGGAGGACAGTCTCCAAGCGATGGGCAAGGGCCTTAGCCAGTATCTTTACGTCAGCGTTGAGGAGCGAGATTGGCCGATACGATGCACGGTCGAGGGGATCTTTACCCTTCTTAAGTATAATTGAAATTGAAGCTTCACATAGAGACGGAGGAAGAGAGTGAGCTCTAAAGGCCTCGCCGAACATTTCAGCCAGAAGCGGTGAGAGAAGATTTGAGAATGCCCTATAAAATTCCACTGTAAAGCCTTCAGGCCCCGGTGACTTCACCGTCTGCATGGCTCCAACAGCTCTTGTTATCTCAATTTCGGAAACCGGCTCCTCAAATCTGTCTCTAACATTTTCGTCGACGGAGGGAATCTCCAAGTTCTCAAAGAATCTTTCCATGGGTGTCTGGTCTTCAAGGGAGTCAGAGGAATAGAGTTTAGAATAGAAGTTACGGAATGTGTCATTTATTTTGTCGTAATCAGTAGTAGTGGTACCTGAGGGAGTGCGAATTTCTGTAATATTTTGGCGGACTGCTGCTTGGCGTAACTGATGCGCCAGAATCTTGCCTGATTTCTCTTCTTGTTCGTAGAACTTAGAACGTGACTTCATGCGTTCTGCATGTCCAGTTGACAGTGTTTTCAAATTGTGTTTGTAATGAAAGACGTTGTTTGTGCAGCTCAGGTGATGGGGATGAAGCATAGGTCCTATCAATTTCCAATATTTCATCCTTTAAGGCATTGAGTTTTTGCAATTTACGTTTCCGGGCGAAGGCCGAGTACGATATCATTTGACCCCTCATAAAGGCTTTTAATGTCTCCCATAAAGTTGCAATAGATACTTCCGGAGTCCGGTTTATTTCTAGGAAGGAAACAATATGCTTGGACATGAAGTCGAGAAAGGATTCGTCGGAAAGTAACAGGGAGTTGAAGCTCCACTGTCGACTGGATAGAGGCTGATTTGGTAAAGCTAGTTCAAGAGTTAATGGGGCATGATCTGAAATTACAATAGCCTGGTAGCTACAGCTTCGAACTGAGGAGAGTAATTTGTTGTCAAGAAAGAAGTAATCGACCCGCGAAAAAGTCTTATGGACTTGAGAGAAAAAAAGAGTAATTGTGGCTTGTGGGGTTTAGGAAGCACCAGACATCGGATGCACCACAGGAGCTTAAGAAACTGTTAATAATGGAAGAACATTTAGGAAGTGGAGTAGGTTTTGGAGAGCTGCGATCGAGAGTAGTGGATTTATGCTTTATTCTGATTTAACTTTGTCATTTTGGAATTCAATATCCAACTTTCTATTCATTTCACCCCTTTTGATATTTGATCACAGTATGTTTTAATCCTCATGTTGTCTTTTGGTCAAATTTGATCCATTGTCATAGTTTCTATAGTAGAAATTTGGGTTTCTTTCAACCTAATTGCCCAAAAGTAAGTAACATGGTTCCTTAAAACGTTCTTCACAAGTCAAATTAAGGATCAGTTCTTTTTTTATTGACTTTTAGGTTTTACTCATTTTAACAGCATTATTCTGACTTAAGTTGGAAAGTCTGTCATTATCCATAAACATCCTCTGATCTTAAATATTAGTCAAAATAATTCATACGTTCTGCTTTTTTAACTCAAAATTATATATAATGTCATATAGGCTAAATGAGCTTTACTGTCCGCACATTCCAAAAAATAGTGTAAAGATAGTGGTAATAAGATGGTGTTAGTGTATAATGGTGGTACTGAAAAAAAAAGACCGAAAAAATGCTACAAAAATATTGAGTTAAACGAAAAGAGACAAAAACAGTTTTTTTTTGTGTCTTTTTTAAAGCGGCAAAAACGTCAAAAGTGTTCATTTTCATCCAGAAGGACAACACCAGGGCTAATAAAAGTGTGTGTGTGTGTGTGTGACATCTCACACGTGGCTTTGACTTCGCTTAGCCCACTTTTGAAGAAAATACAGAGATGTGTATCGCCATTCAGCCGAATAATACCAACATAGGATTTTTGGTCCATATGGCCCAGCCCGACTAAGCACCCATCAAGTGTCGAGTGTTGTTTAGCTGCGACAGAAGTAGGTGCTGCTTGAAATGCTTCCAAGCCTTCTGTTATGTCCCTGTTGTTTCCTGGCTCATATCTGTGTCCTGCTGATTCTCTGCTGATTGATCATTAAAAGCTCCAAACTGCCTGCACACTTACTAACCCAGCTCACAATTGCCTTGCAAGCTGTCATGTCTCTGTTAAAACTCTGTTTCCACAGTAGCATTGCTACATCATCGCTCAGCAGGTATTGGGGAGGCGGGAAAGAGTTAGTGGGTTGTTGCTATGCGACTAGTCCGGCTTACCCGGTGTACAGTGCTGGGATAAAGTCTGACATCCGGCACGTCTGTCATGCTCTGGATGTACCTCCCTTTCCGCTATCTCTGCTCTCTCTTTGCCAAAAAACACAGTCACTGCATCCAGGGCTTAGCGCCACCCAAGACTGTTGTGATTGGTTTAAAGAAATGCAGCCAGGCCATACTCCAGCGCTGTGGAGATAAGTCTGGCAATGCGAGACTAAAATATATTTTTTAAGATTTTTTCTTTGGGGCATTTTTAGGCCTTTATTTTCACAGGACAGATGAAGACATGAAAGGGGAGAGAGGTGGGACAGTGACATGCAGCAAAGGGCCGCAGGTCGGAGTCGAACCCGCGGCCGCTGCGTCGAGGAGTAAACCTCTATATATGTGCGCCTGCTCTACCAACTGAGCTAACCTGGCCACAATGCGAGACTATTATGTGACTAATGAAACTCTTACTGAAGCCGCCCCCCCACACCTAATGTAACATTAGTAGTCCGCTGAAACACACTCTTTTCTGCAGCGTCAAGGAAACCGAAGCATATCCTTTGATGTATAACAAAAATGTCTTGGCAGTTAATTAATAAATTGTCACTCACGAGCACAGAAGTGAAAAACAAATGTGAGACGCCAAACATTGTGCCAGCGCGGAGGTCTGCTGAACGTGTGTCTGAATTCATGTACTACTTGTCTATGTTGGGCTAGCAGACTGCTTTCGCTTGTTGAATCTAACAAGCTAAATGACCAGTCGAGAGAGGGATGCTAGAGGTTTGTGAAAATAAAAGTAGATCCACCATTTGACCGAAGATGTTAACAATACCACAGGCAGGAGGACTGTGAAGTTTTGTTAAGGTTCGATCAAGTGAGAAACTGACTCGGCTTGTACTGTAGACAGCAGCAATAACCTTAGCTTCCGTTGAAGGAAAAGTAGAGGAAGCTCAGTCACACTATGTGATTTTTATAACCATTCCAATCATGACTACTGTTCTAGCCAGCTTATAGTGGAGACAGGAACTCCACTTTAAAGCTTAAAGCTTTTTTTTTTTCCAAACACGTTAGGCCAGTCGGGTTAGGCTTGCGTTGTCAGGCAGCCCAAATCTAACCAGGACTGAAAGCTGAGAGTGACTCTGAAAATATCCCAAGGGAGTTTTGTTCAGGAGATCAGAAGAAGAGAAGTTATGTTTTACACCTGTCATAGTTTGTGCTTCAGTAGAATTGTCTTACTTGACTATGTTTAAGTGGCATTGCAGTTTTATTTGGTAAGCATATCTTATATAATATTGTATAAAATGCCAACATGCATTGAGCACACACACACAAAAAAAAAAGCATATAATCATAAGCAGAGCTCATAAATCCCAGCCAGGTTGCTATTAGAAGCCAGTATTAGCTTATCACAGATATATTGGTTTTAGCAGATATATGTCAGCTGATAAGACCCAAGATATGGCCGTACATAAATACCAAATTATATGTTTCAGGTAATTTAGAGACCGTGTTGCTGTTGCATATGTTGTCCTCCAGAGAGCGCTGACAAGTTATTTTTCCACTGTAAAATGCCCTGATCAATACACGTTTTGGTTCATAATGCTTCAATCATAAAATTGAAGGATCTTTATCAACGTGCTTGTTTATGTAATGTGCTTATGTGAAAATATGAATATCTGCCAATGTATCATATTTCTTTTTAAACCTTAATATCAGCATTGCCTTTTTAAAAAAATCCAGTATCACTTGTGCTCTAATTAATTATTTTATCAATGTTGAACCTACATTGTGTAATTTTTTTGAGTGGATTTTTTAGCAAAACCCCCTTTGTTCTTTGCACAAATATGTGCTCATTCATGTGTAATTACTTCCACCAAATAATCAAAGTATTCTCGTAAGCGTAGAATCTGCCATTCAGAATCATTCAGAATACAGACGAGCCGCCATGTAGGGCCTCCATCTTTTAAAATATATCAGCCAAAGAGGGACATACCTCCGTATTTTGCCCTCTTAACACCTATTGGCACTGTGACGAATGCCAGGGGGAGATTACTCGCCAGGGAAGTGAAAAAGAGAATCAAAACGACAACGCTAGATGGCAGAAATTCTAACCCAATGTAGCTTTAATATGCCTGTGCTGTGTGTCACATTACATTTGTAATCGACTTTCAAATTGTACATTCTCAAACGATAAATAATTCTGGACCTTTTGTATTGCTCCGCCGGTCGTCTACTCAGGGTCCTGACGGGAAGGCAGGCCGACTTGTTTACTCTGTGCTTTTCATGTCAGTTAAAATTTGAACAGTCTGTAGCTCTGCGAGTCAGATTGAAGCTGTACGCTGGGGAAGCGCTATGGTTTGTTAATGAGAAAGAACAAACCAAACCTTGTGAAGACAGGTCTCTGTGCCTGTACTTGGACATGCTCATATCATTTATATGGATAATGCATGAGGTGAGCATGAAGACTTCTTCTGTACTGGTGTAATTCCACAAGCTCTTGCAGCTCCTCCACTGCGAGTGTTATTTTAATGATTTGTTTACGTTCCACTCTCATTTACAGCAAAGCACCATCGTCTGTCACAACCGGGTGGACCCCAATGGCTCTCGCTACTTGCTGGGGGACATGGAGGGACGTCTGTTTATGCTGCTGCTGGAGAAGGAGGAGCTCATGGACGGCACCGTGGCGCTCAAAGACTTGCACGTGGAGCTGCTCGGAGAGGTCCTCTATTTATCTTATTCTCTGTCTCCTTATCTCTCGGTCTGTCTTCACTGTTTATCCACCTGCCTATCCTCTGGCATTTCTCCCATCTGTTTCTCTGTACCTGGCTCAACCACCCTTTCGATTGCTTGTTTTTTTTAGTTTTTCTTTTTTTCTCCTGCTGCCTTTTGCCTTTCAGTACCCTCTTTGTTACGTTTGACTCTTTTAATGGTTTATAGACCTGACAGTAGTCAATGGATCAGTCTAGACTTGTAGGGAAGATGACGAAAAAATTATCCCACCTCTTTGTTGCTAGCTTGCCAGGGTGTCATTTCCCTTTTTAAGTTGATTTAGACAATGACTTTATATCAATACTGGGCTCAAGCTGAATCTCATCTTAAAGGCACACAGCTTTCGGCTTGTGGCGACGTCTTCTAATGACTTGCCAAGGTAAAATGCGGCTGAGTGATGCTGGAACTAGAAGCTTTTTAAATTGTTTATTTACAGTATCTCACAAAAGTGAGTACACCTCTCACATTTTAGTAAATATTTCATTATATCTTTTAATGGGACAACACTGAAGAAATTAACAGCACACAGCCATTCATGTCTAAACTGCTGGCAACAAAAGTGAGTACACCCCTATGTTAAATTCCCTTAGAGGCAGGCAGATTTTATTTTTAAAGGCCAGTTATTTCATGGATCCAGGATACTATGCATCCTGATAAAGTTCCCTTGGCCTTTGGAATTAAAATAGCCCCACATCATCACATACCCTTCACCATACCTAGAGATTGACATGGTTTTATGTCAGTTAGCCTAATAGCTGGTTTGATTTGCATTGAGAGATGATTTTATGGAAAGTACCCCATGCCAGTCTCTAGGTATGGTGAAGAGTATGTGATGATGTGGGGCTATTTTAATTCCAAAGGCCAAGGGAACTTTATCAGGATGCATGGTATCCTGGATCCATGAAATAACTGGCCTTTAAAAATAAAAATCTGACTGCCTCTATGGGAATTTAACATAGGGGTGTACTCACTTTTGTTGCCAGCAGTTTAGACATTAATGGCTGTATGTTGAGTTATTTTGAGGGGAGAGCACATTTACACTGTTATACAAGCTGTACACTTAATACTTTACATTGTAGCAAAGAGTAATTTCTTCAGTGTTGTCCCATTAAAAGATATAATGAAATATTTACTAAAATGTGAGGGGTGTACTCACTTTTGTGAGATACTGTAGCTTTAGAAGTAGGAGAATCTTCTCAACACATAAAGGATAAGTTCATGTTGAACAGAATTTTAGAATTTGTACTGTAAGTACAGTACTTTAGTAAAGTCGTACATTCCACCACTGCCAAAGTAAAATTTTAGAACAATAGGATTTTTTTTCTTCTCTTCCATTTGGCAAAAAACAAAAATGTACATTAATACAATTATCTGCCATCTTTGTTAATACTTAATTTGTGTTTCTAGATAGCTGAACAGAGTTGTCCTCAGTAACCTTTTTTTGTTGCACAAGTTGACTGCAAATCATAATTTTTTTCATTTTCAATTAATCTGTCAAAAAATGTTTTTCAATTAATGGTTTAGCATGTAAAAGGTCAAACATTCTAATGATGTGCCATCTGAAATTGCCAGAGCCTAAAGTGATCTCTCATAATTGCTCATTTTATGTGACCAACCGTAAAAGCAAAATAATTCAGTGTTCAGTGTTGTGACGTGAAGGGCAGCAAGCAAATACTTCTATTTGCAAAGCTTTGGTGTTTATACTTAAAGCGACACCAAAGCACTTTTCCTCTTCGGTCCCCCTACAGGTTGGAAGCGTAATTGTCCATTAGCGTTCTCATTCGACCTACAGATCCACTACCTGATCTGGCAAACTTGCATAGTGCTTTTTTTTAGCCGATAGAGGCCCGCAAAGCGAATGCAAGTGGCATTTTAGCCTGTTACGAACTGATGAACCACGATTTTGGAAACATTATTTTAAGGTACAAAATAATCTTTGGTGTTGCTTTAAATGACTCAAACGATTAAACAAACAAATCTATTATGAAAGTTGTCGTTGTTTGAACTAGGACCGTGTCCGTTCAAAGCATGCCTGATCAGAACGGGCCGATTGCACTGCCTCCAGTATTTCTACTTGCAGCTTTCTCGAGAACCGCTAATCCAAACAGCTTCACACTCAACACTGCACTGGGTCCTAAGCAATACATCTACCGTGACATAGTTGCGTCCCCTAGCCATGCTGGAGTATAAGCGTCATTTGCTTAAAGCTAGCTATTTGGGATCAGGCTATTTCGAAGAGCAAAAGCGCTTATTCCGAAAGTTACGTCTCTGAAGCTTGAAATGTTAGGTTGCTACAATGTAACCTCTCCGGTCTCTCTTTCTTCTTCTGTATGTAGTAGCGAGCAAGCGATGGTGAGCGAGCAAGCGATGGTGAGCGAGCAAGCGATGGTGAGCGAGCAAGCGGTGGAGAGCGAGCGGTACCCAGCATGCCGTTCGGCGGTGTAACTGTTAATAGAGGTCCCCTATTAGTAGTGCGTGTACATAACGCACTACTAATAAATATGTCCCGTAGGCTGTAGATCTCAAGAGCTTGCAATCGACACTGCACTTCCTTGGGATCTCTCGATCGGATGAACGGTTGTGAAAAATCGAAGGACAGAGGCACCTTCCATTTTAGTTAGATTATTGTCGATTGACTAATTGATTAATCATTTTAGCACCACGCAAGTACAAAATGGTGGCTCAGAAATGCTCCTTCTTGTATTGATATCACTATGTTTTACGTGTGATCAGCGTTATTAACTTAATACATTTGTGGAGCCTTTACAGAGTTTGTACCAAACACAAAGCTTTGTAAATAATGACTTCATGTGATCTGAAGGCCAAAATGGAGAGAAAAAAGATGTATTTGCATTAGTGTTAATTCATTTAATACATTTTGATAATTGATTGCTTGATTAATTTTTCAAGCAAAAATGCAAAAATATTTGCTGGTTCCAGCTAGCGCTGCACAATTAATCGCAATTGTATCAAAATCGCAAAATGGACTAGTGCAATATCCAAATCGCAGGGAATATTGTGGTGCTGCAGAAATGTCACGGGCCTACAAATCCTATCCTACAGTATTGGTACAGATCCTCGGAAAAATCACACTATAATCATTTTCATTTCTTTCAATGTTAATAATTTTCAATGAAAATGAGAATAATGATACAAAAACGATCATTCCCTCCAATATCGCGAATCCCATCGCAATATCTGTCAAAATAATCGCAATGAGATATTTTCCTCATATCGTGCAGCCCTAGTTCCAGCTTCTCTAATGTGATGACTTGCTGCTTGTTTTTGTCTCATATTATAGTAAACTGAATATCTTTGGGGTTTGGACTGTTGGTTGGACTAAACAAGCCATTTGAAGACATCACCGTGGGCTCTGGGAAATTGGGATAGACATTTCTTACTACAGACTGACTGACAGACAGGCTGCGACATCCCTTGAACCATGCAGATAGCATTGCTAAAAAAAAAATAGTAGTTGCAGCCATTGGGTGGATATGGCCTCAGAGATGTTTTTGTGTCTCTCTCCAATGACAGACATCCATTGCTGAGTGTTTGACCTACTTGGATAACGGCGTGGTCTTTGTGGGCTCCAGACTGGGCGACTCCCAGTTAGTGAAGGTAAGCAGCAAGAGACAGTTTCACACCTTCTACACCAACAACAATCAACAACATCATTAAATTCAAACTTCTTTTTTTTTTTTTATTATCTTTAAATTGTTCCATGAACCTGTTATGTTCGTTAAATAATTTTCTGCAGGTAATTAAAGGTCCCATGACATGGTGCTCTTTGGATGCTTTTATATAGACCTTAGTGGTCCCCTAATACTGTATCTGAAGTCTCTTTCCAGAAATTCAGCCTTGGTGCAGAATTATAGCCACTAGAGCCAGTCCCACAATGAGCTTTCCTTAGTATGTGCCATTTCGGTGTCTGTAGCTATTGAGGGGTGGGGGTGTGGCCTTGACCAACTGCCACTTTGCTAGTTTGAAAGCCATGATGTCTCTCTCTCATGGGTGGGCAAAATTCTCTGGGTGGGAAAAGCAGAGAAAGGCGAGGTATCCTTACTCCTTATGACCTCATAAGGAGCAAGACTCCAGATCGGCCCATCTGAGCTTTCATTTTCTCAAAGACAGAGCAGGATACCCAGGGCTCGGTTTACACCTATCGCCATTTCTAGCCACTGGGGGACCATAGGCAGGCTGGGGGAACTCATATTAATGTTAAAAAACCTCATAAAGGGACATTTTCATCTCATGAGACCTTTAAATTATTTCATGAAGGGGGATGGAGTATGGCAAAGTATTTGGTCCCTCCTTTGGACTGTATTATTTTGACATTTGTTTTGAACTACATTTTAATATTGGCCTTTTGATATCTTAAAACGTTTTAACTTTTCATAATCTTCAACAGAAATCCGTACAAAATGACACATGCCATGTATCACCATGTTCACCATGTACTGTCATCCTTTCGCATTGATTTGTAAAGAGGGTTCTCTTTGTTTCTCTGCAGCTCAACGTGGACAGCAATGAACAGGGCTCGTATGTGGCGGTGATGGAGACGTTCACCAACCTGGGGCCCATCGTGGACATGTGTGTGGTGGACCTGGAGAGGCAGGGCCAGGGCCAGGTAAAGGCCGCAAGCTGAATCCTTTTTCTATTTCTGTGGAAAAAGTGATGTGTTTTTTTTTGCCACCAGCAAAGCAGGACAGACATAACACATGTTATATCACAGCTAAATTTTGAGAGCGAATCATTCAGATAAAATAAAAGGTTTCTTGGGGCGTTCGCCGGAGGATGTAGACATGACAAGGTGATTACCGAAAACCCTCTTTTAACAGTCACTGGATGCATTTTATAGCTTATGGTGAGTCTCCATCTGTGTTTTTCTCTCTATCATCCTCTTTGTCACAGCCTTCAGGGACTCTGGGCTTATACCGCCAATGTAGCCGGTTTCTTGCGTCGTGTTAACAGTGTTTTTGTCAGCAGAATTAAGCATGCAACGTACTACAGCACAAACCTGCCACTGGCCAGACTAGCCCAGTGCAAGTATTCTTGCTGACATCAAATGCACGGCTTCCTGTGCCTTTTTTTTTATTTTTATTTTTTTATAGGCAGTCCGGGTGTTCTTCTTTTGTCTATTTTTTTGTTGACAGTGGTCCCTGTACATCTGGAGTAATGCGCGCCTAGTATCCTATTTGCATCTAGATATGATTTGGCTGCACTGCAGTAACACCTGATGTTAAAATGCATCTCTGGTACACAAACTTAAATTGGCTTTCTTGGTCCATTGCAAAAAAAGTCAGATTGCTGTGGATGTTATTTCCTCTAATAATATTGACACCCTTTTAAATCTGACAGCGAAGACCTCGTCGTGGTCATTTCCTATCTGCATGTATCCGAAACAATTCGTCAGCTTTAGCACTTCTGTGTACTTACCTGAATATAATGTGATACAACCCATATTGCAATGTCAAGTTTAAAAGGCAACAAGAAGACACAATTTTATGTTGCTACCCAGCAAAGGAGTTTCTTTCTTGTTCCTGTAATATCATAGTATTTCTTCTTTATGTTCTGAAACCAGATGCAAAATGAATCGGCCTGTTTTTTTGGCACATTCTTTATACACATTTCTAATATGATAGTTTGACAAAAGCGTTGCTTGATTGAACATTTGTCCTTCTTTGTATCAAATCAGTGAGGCAGAGGGAGATGAAACGGTGAAGTAACGAGAGAGATACAGTACAGAAGGTTTTGTTGGCAGGGTTTGACACCAGGCCTCAGGGTTCTTGATGTGGTTCCAAAGGCAGCGGTCCACTAGAGCTCAGAGCCACTCTCTGGGTACAGACCAGCACACAGTCTGCCACTGACTGTATTCATCCACACACTCGAGCTCATTTTGGGGCCCAGAGCTAAATCCAATAATTGTTTTAATTTGCCATTTGCACTAAATCCACCGAGCATTTGACCTGGTTAATTGGTGCGGACGCATTCCAAGACCGTTAAGACCGGACTGATGCACAAGCTGCAGGGGAAAAAACAAAATAACTGTACCCTCTCAGAAAAAGCATGAACATGATTGTATTCACAGATGTGCAGCTGCAAACCAGATTTGGGTTTATGAAGGATAAAATACAATAATGAAAATGGTAACAAATACACAAACACAATGTATTATGTGCAGATTATCAGGATTTAGTCAGTCCTGTAAGAGTGTGAGGGCATTTGAGAACACTCTCGGTGGGGGGGGGGGGTTAGGTGGGTTGCCAGGTTCACTGTGGTTATTTCCATTAGAATGAAGCTGTTGGGTGGCATGTGGTAGACACCGAGATTATTTGACCTCTGGTATTAATCCTGTTGGTGTGACATGACTGGATGAATGAATAACATTCTGATGCTCTCCAGTCTCACTGTACAGACACCAGAATTATTCACCTTCAGGGTGTTGGATCTCAACACTGTTGCCATGTATGAACTGGCAATCTCAGAGAATAAACTGTTACTATTACTGCTACCACCGCTGAAGCTGGCTATCATTACTACTACTACTACTACTAGTACTAATGGCAATGACAAAGAGCTGAACAATTTGGCACTCAAAAGAAAATCAAACTAACTATTTTGATAATTGATTAATCATTTTAAAGCTACATTGTGTAAGAATTTCTCCCATCTAGCGGTGAAATTGTATATGACAACCAACTGAATATTACTTTCTAGCATATTATATATATATATATATATATTTCTCTGAGCAGTATGAACAATGTCAATGAAACCGAAATTAGCTCTTAGTATCTCCATCGTTTACATGCAGCTGTTCTAGCGGTAGCTAGTCTGTGTTACAACTCCATTACGTGAGTTGTCTGCCAGGGAAATCACAACACCTATGATTGTATTTATGTTACAAGTAGGCCTGCACGATTCAGGGAAAAATATGAATTTATGAATTTATATCACGATTCTCTGCCACGATTTTTTTCTCACAATGTGTAATGTTTATTGCACACATGAACCATGACAAACAAAACACGTAGCACATTGCACATCACCACAAGCCTGTAAACATAGAGGCTTCAATGAATAAAGAAAATAAAGTAAATACTGGCCATTTAAGTACAGTAGGCTACCAAAAATAGTGACCTAACATATTGAACTAAATATGGCCCTGATACCGGCTCTATCTGAACTCCTTGAACATGTCTTTACATAATTAACGTACATAACATGTCAATCAACATGCTGCAGCTACAGCTTCAGTTTCTAGAGAAATGGAGTTTGTAAATTGCCAATTAAGTACACCATCAAAAACAGAATGATTTCTTAGCACACTCTTTTAACTGCTTGCCTTTTATAGAATTAACATTCAAATGGCCATTCAAGTAGGTTACCAAAAATAGAAGTTTAACGTACTGCGCTGAATATGGCCCTGAACATAGCTGTAAATAGGCTAATTGATCATTAATGATTCATCGTATTGCAGTTTGTGGTGACGTTTGAGGTGCTGGTAAAGTCTTGCGGCGTTACTTTGCGGTGCCGCGACGAGGGCAAAGCATGCCTTGCAAATCACATCGGACTGACCCTCGTCGTCTTGCTTCTATCCAAAGTACTTCCACACCACCGAATGTGAGCTTTTTTTCGGAACGAGTTTGGTTTGAGACTGAGTGGTTGGCTGATTCTCGTCCCTAGTACCTGGGTTTTCAACAGTATCCATTTGGTTTATTTCCGAACTTCCGCGCTCGCTCGATGAGTGAAACGCGTGACTAAAGGGCGCTTTGTCTTTGGCTGAGGGTGAAGACCTGAACTGAAGAGTGAAATGTGACTAAAAGGCGCTTTGTCTTTGGCTGAGGGTGAAGACCTGAACTGTGTGAGAGATGTCCTACCAAAATAAAGGCCGAATTTTTTTATTTTTTTTATTTTTTTAAATCGAAGTCATTTAAAAATTAAATCGTGAATCGAAATCGCGATTTATCTTGCAGGCCTAGTTACAAGGTAGACGATCCTTTTTCACCATTGATGCAAGGAAATCATAGATTTTGTTCTAGCGTTATGTACAACCATGCTATAGTTAGCCAAGCAAGTAGCAACTATAAAACTTCGAATTTACACAAATAGGCAGAATTGCCTGTCGAGAAGAAAGCCAGAATAATCTAAGTCATAATCTACGCTTACGAGAATACTTTGATTAGTTGGTGGAAGTAAGTACACATGAATGAGCATGTATTTGTGAAATAACAAAGGGTTTTTAGCGAAAAAACAATAGATATTTTACGCAATAGATGTTTTAAACAACATACCAGCATGCCCCTGTTTCGATGTTTTAGAGTAAATAGTAACTAACATGCCACAAAAACCAAAAACCCTAAATAGCAAACCCCGCCCATAATCTCAGTCGATGTCTTTATGTCTTTCTGTGCAGCTGGTGACGTGCTCTGGTGCGTTCAAGGAGGGCTCCCTTCGGATCATTCGCAACGGCATTGGGATTCATGAGCATGCCAGCATTGACCTTCCGGGAATCAAAGGTGTGTGTGTGTGTGTGTGTGTGTGTGTGTGTGTGTGTGTGTGTGTGTGTGTGTGTCTGTGTGTTCCACCACCTCCCTCTCAAGTCTTGACTTTATCTGGACCTTATTCCTTTCACTTCAACCTGCACATCTGTTTGCCTTGGCTGGCCAAGGTGCCAGCTGTTGCTCGTCCAAGCTCCGCATGCGAGCGTCGGCAGATGGCTCCGACGTCCTAGGTCTTGGGTCAGTCAGTACTTTTCAAAAGAAACGGGGGAAAATTGCCAACCATAGGTCTGGAAACATTTGTTTTCATTTAGCATACCAATGAGCACTGCAATGTCTGCATTAGTAAAGTGTCAAGTGGAAGAATCCCATTAGGTTTAACAATGCCAGAGACCTCTTACTCCCAGAAAATGAGGTTCCTCTCCCAAGACTGTTCTCTCATGCTTAAATGAGACACACAGGTTAGGTTGTTAGGCTTCAGCTGTTTATTGACCATGTCTGCCCTAAAAGCCTCAGATGCTGCCTCTTGCCCCTGGCCTCTTGATGAGAGACAATTATTCACTAAACCAATCAATAGCGCTCTTGAGAGGGATTTGTAACCTGTACATCTTCCAACAAGTTACAATTTGACAGATGGAACAGTCAAATATCCAGTTGGATGTTGGCTGGACAAACGCATTTTTCTTGCTCTGCAGAATGGTGCGTAAAGTAACTTTGATTTCTAACGCCCTCTCTCGATTTCCCCTTCAAGGCTTGTGGCCGCTCCGCTCAGAGGCAGGCCGAGAGACAGATGACATGCTGGTGCTGTCTTTCGTGGGACAAACACGGTGAGCGTTTGCCATTACAGCATGCCAGATAAGTGTAGATAAGAGTCCATTCCGAATGCCTTTTTTATCTAAACTTTAGAGTGTGTTTTTCCCTAGAGTGTTGATGCTGAGTGGCGAGGAAGTCGAGGAGACTGAACTTCCCGGCTTCGTGGACAACCAGCAGACCTTTTACTGTGGCAACGTGGCGCACCAGCAACTCGTTCAAGTTTGTACACATACACGCACACTTCTGTTACATGTGCTGTCGGTGTGCTTCACAAGAACATGCCTTGGTTAGAATAACGTCGACATCTAGTTCAAAGCAGACATAACATCTAATTTCACAAATTCTAAATTAATTATAAAAAAGAACTTATTCAACTGTGACCTCTCTCCATTTAATGAGATATACTTTGCGGGAGCCGAATCATACATGATTGAAAGGAGAGTTGAGCATATGAAGGGCGCAAAAAGGACTTCATGTATTTTACACTTGGTTGAGACGAATATTGCACTTCATTTAAATTCGAGTTTTAGCCTGCCTTTTTTAAATGAGGATGAAACCTGCTGGGAATTCTGCCAACTGTTAGACCCTCAACCATATGTCTTTAGGTTGTTATGACAACACTGCTTGTGTTTTGAAGCATGGACATTTTCACCAACTCTCTTGCCTCTCAGACTTGGTATATTTACACTGAATACATTTTCACTTTTGGGGTGGCAGTAGCTCACTCCGTAGGGGGTTGGGAACGGGAGGGTCACCGGTTAGGGCTGGGATGATATGCTTTTGTCCCGATTCGATTCTTTCACAATACATGCGTGCTAATTGCGATTTTCATTTATTGCGGTTGTAGAAGTATTACGATTCGATAGTGTTGAGTATTGCGATTTGCTTTTCCTTCTTTAACAAAAACAAAAAAAGTTGAATAATACACTTCTAGAGACAATATATCATGATACATTTCTAAAAAGTAATTGTTTTCTAAAAAGAATGCACATCACATAGTGATTTGTAAAGAAGTACATAGCATATATTTTCAGCTTTTTCTACTTTCTCATGCTTTCTGACAAAGACAGAGTCATTTCAAATGATTGAAGTTGGTAGTTGCACTTAAACTGTGGAGTTACGTTTTTACTTTGGCCTTGAGTGGTTTTATCAAAAATGACACCGTGGTGCACATTGTTGGGTCACTCAAATTAATGGACTGAAAGCAGGAACAGAGAGACTGTGCCAATTTTCAGCAACCTTGTTACATGAAAGGGTTGCTCCAAGTGCTAAACCCAATATGAATGAAAGCCTGACTCTACAGTTCTTTTCTGCTTTTAGCCTTCTTTTAGCTCATTAATGTGTTCCTCCATCCCACACATAGACTGAGTAATTGAGCTTTGCTGCTCTAATTAACCCTGCAATACAAAACTGTAGGCAGCATAGGCGACAAGCGACTGTGCATACCTGTCCAGCACGAAATTGCAAAAATCTAAAGAAGCGCTCTGTAAACAATGCTGAGCATTTAGAAGGACCAAGATATTCCTCTCAATGGATACAGGATTTAACAGTTGGCCATAAACGCAACTCCAAAGCGAAAACTGTGTTGCCTGCACACCAATATACAGTAGTTTGCTTTGGAGTATTTGTTCTTTGGTCACACATTTCTTTATGAACTTTTTAAGTATTAGGGATGGCAGTGTTAGCCAGTCGGTTCCTGAGGATGAATGCTAAAGCCCAGTTAAGACTAAAGATTCGCGACGAGACAAAACCGCTTTAGAGCGTCGCAGGGAGAAGTTGCAGCAGTCTGCACTGGCCCGTCTCAGCTCGACTCAAGCCGGCTAATAGTGGCGCCTGCGACTCAGCTTGTCAAGTCGCAGAGGCCGGTTTCAAAACGTGAGGGACATCACCTGTTTTAACAGCCAATAGAGAAGTCAGCTTGTAAAGTCAGCTATAAACTATAGAAATAAAATGATCAAGAATACATTTTATCCACATTCATATTTATAATAATGATATATAATGATATATCCAGCTTCAAAAATAAGCCTGAAAGTTGGAAATAAACAGAAGTTCAAAGAGTCGTTGCTATGGAGATGATACACCATCTTGTCTCGTCGCATTTGGTGTGAACTGGCAGGTTTCCGAACATTGCAGACCGGCTCGTTGCAAGAAGTTGCAAGTTTCAACTGGTCTCGTCGCGAATCTTTGGTCTGAACTGGGCTTAATGATTTTGGGGATCCCCTCACTTTTGCACCACTATGAGATGATATTTTAGTATTTTTTTATTGCAATGTCTCTTGGACAAATTCAATCCAGTCCAATCCACTTTATTTATATAGCACGATTTTAACAAACACAAGGTTTCCAAAGTGCTGCGAATTGCCATGGACTAATTGCTATTTACTGTGGTGATCCCCTGACTTGTTTTCTTAGTGCTAATTAGCAAATGTGAACATGCAGAACTAACTGCGAGATAACATTAAAATATACTATGGTAAACATAATACCTGCTAAACGTTATGTTTAGCAGTAGGGCTGCACGATATGACGAAAATGTCAAATTGCAGTTATTTTGACTGATGTTGCGATTGCGATGTGAGTCACGATATTGGAGGGAATGATCAATTTTTTGGATCATCAGTCTCATTTTCATTGAAAACACAAATAAAGATGTTTGCAAGAATCTGTACCAAACAAAGATGTTTTCTGTAGGATGGGATTGTAGTCCCAGGACATCTCTGCAGCTCCACAATACTTCCTTCAGAATGGTTTGACACATATATTGCCTTTTAACAAATATAGCAATAGTCCATATTGCGATTTTGATAAAATTGCGATTAATTGTGCAGACCCTAGTTAGCAGTCTCATTGTGAGCATGTTTTAATCAAGTTAAAAGCACCTCTGTGCCAAAGTGCAGCCTCACAAAGCCCACTAGTGTTGCTGTGGACACTTTCAGTATGGGCTCAGCTCGTTTGGACCCTCGACTGAGATGGTACCACAGAAAGTCCCAGGTACTGTCCACAACGTTTGCTAAATGGAAAACCAAAAAAGGAACGGTTCCAAGCTGGGCCAGCCATGCCATACTGCACCATGCAGTTGAAATGAGCCATTAGTCTTGTTTGACACTAGCTGTTTCCCAACCATGTGTTCTGATGCAGAACTTAAATTTAAACGGTTTTTGGTTTCTTTAAATGTGCTGTGATTTGCACTGCACTGCAAACATAAACAAACTGCAGAAACTTCATTACTGCTTTTCAAGGACTCCAGGATTCCTTCTCGAATATATGCTGTATTTTCACATCTCATTACATCCTCATGTGATGTGTGCTCCCCAGCAGTGCAACACCTCCATTTATAGTCTGGCTGTTGTTTGTACCTGCTGCAATCTGTTACCAAAGCTTCTTCAGCACTTTTTTTGTCTTGTCTTGCTTCTTCAGTGCTCTATGGCGCTCCCCATCACATTGTTCAAATTGTAATATTCAATTTGTATTCCTCTTTAACCTGAGGGACCTTTTACTAGGTATTCACAAGACTCTTTGGTACATTCAATACAAATACAATTCTAGTATTAGGTCTTGAAAACACAAAACATCTTATTTTGATGTTTTATGAAAGTGATTTATGGAATCAAAAAAGCTGGACATGTATCCTTCATTCGTTTTGGACTGCTGTATTTTCCATTAATACAGTATAATTCTTGAAATAATGGTTTCTAGTGGGCAAAATGTCACTGTAGCCATCATTTCATTCTGCAGTATCTCCATCAGAATTGCTGATATTGTTTTTAAACATCTCAGGACTCAAGGAACTGATACATGCACCTTTATGTTAAATAATTCGAGAAAAATTAAATGGAAAGTGATTTATCTGTCTCATATGTCTCATCACATTTGTAAATTGTAGAAAAGTTCTCTTTGCAAAAAGTGCAGTAACAAACGTGGCACATAACCACATATAAACAACAAGATTTGCTGCGAAAGGGCTTCACGTTTCGGCTCCCAGTCTCCACAGCATCCTTCCTGTCACTTCCCAGAAATATTGTGCAAAATATTTTTTTTTAAAGGGAAACCCTGTGTGTGCCTGCAGATCACGTCGGGCTCTGTGCGCCTGGTGCTCCAGGAGAGCAAGGCATTAGTGAGTGAATGGAAGGAGCCACAGGGCAGGAACATCAGCGTGGCTGCCTGTAACCACACCCAGGTGGTGCTCGCCGTGGGCCGAGCCCTCTACTACCTGCAGATCCTGGCTGGAGAGCTCAAACAGATCAGGTAGGACATGGATACAGACACGAGGGATACACCCTTATTCAGTTTACTGATATTCAGGCGGTATTTGACATGCACCTTACCTCCTCTACTACAAACACAGCTGATCACGGCCATGCTATAAGCACTTTGAATCATACCCAGAGCTTCTTCTTTGCAATATCGGCACTACATTATATATACATCTACTGCATATTACTGCATTCCTGAATGTCTGGAGATCTCCTGGAATGACATTACAAAAAGATCAACATCTACCACCTGCTTCAAAGGAATCGTTTGACATTTTGGGAAATACACTGATTCACTTTCTTGGTGAGAGTTAGATAAGAAGATTGAGACCAGCAGCCGGTAAGTGTCTACTCACATACCCTACATATTTACCATACAGACACAAGAGTGGTATCGGCCGTCTTATCTAAGTCTCGAAAGGAAAGTGAATAAGCCTTAACCAAAAAAAAAAAAAAAAAAAAAAATTTTGTGGGTTTTTTGGGGGTTTTGTGTTTGAAGCCAAAAAAAACCAAAAAACACAAAAAAAAAAAAAAAAAAAAAAAAAAAAAAAAAAAAAATTATCTATAATAAATTATTTACAGTAACTTAATTTTTAGGTAACAAAATCGACTGCAGAGGCTCTTCATCAATCCAAGATTTAGTACTCCAACTTACTATTATTAACAAATTAGTCAAACTAATAGAGTTGCAGGTTAAATTAATAGTTAATATGATACAACAGAAGGGAATCTTGTGTATGTATGTACGTACATACATACGTACGTACATACATACTAAATACACATTACTGAGCTGCTGTTTGTAAGTTGAATTAATCATACATTAATTTGCTATTTTCCCAGTGATTTACCAACCTTGTCTCTGACTCACAGTTACTTGTTATTATTTTCCTGCACTATCTTACCGTAATCTTTATTTATTCTTTTCTGATCTGCGGAAATGTTTGTGATGAGGGATTTGCGTCTCATTTTAAAGTCCGAAGTGAATTGTGCAGTAGAACTGTAGGGTCTTCATTTTATCATATAATAGCCAAATAGACAAGTGAAATGTGAGTGTTTTGTCCTCCTCGACTTGGATTTGGAACATGCTCATTGGATTTTGGGTTTAGCACTCCACTGACAATCCCTTTTGTTGAGGTGCAACCTCCTTTTCCAATACATTTTATAATATTCTTTCACATTGCTGCTGTGGTTTACCCTCGTGGCCGACTTTGTGCCACTACTGCAATAAAACTGCTTTGAGTCACTATTTTTACAGTAGTTTTAAAATAAGTAGAGGATACATTTTTTTTTCAGAGAACGACACATAGCTTGTAAAAAGAATGGCCACCAGGCCCACTTGAAGCACAAAGTGTTTGTTTGTAGCCCTGAGAGTGTTCTAACAGAAGGAACCGGGAAAGAGAGTGAAGTGTCTCACCAGAGCTGTGAAATAATGTTTGGCCTACATCAATAATCTTCTGGTTTACTTTGTGAGTCGCAAAAGAATCTGTAAATAGTCATAGCTGGATGAAAGGCGTTTACATGGCTGAAATGCTCTTCTGTAATGCAATCAAAGCATGAGTACTCAGCACACCGAACCGCGATTATCCTTACATTTTATATGCATTATTGAGTAGGCAGGTTTTATTACAACAGAGGAGTTGGGGGCATTTTTTAAAATTCAATTCATGCTCCTTTTTATTATTCATTTTACCTCTTTTTTATCATATTAAGCATATGGGCAGTATGGATAAACTCCTTTATTACAGTATATGTAATGTAATACATTTTATATTGCAATATTGATATATTTTCTGATATTGTAAATGTTGTGGATAAAATAACCTGGCAGAAATGTCTGTTTTTTCCTAATCTAGTGACTGAAATACCTGACAAATCAAGACACTTCGTCATATTGATTTAAAAATCCAATATTGCCATAAATTATTCCTAGTCCATCATTTGCAACATTGCCCACAATGACCTCATACAACCAGATACAGTATGTTAGCCTATTTGATACAGTGCCTTGCGAAAGTATTCGGCCCCCTTGAACTTTTCAACCTTTTGCCACATTTCAGGCCTCAAACATAAAGATATAAAACTGTAATTTTTTGTGAAGAATCAACAACAAGTGGGACACAATCATGAAGTGGAACGAAATTTATTGGATATTTCAAACCTTTTAAACAAATAAAAAACTGAAATATTGGGCGTGCAAAATTATTCAGCCCCCTTAAGTTAATACTTTGTAGCGCCACCTTTTGCTGCGATTACAGCTGTAAGTCGCTTGGGGTATGTCTCTATCAGTTTTGCACATCAAGAGACTGACATTTTTGCCCATTCCTCCTTGCAAAACAGCTCGAGCTCAGTGAGGTTGGATGGAGAGCGTTTGTGAACAGCAGTTTTCAGTTCTTTCCACACATTCTCGATTGGATTCAGGTCTGGACTTTGACTTGGCCATTCTAACACCTGGATATGTTTATTTGTGAACCATTCCATTGTAGATTTTGCTTTATGTTTTGGATCATTGTCTTGTTGGAAGACAAATCTCCGTCCCAGTCTCAGGTCTTTTGCAGACTCCATCAGGTTTTCTTCCAGAATGGTCCTGTATTTGGCTCCATCCATCTTCCCATCAATTTTAACCATCTTCCCTGTCCCTGCTGAAGAAAAGCAGGCCCAAACCATGATGCTGCCACCACCATGTTTGACAGTGGGGATGGTGTGTTCAGGGTGATGAGCTGTGTTGCTTTTACGCCAAACATAACGTTTTGCATTGTTGCCAAAAAGTTCGATTTTGGTTTCATCTGACCACAGCACCTTCTTCCACGTGTTTGGTGTGTCTCCCAGGTGGCTTTTGGCAAACTTTAAACGACACTTTTTATGGATATCTTTAAGAAATGGCTTTCTTCTTGCCACTCTTCCATAAAGGCCAGATTTGTGCAGTATACGACTGATTGTTGTCCTATGGACAGAGTCTCCCACCTCAGCTGTAGATCTCTGCAGTTCATCCAGAGTGATCATGGGCCTCTTGGCTGCATCTCTGATCAGTCTTCTCATTGTATGAGCTGAAAGTTTAGAGGGACGGCCGGGTCTTCTAGATTTGTAGTGGTCTGATACTCCTTCCATTTCAATATTATCGCTTGCACAGTGCTCCTTGGGATGTTTAAAGCTTGGGAAATCTTTTTGTATCCAAACCGGCTTTAAACTTCTCCACAACAGTATCTCGGACCTGCCTGGTGTGTTCCTTGTTCTTCATGATGCCTCGCGCTTTACACGGACCTCTGACACTATCACAGAGCAGGTGCATTTATACGGAGACTTGATTACACACAGCTGGATTCTATTTATCATCATTAGTCATTTAGGTCAACATTGGATCATTCAGAGATCCTCACTGAACTTCTGGAGAGAGTTTGCTGCACTGAAAGTAAAGGGGCTGAATAATTTTGCACCTACTTTTCAGTTTTTTATTTGTTAAAAAAGTTTGAAATAGCCAATGAATTTCGTTCCACTTCATAATTGGGACCCACTTGTTGTTGATTCTTCACAAAAAATTACAGTTTTATATCTTTATGTTTGAGGCCTGAAATGTGGCAAAAGGTCGAAACGTTCAAGGGGGCCGAATACTTTCGCAAGGCACTGTAGCTTTATAAGGATAACTACCAAAATATGTGACATTAGACAAATTTATACCATCTCATAGTATGTATTGTGATATTGCCGCCCTTCTCTAAAATACTGTATATTGAGTGATAATCAGATAAATTCAGAATAATTAGTATTCCTATTGATTTTGGAAATGTAATTCATAACCCAAACAAGCATATGGACTCACAAACTAAATTTGAAATGTCGAGGCGTTAGGTGCATTGTAGTAGCGTCATTGTGAACAGAATGGCAAATAGTGAAGTTTTTGCTAATTTTGTGCTGCTTTGACGAGTTAAGACAAATAGTCAGAGTAGTAGAGATATGATTGCGCTGATCAATTTCCCAGAATAACACTGACCTATTGAATGCATCCGTTTTTCCAGAAATTGTTCCTAAGACCTGATATTACTGCACACAACAGAGCTTAAACAAGAGAGTGCAAAAATCTTAGGGGCTCTGTTACTGACCAAAAAGTCCAGCTGTCAACTAATTTGAGACAACAATCTTGTTGCCTGTCACATTGTATGAGATCCCAACACAGCTTTATAGGAAAATAATGGTCACCTGGCAACTTAAAACAGCGTGAACTCCCAGATGACAATTTGCATTTTACATGAGAAAAACAAATCTGTTTGAGCGTATGCTTTTTTTCCCCAACACATTAATGCCATTAGTCATTGTGTTCCGCTGTGTGGGCAATTTTGTCATGCACAGTCCCCGCTCACACAATGTGGAGGGCAGCTTGCTACTGTTTATCTTACAAACTTTACACCTTCCTTAGTACCACGGAGATGGAGCACGAGGTGGCCTGCCTGGACATCACACCTCTGGGGGAGGGTGGCGGTGAGTCACCGCTCTGCGCTGTGGGACTCTGGACTGACATCTCAGCCCGTGTGCTCAAACTGCCCTGCTTTACAGCCCTGCACAAGGAAATGCTCGGCGGAGGTAAGAGAAAAGAGGGGCAGGGTGCAACTGACAGGAGAGAAGATAAGCTGTCACTGACTTGTGGAGAGAGATAGGTACACACACATAATGTCAAGTCAAGTGGAGTTCTTTTTTTTTATTTCTTTTTTTTTGCAAACCCAATAGCACATACGATGCCTCACAGATACATAAAAGCTGACTTGAATTAAAGGTGCTCTAAGCGATGTTGGGTGATGGAACTTCTCGTTGACGTTCAAAGTATTTTTAAACAAAACGGAGGCTAGCTCGCTCCTCCTCATCCCGTCCCCTCCCTTAATGCGTGCCTAGCACTAAACCCCTTGTTTGTTGTTTGGACCAGTTAATTCCTGGATTTCCCCCGGCCAAGAAATAGTCCTGACATAACCCCCTGTAAAACAGTGACTTGTTGTTGAGACATTTAGTTTTTTTTTTGTGCCGCTTAAACAAACAACATGTAACGTGTTATTAGTGAGGTGACGTTAAGCAGATTTTGTTACCTTTTGGAGTCGACAGAATGTGAAACTATTCCTTTTAGTAAGTCTAAAAAATAAGTCCAAGGAATGGGTCTAGAATGTAGAGGTAGCTAAAATTGATTGTATCTCCAGTGTCATTAATAGATGTAAATGGCACTTCTCCCATTAAGTACTTCCTTTTTTAGTACTTGAACATTAACTATGCTGCCAACCCAAGTGCATTTCATGCAGCATTTAGACACTTAAAAAGTATTTAAACTTAGAATGTTTCAATATGCAGGAGAGGACTTGACTACTTCTTTGGTTAAACTTATCAAAAAGTCAGCAGTCACTGGAGACAAAGTTTCATAACGTGGTAAACCAGCACAAGCAGGACTCTTACTTTCCAATTACAATGCTTCACCCATGAAGAATAATTCCACACTCTTTCCCGCAGTGACACACTTTATTTTCCCAGTGTGTTTGATTGACAGCTGCTTGATGCACATACTCCTCTCTCGCTGACTCCCCTAACAAGGACAGTCGGACTGCAGACTGAGTTATGAACAGAGCATTTTCAAATTAAAAGCTGATGTGCTGTTCTAATTGCTGATATGTTCAGCTCTGTCTTTGGAAGCAGTGTATTTCAACAATGCAACATTGTATAGTTGCATTTAAGCTGTTTTTACATTAATTTTATTTACATTGTTGTTTTTTTGTGTTTTCTATTTATTTTTAAAGGGGTGATAGAATGCAAAACCGAGTTTACCTTGTCATAGTTGAATAACGACAGTTTGGTGGGTAAACGGGACATATACATAGAACCTTAAAGTCCCATTGACACCTCTTTCCTCTGCAAATCTCACAATTTGAAACTGCCTCTGAAAACGGGCAAATCCCAACGAAGCTAATAGTTGACATCAACTCGGTGGCTGTGCCTTATTTGGCTCTGGTCTCTACCTTTGTCACACCCCAACATTTACATAGATACAGACCCACTGTTCTGAGAGCAGCTGGTGTTCTAAATGTAGCTCGCGCAGATCTGACGCACTAGTTTAGCTGCGAGCTGTGCATTTCCACGGGAATTACAAAGAAGAAAGTTTGGAAGTTTTCAAGGATGTTGAAAATGAACCACGGTCGTAAATGCAGCGTTCCAGGCTGTACAGGGAATGCTGACACTTTTCGCATTTCATCGCAGGCTGCCGGTCGTGATGCTCCAGGTAAGCGCTAATTGTTGTTTCAGTTACCGCAAAGAAAGATGAGTGTGCGCTGGGTGCAGAGCACCATGAGCTGCCGGTCGTGGAGCTCCGTCAGGTAAGTGTAGTTGGTGGTCTAGTTACCAGGTAACTGAGTGTGGCAGGCATGTTCCCTGATATACACTTAACCAGTAGCGGAGTGGCGGGTGGGAGAGTCGTGACTTTTCCCGGTGGGCCGGTAGTGTTTCGAGGCGGCGAGGCCGGTCAAACTGTGCAGCCTCTGCTCAACCCGTACGGACGGCCGCAGCAGCGGGCATCATTAGACACACACTGTCTGTTAACGTTACCGATAGACTTCCAAAACAGGCAGGGGCTGCGGGCTTCCCAACCGCGAGGCAGCCCGCCGCTCATTTGTAAGTCAAAGCCGTGTGTGTGTGTGTGTGTGTGTGTGTGTGTGTGTGTGTGTGTGTGTGTGTGTGTGTGTGTGTGTGTGTGTGTGTGTGTGTGTGTGTGTGTGTGTGTGTGTGTGTGTGTGTGTGTGTGTGTGTGTGTGTGTGTGTGTGTGTGTGTGTGTGTCTGTCTCTGTCTCTGTCTTTTGAAATGATCGGTAATGATAACAGACTGTGTGTGTGTGTGTGTGTGTGTGTGTGTGAGTCTAATGATGGAAAGCCGAAAAGGGAAACGTGGCGCTGAGAAAGTCAGGGATGGTGTTGCTGGGCTGTGTGTTGTTCAGCCCCCCCCATGTGTCTGTGCTCTGGAGCTTTGCTCGTTGTAAACCAACCAGTCAGCACGCAGCTCATCTAAATATTGATGAGCATATCATAGAAGGCAGAAAACCTCCCCTTTCAATCAAGGGCAATTTCATATGGTTGCATTAGGGAGCATAGAACAGCACCCGGGCCATTTTCAGCCCAACCCATGTTGCATACCCTATTTGGAGACCTTAAATGTCCCATGACATGGTGCTCTTTGGATGCTTTTATATACTAGTAGTGGTCCCCTAATACTGTATCTGAAGTCTCTTTCCCGAAATTCAGCCTTGGTGCAGAATTACAGCCACTAGAGCCAGTCCCACAATGAGCTTTCCTTAGTATGTGCCATTTCTGTGTCTGTAGCTATTGAGGAGGAGAGAGGGGGAGGCAAGGTGGAGGGTGGGGGTGTGGCCTTGACCAACTGCCACTTTGTTGGTTTGAAAGCCATGATGTCTCTCTCTCATAGGTGGGCCAAATTCTCTGGGCTGGCAAAACGGAGAAAGGGGAGGTAACCTTGCTCCTTATGACCTCATAAGGAGCAAGATTCCAGATTGGCCCATCTGAGCTTTCATTTTCTCAAAGACAGAGCAGGATACCCAGGGCTCGGTTTACACCTATCGCCATTTCTAACCACTGGGGGACCATAGGCAGGCTGGGGGAACGCATATTAATGTTAAAAGACCTCATAAAGTGAAATTTTCATGCCATGGGAACTTTAAGGAACATTGTGAAATACCCTATATAATCATTCTATCACCCCTTTAAATTAAACACAGCCCTATGTTTGTGTTTTAACATTTTGGCCGGCTTACTTAAAATAGTTGATGTACATTACCATGGAAACATGCAACCTCTGAAGTAGCCACATGGTGCAGACTATTTTTTTTTTAACATTGCTGCTTTGTGAGTCATCCAACAAGCATTTCATCACAGCCAATGCTATTTTGATGTAATTGGCCTACAGTCAGAGAAACTGATGTTTGGTAAACGGAAAAGACAGAAGACTTTAGATTTACCCTGCAGCATTCAAAAGTTTTTTTTTTTTCTCAAAAGTAACCAGCCAGTCTGGCAGAATAACCCTATATTGATTTTTCTGACGACATTTTTGTAGACAGTTATCACTTTGGTGTTCATCCATGAAATTGTGAAATCATTTGTCTGTGTGTGTCCTCAGAGATCATCCCTCGCTCCATCCTAATGACCACCTTCGAAGGCAGCTACTACCTGCTGTGTGCGCTGGGAGACGGAGCGCTCTTCTACTTTGGTCTGGACCTGCAGACTGGTAGGTCTTTCACACCAAACATCACTACAGCTGTTAGAGTAGAGCTTCTTAGACTGACCAGGGCTCTCCAGACAGACCACAGGCAGCTGTCTGAAAACTTTTTTAGAATATTATTTCATGGAGAATTGCATAACTGCCAAGCCAGCACTATATTTGTGTGTAATGGTGGAGAAACTTGTGAGCCAACGTTGGCTTATTCACACCTCTAGCTGTTAGGGAGCATTATTCTCATTCATGTGGAGTGGTGATTGTAGCCCCCCTGGTGAATGTAAAGCCAGTGTTCACTCTCTTTTAGCTCTGTTTTTGGTCTTGTATTGCTGGTCAAGATGGAAGTGCCTTTTGTTCGACTCCACTCCTCCCGTTTGTGTTGAGGTCTCGCTGTTTAAAATGTTTAGTGTGAGACTGGGTGATGTCACTGAAATGACATCACCTGGTCAAGACACATTACATTTCAAGTAATACAAAAAAAGTAAATCAAGAGCCACAGAAAACTAGAGATGCACCGATAGACCGGCCTGTGACCGGAATTGGCCGGTTTTCACGTGCTCGGCCATGACCGGCGACCGGCAGGTCAGTCTGACATATGCCGATTTAATGCCGGTCAATGCTACAATTAACTGAAAACCTAAGTTATACGAGTTACAGTTCTCAAGGACGCATGCACACACGGACAGCACAGTCTCTCGCAGTGTGAAGCGCGTGTCCCCGCTATTCTTGCGCATGTAGGGAACCTCGTGAATTAACCTGCAACATGTCAGCTGTTTGGAAATTCTTCAGCGTGTGTGCAGAACATAACAAGTTTGCAATATGCAACACCTGCAAGGAAAAAGTAGGGCGTGGAGGGACGACTCCAAAAACCAAAATCACATTTTTTTAGTTGGATAATGGATGTGTAAAGAAGGAAATGGTTCTAACATGGCACTTCAGATGTGTGTGAATTTCCCACACCAGGAGTAATTTATATAGTTCTATTTTATAGTGATCCATTATCTGTTCAAAAAATTTTCAATGTAAAATGTACTATTAAAGAAAAGATAGAAAATAAATATTTGCGTGTGCTGTAAAGTGGTTAGAAAAAATGAAATCGGAATTGGCTGGCCTAACTCAATGAAAATCGGAAATCGGAATCGGCCTAGAAAGTTGTAATCGGTGCATCTCTACAGAAAACAATGCTACATTTATTTACAGGCTGTGTCGTTCTCCCTGTGTAGAGCCCTTTCATCACTGCACTGTTGAAGCCTGCCTGCCTGCCTAACTACAGCTGACTTTAAGGTCTCTCTTTTGACCTTTGAATAGATGCATGGATGGCGAAAAATCTTGTTTATTCAACCTTTTTATGAAGCAATATGTTCCAGCAATCTGTGGATTTTAAAGCTATTTTTATTCTAGTACTTATATAATTGAATTAAATCCACAAATCAATTATAAAAATAGTATCAGAATAATTATACGTTAAGTGACCAGTGCCATGGCAGTGAAGGAAACCCCTGAACAAACTGCAAACAGTGTTGAGAAACCTGGATGCTATTATCATGAACACAGGAATATGAGTATAATCAGTTTATTCTGTGTTCCCCTATCTCGTTCTGAATTTGATTAACCAGAATACTAGTGCGCATATAAATGTCTTCATTAATTTGGCTTTGATTAATCAGCTCATAGTCATAACATATGTACTGTACGGTGTTCAGAAAGGACAAAATACAAGAGTATCGAAAGCTAAAGCCTAGTGATGCTCAAATGAAGCTTCGCGAACCAGTGTCTTTACTTTCTGAGCTCACTAGATGGCGCTCTCTGTTCAACAAAGGGTTTGAAAACCCATTGAATTGCCATTCATTTCACCTTTTTCTTTGAACAGAGAGCGCCATCTAGTGAGCTCAGAAAGTAAAGACACTGGTTCGCGAAGCTTCATTTGACCATCACTACTAAAGCCTATGCAAACTATGCATACTGCTACTAGGACTATTAGTTGTTCACAAATTAAAGGAAAAACCTGAATAAATGAGTGGAGAAACAAAGGCAGATGTTTCCATGCAGGGCTCAAGGCCTCACTGAAATGTTTTTTTGAGCATAAAAAATGGAGATGGATATCCTGCACACAAGGACGAACTTTATTGGCTCAAGGCGGCGCCAAGTGAGTCCAAACAGCGATCGGTACACCGACCTTTCAAACTGGACTTACACTTGTGTTCCCATCCTTCCTTCCCTCCCCCAGGCGCCCTGAGCGAGCGTAAGAAGGTCACGCTCGGCACTCAGCCCACCGTGCTGAGGACCTTCAGGTCCCTGTCCACTTCCAACGTCTTCGCCTGCTCCGACCGACCCACTGTCATCTACTCGTCCAACCACAAGCTGGTATTCTCCAACGTCAACCTCAAGGAGGTCAACTATATGTGCCCACTCAACTCGGAGGGTTATCCCGACAGGTCAGCAGCAGAACCTTTTACTAATCGGGTTTTTTAACCGTCAGCAGCTTCACTGAAAACTGTTGTTGTCTTTTCTTCCTCTGTGCTTTTTACAGAGTTCATAAACTCCACTTTCTCTTGTTTTGATCGTTGAGCAGATACAAAGCTGGCTCCAAAGTGGTCTCTGCAGTGGTGGAAGTATTCAGATCCTTTACTTAAACCTACATTGTGTAATGTTTTGAGTTGATTCTTAGCAACAACAAAAAAAACCTTTGTTCTTTCAAAAATATGTGCTCATTCATGTGTAATTACTTCCACCAACTAATCAAAGTATTGTCATTCAGAATACATTCGAGCGAGTCGCTCGAATGACTGCAGCCATGTAGCGCCTCCATCTTTAAAATGCATTAGCCAAAGAGGGACATACCTCCGTATTTCTTTTTTTTTTTTTTTTTTTTTTTTTTTTTAAACTTTATTTTTATTCTTTTTCCTTTTTGAAAATTAACAAAACCAACAACAACAAAAACAAACAGCCATAACAAACATACAATCACATCTAAACAAAACAGAACAAACGTTTGGTCACTTATACATTATTACATAAAACAAGATTGATGGAAGTGTATAAGTCAGATGATACATTGGTCAATAAACATGTCATGAAGTCGTAAACACAATCCATTTTTTCCAATACTGCAAATACTTATCCATCTGTAGGTTTAAAGCGAAAGTCATTCTCTCCATCTCTTGGACACTGATCATAATGTCCAGCCATTCAGCCTTTGTTGGGGGTTCAGATTGTAGCCACTTTCGTGTTACAGCTTTCTTGGTGGTTGCTAATAATATCTTTAAAAGGTACTTGTCTTTCATCGTCAAATGAGCTGCTAAGTTGCCCAGGTAAATTGTAGAAAATGAGCAGTCAATTCCATCACCGAAAATAAAATGTATTACTTGTATTACCTCCTGCCAATATGACTGAATGGCTGGGCAGCTCCAGAATACATGAAAATGGTCTGCCAACTGTTCCCCACATTTCCTCCAACATAGACCACTTCCCTTCTCGCAGGACTGAATAGATTTTAACTTGGGGGTTACAAAGTATCTAATAAGGTTCCGCCAGCAGAATTCTCTCCACATACCCGAGCTGGTAGAAGTCGCCTGTACCGAGCAAATATTCAGCCAGTCTTCCTCTGAAATACCTAGACCAGATGGACCAGTCTAGATTGTCTTTCAAGTAACGGAGATTTGCATTCTTTAAACCAGATTCTAACAGGAACCATAGTCCATTGATTTAAACTTTTAGAATACTGTTCATATAAAGGTTTGCTACCCAGCACTGACTGCAATGGCACAGTCAGCTGCGAGATCTCCAAGTCCTTCCACTTTGCTGTATACTCTGGGTTACAGCAGCATGCTAAAGGTCTTATACCTCCGTATTTCTATTGGCACCGTGACGAATGCCAGGGGGAGGTTACTCGCCAGGGAAGCGAAAAAGAGAATTAAAACGAAAATTAGGGATGCACCGAATATTCGGCCACCGAAGATTTTCGCCAGAAATACTTTTATCACCGAAACAATACGGCCGAAAATGTTGTGATGACTCAAACAGAAACCGCGACCTGCACGTGTGTCAGTACCCGATCCGTTCCACCTGCAAAGCGTCTCCTAAGCAAAGAGGTTGAGACGGACCACGGAGTGAAAACAATGAAAAGTACGCGCTTAGAGTCTGTCAGTTTCAGTGAGATCTATTCGGATCCTCTGCACTTCATCGCGACTGTACTTGATCCGCGTTATAAAGACCATTACTTGGATGTGGAAATAAAGCAGCGCGCACGAGAAATGATCCAGGCCGCGATGGATGCGGAGAACCCGCGCGGAGACGGAGCGCGCACGGAGCAGCGCACTGAGCAGCGCCCAGCGCAGGAGGAGATCAGAGCGCAGAAAAAAAGACTTGTCTCTCTGCACCAGATGAGGGGGCATGCACCCTCGTTGTCTGATATGTTCAGTGAAATCCTGCAAGAAAGTGCCTCAAATAATAATAATAATAACAATAGGTAAGCTATTCTGTTCTTAGGCTACTGTATACTGTATGTGACTATCAGATTGTAGCCATATTTCTGCTAGATATTTTTTTAATTAAACTTTAATATTAATTTATACAATTGCAATGCCTTGATTTTAGTAAAGTTAGTACACAGTCATAGCCATAAATGCAATGGTACTAATAATTGGCTTAATTTCTTTCGGTGTTTCGGTTTCGGTTTTCGGTCTTGGTTTCCTCTTTTTTCGGTTTCGGCCAAGAATTTTCATTTCGGTGCATCACTAACGAAAATGTTCTTCAAGTATTAAAAGTAAAAGTACTCCATGCAGAAACATCGTCACATTTGAGAACTGGAAACTATCAAAACCGTTCTGTCAATCAACTAAGTGTTTAATCGGTTAATCATTTCAGCTGGACTTGTAGGCCGTTATATTGATGGGTAGTTTAATTCATAATAAAATATAGTGTTTTATAAACTACGTGTGTTTTGTGTGCAAAAATCTTTATTTGTAAGGTAACTAGTAACTAAAGCTATCAGATTAATGTAGTGGAGTAAAAAGTACAATATTTCCCTCTGAAATGTGGTGGAGTAGAAGTAGTAAGTGGCATGAAAAGAAAAGACTCATGTCAGGTACAAGTACCTCAAATGTGTACTTAAGTACAGGTATTTGAGTAAATGTACTTAGTTGCAATCCACCACTGGTTCTCTGTTGACTACAGAAATGCATACAGTGAAACTTGGTTTTTGATTTGTAGGAAGTGGGTGTATTTCTTCTTGTCTCCCCTTTTACTGATGCTGCACCTTGTTATTGTTTACAGTCTGGCTCTGGCCAACAACAGCACTCTGACCATCGGCACCATCGACGAGATTCAGAAACTCCACATTCGCACCGTTCCCCTCTATGAGTCTCCCAGGTCAGTCCTCAAATGGAACATTTCAGATCCGTCATCTTTACAAATATGCTGCCCGTTTGCTCTAATTCAAGCTACAGTCTCCTGTTGGGTTTTGTCATACAGCTGCAGAATACGTTTTTGTTCTCTCTTTTTGTGCTCAAACATTTAAATAACAACTATGACTCAAGGTTGTTAAATCAATTATTAAACGGTTGACTGTTGTTATCCAGTCAGAAAACAGAAAGCAGTCTCCCAGGCCACCTATTTTTGTTTAGCTTACCCTTGTTTGCTCTTTTCGTGTTTACCAGCGAGCGTATCCTCTTTGCCTTGTCTCACTCTCCTTGTCTCTCTCTCTCTCTCTCTCTCTCTCTCTCTCTCTCTCTCTCTCTCTCTCTCTCTCTCTCTCTCTCTCTCTCTCTCTCTCTCTCCCTCCTTCCCCCTGTGTTGATCCCCCACCAGGCGGATCTGTTACCAAGAGGTTTCCCAGTGTTTCGGGGTTCTATCCAGCAGGGTGGAGATTCAAGATGTGAGCGGCACCACATCTGCTGTGCGCCCCAGTGCCAGCACTCAGGTACTGTGGCTCTATGTGATGTTCGGCTAATAAACACCCAAGGGCTGTTTGTTTTGCACTCTTATCTAACCAGGTGTGCTGACTAAGAACATTATTTATAACGTGAGACTGGGAGCTTGTCAGGACAACAAATGTAAGTTAGTCACTTAGCGGATTTTCTAAACCAGGATTTAAATCGTAATGCTGTTGCGTTCTGGTTTGATAATTTACCTTTTACAGTCTAAGAATTGTAATTGTAACATAACTGCTAGCTGTTACCTGCAGGTTTTTCTCTCCAGTTTTTTAGTTGATAATTTGCCGCTTTAAAATATTTCTTCAAAAAAATGTAATTATAATCACAATTCATCAAATTATATTCTCCATTTTTGGTTTCCTCGCCACTGCAAAGACATGTAGTTAGTAAGAATGAAGACCGTAGGCCTTTTTGTAAGTGAACTCTAAATGTAGCTGTTGCAAGACTTCAAAACAAGTTTAAGCTACATTAAATATAATCGTCCTTTGTTTGATTTGTTGTCAAGGACAATGGTGATTCAGCTGGCAAGAAAAAGAAATAGTAGGGCCAAGATTTAAAACAGATTTGTACTTGGAGAGCTAATTTTTCAGCCAGATTCCCAGTGACAGCATGTGTGGTGTCCACTCAGCCTGGCTCTATAACTTCCCCACGGGGACAGGTGCAGAATTTTGTGGAAACAAAGCCGAGCCAGAGCCTCTTACACATGGTGACCAGAAACACGTTTACCTGATTTTAAATGCTGCACATCTGGTGCTACAGATGGTGCCGCCTGGGCTGTTGAGCTCACGCAGAAATAGAGATTTGAATTGCTGTATACCCTTTATTAGGTTTCTCTTGTGTCTACATGTCTTCCTGTCCCATCTCATAAATGTACATCCTTCCAGGCTCTCTCCAGCAGCGTGAGCTCCAGCAAGCTCTTCCCCAGCAGCACTTCTCCCCATGAGACCTCCTTTGGTGAAGAGGTGGAGGTTCACAGTCTGCTAGTCGTGGATCAGCACACCTTTGAAGGTGAGACAGCCGGCTGTGCTATACATTTCCATTTGATCTCCCAAAGCTGGTGCTTTCATATGGAGCTTCTGATGGTAAAACATAGTGCTCAGCTCGGAGAATAACCAGGTCAGTGCAGGAAGCTCTTTCCACAGCCTGATCCCCTGACGCTCATTCATCAAGCTGTTATATCAGGGTTTCCACAGGGTCTTAAAAAGTCTAACATTTCAAAATCTAAATTTTAGGCTTTAAAAAGTTGTAAATTTGCTGACGTATTGTGTTCTAGGTATTAAATAATTTCCTCCGTCCATTTAACACTACTTTTAATGCTCATTGAAATGTTCCCGCAGCGCAGGAGACTGTTTTATTTTATTTTTTTTTAGTTCTTTCTTTCACAAGTCAAAATCATAATTTGCTGGATTACGACTCCAAATGAGGTGAGTTTGCAACTATGTTGCAGCCAATCAGCTTTTGTGTTATTGGTGCGAGTCTCTTTCGGATTGTACAACAGACCTAAAACGGATTTTATTCTTCAGCTATGGGGAGGTGCAAGTTTAGCCATACTTGGCTTGGGAACGATGCGTGTACGACGTACTGCTGTGAAGGGTCTCCAGCAAATGACAGCCATCAGTCCAGTCCGTTCTGCCAAGTATCTGAAGGCTCCAGCCTGTAATTGTGTGGCTGTAAAAAAATTTGTTTGTAAATTATTATTTTTTTGATATATGTCTTAACATTTCATTCATAAAGGCCTTAAAAAGGACTTAAAAAGTCTTACCTTTGACTTGGTGAAACCTGCAGAAACCCTGTATATGCTCATATCTGATCTTAAAATAGTTTCACACTCATTTTACCAATCAAGCTTGTATTTATCAGTTTCAACATTGTCGTCATCTTTTAATTATATCTTGTCTCCTAAGTGAATAGTGTTCTTTTACACTTGGTGTTGAGTAAGGTGCCTCGTGAACTAGGTTTTCGTTATTACTCATTATCAATAGATTTGCTATTATTACTCAATATTCAACTCACACACACACACACACACACACACACACACACACACACACACACACACTCACTCACTCACTCTTTATGGAATAACCTGATGATTGAACATGTTGGGCATCATGCCAGGTTCTTTTGCTCCATTCTGTTTTGCAATGCAAATTTCGCTGCGCCAAGCCTTCCCTTTTTAAAAACCCAAGAGTTACCACACCCGCATACATTAGAGTATGTTATATGTTAATGATATGTAAATAAGGCTCTTGTTCAGCACACTGTGTCCACCACTGACTTCAATGTATTAATATGTGATCAGATAACTGCTCATTCAAGATTTTCATCGATCTGATGTGGAGGCATTCTCATGCAGTGGTGTTGTCTTTTAAGTACACGATAAACGCACATTGAGTTCATTGATGCATATAACTGCACTGGTCCTCTGTTATTTAAGAAGAAATGTGGGGTTCATATACATAGTCTACTCAGTTATTCAGTTACTGCTACACCACTGAAATCTGCAGTTATTTCTATCAAGGTTGGGCTCTAATGAGCGCTGCCTGCTCTAGTCACACACCACTTCAATGCCTTGCATTCTGTGGACTCAACATTAGCGGTGTCAAATATATCTTAATGCATGCATAATTTATCGGCATTTCTTGATATCATGGGACATGTGATCCATTGCATTAGACTAGGTAGAGGTTAAGCCCCAGGTGTTTGGGATAAGAAAAATGAGCAAGACCGGTGATAAAATATGAAAGCTGTCCTCCCTGAAGGTGCATAAAAACTAAGCGAGTGAAGGAGATAAATACTGTAAATACATAATGTCATGCGCTTGCGACTTACAATGACTTACAAAAGATACATAACAGCTACAAGTGTACGCACTATACAGGATTGACCCTATTATACTTTATCGACAGGAATTGATAGGTCAAACAGCCAGCCACAAATAGTCTATAAACAAAGCATCAGGCTGTTTTTGAGATTTCACATGAACAACGGTTAAAGTTACTCAGGCTACCGAAGAATACCATAATTCCTCCGTTCAATTAGACCTTAGCGAAGCACCCCAAGCTTCCATCCTTAACAAACAGCCATGTATACGGGCTCTTCCAGTCTCTCCACTGCTGGCTGTTCCAATTTAACGGGAGAGAGGAGCGAGTGGGGTTAGGATCATCTTCAGCCAGAGAGGACATTATTTCTTCAGCTTCTTCTTGCGTTGTCACCCCGTTGGGAGGTGTGCCAACAGGGCTTGCAACAGGTGAATTAGTCGTGCTATTAACGTCATCGCTACACAATTTCTTAGTAAAACCAAAATTAAACTGCCTTGTTTTCATTTTGCCATGGCTAATGATGCTTACTGCAGAATGGATTTCAAGGACTTTGCGCGCCGATTAATGGCCTCCAACGTTTATATTTTTTCTGCGAATCTTTGAGTTAACATGTAGCCTACTAAACAAGTTGAATTTGCACCGCAGCACCGCCACCTTTGGTATGGTGGTGAAGTGCAGTCATGCTGCGTTAATGAGCGTAGGGTAGGCTCAGGTCTACGTCCGAGTAGCCTATATTTTAATTTAACATTCTTTAATGGTAAGAGATCGCACAGGGATGGATAATGAGCGTTGATTAAATTACAATGCCACATATGGCAGACACCTTCAGATGTTTGACTTTGGTGCTTTCATGGGAGCCAGTCCTCACTCTATGGGAGCTCGGCTCCCTCTGGCTCCCGCGTAATTCGAACACTGTCTGAAATGGAAGATTACTGGGAGAGAAGGTGACTTTCACAAGCATGTTTAAGTTAAGCATGGAATGACTACAAAACAAAAACCTCAGTAGACAAAACATTTCATTAAAAATTGTGTGTGACAAATATATGTCACGTAGAAAAGCTTTTTTGCACACCGCTTTTGTCAGGCAGGTGCGTAGGATATGATCAAAAGTAGCAGATCAGAAGCTTAGAAAAAGTCCCGCACACTGACCATTACGCAAGCAATAATTTATTTAGAAAAATACAATGTTTCGGTCTTAGACCTTCATCAGGTAAATTCACACATTCACCTCAACCATAGCCTTAAATAGTTTGGTTGACTGACCAGGATCGGGTCCGGCTCTTGAATGACGTCATTCATTCACTCAGTAAATTTATGAAACAATGGATATTCATACCAGTTATGTTATAGACTCCTAATCAATGCATTGTCATTAGCCCAATTTTTTTCTACACTTAATCAGAGAGGACACAGTCCATTCAAAAGTGCATTGGTTAAATTACGTTGTTGCAATCCATGACAAATATGTTAAAATCTAAGCTTTGTCTAGCTGCTTTGGCTAGGAAGTGATTAGCAAACTCTGAGTAGCAAACTCAGATTTATATGTATGTTTTTATAAAATCACGAATGGAAATGTACATAAAAAAATTGTTGCATCGAAAATCGGTTTAGAATCGTTGGCCTCTGAATTGGAATTGAATCGTGCGGTGCCAAGAGATTCCCACCCCTAACTCATACAAGTTGTAAGTAAACCTCCATAAGGGTTCATACATTTTGAAAAAAACTGGAATAGTTATGGAATTTGAAAAATGCAAAATGCAAGGCCTGGAAAGGTTTTGGAAACCTAAAAAGACCCAGAACGTTTTGGAAAAGTCATGGAATTTTTTTTAACACAGCATAATAATGTCATTAATAAATGTATTTTCACATCGTCTTACAACATTCTATTCGGGGAGCGATATTATGAATCCCACTATGAACCACATGAATTATCATTAATTTTATAGTTAAACCTCTGAGGGTAAACTTTAACACAGATTTGTATTCTTATTGTACATTTTCAGGAACACATAGTCATGGAAATTTGCTGAAAAGTATTGGTTAAAATGCGTATGAACCCTGCTCCATGTTAGCTGTTTACAAACCAAGTTCATGATTCAACTTTCCACTTACACATTAGCATACCTGCCAGAGTTGTGTATGCACACAGTTTTCCTGTGCAATGAGCGATTGTAATGGACATTTTCAGGTGTGCTCACTTAGTTGTTTTTTTTTTTTTTACTGCCAACTAATGTGTTTTAGATAATCTGGTTAAACTGTATCTGACCACTCATCTTTCCCTTGTTTCATGTTAGCGTGCTCCCAGAAAATATCACTCCAGTTGTAATAAACCAGAATCAACTGAATTGAAACTTTTAAAAACGTAATACCGAAAGACGGTCGTGAAAAAACAACAGATACATGTAAAATCCTTTTTTAAAGTGATGGTTCGGAGTAATTTACCCTAGGGTCCTTTGCGCCCAACACAGGCTCCGCGCCCAACACCCCCACCCCCCCACCTCTTTTTTCCCCGGGTCTTCAACATTGGGCGTGAGTTAGGCGTGGAAGTAGCGTTAGCCCGCTGAATAGCGCTGGGGGCTAATGGAACCACGTTTGTATCTCTTAAATGACCCACTAATAATGCCCGAAATGATCCCAAGGTCTACACTAGTATATATAGGTTATGCACTCATAAAGCGATGGATTGGAAAGTTTGTAGGTACACCAGAAGTTTATGTAAATAACACTTGCCTGCTGGCTTCTGCCCTCTGCTGTTGTTGTTGCTGCTGTGCGGAACGAGTGCTTAGGGACGTCTACAAATTACAACACCGAAGAGAGCAACAAAAAATATTTTTAATTTAACTTATTTTTTTAAAGTAAGTGCTGTAATATAAATAGACGGAGACAAGTAATGGAGGTAAGTTTGGAGACATTACCTTACTTAATTATCATTAAATTAATACATATTTTTGTTTTTTCTTTTTTTTTGTTGTATAGTCATTTGGCATACTTTGTAGAAGTCTAACAACGTGTAGCAGCATTTCAGCAGCAACAGAGAGCAGAAGAGAGCGCAGGCAAGTGTTCATAAACTTCTGTTGTACTTTCACACACCTAATCCATCGTTTTATGAGTGCATAACCCTTTTGTTGTACTAGTGTAGACCTTTGGTATCATTTCGGGAGGTATTAGTTAGGGTCGATTTAGAGATCAAGCGTGGGTCAATACATCCTACGCTATTCAGCGGCTAACGCTCACTAACAACGACCAATGTTTGATACATGAAAGGGTGAAAGCTTCTGGGAATAGTATAATCTCCGAACCATCACTTTAAAGAGCGATGTATTGTGTTGCTGTCGCACTCAGTTTCCTAAGGTATTTGTTGTTCTCTATCTCTATCAGTCCTCCATGCCCATCAGTTCCTCCCCAGCGAGTACGCTCTCAGTATGGTGTCATGTCGTCTGGGAAAAGACCCATCAGTGTATTTTATCGTCGGCACCGCCATGGTGTACCCAGAGGAGGCTGAGCCCAAGCAGGGACGCATCATTGTCTTCCACTACACTGACGGTCAGTAGCCAGGCTCTTCCTCCGCATTCTCCGTTTCCAGAAAAGAAACACTTTTCTTGTTTGTCAACCTTGTTGTTTGTCTTCGCATCCAGATCATTTTGCTCTCCTTATCCCTTCCCCGGTTTAATTTTCTCCTCCCTGCCCTCTGTCATGTTTTTTTTTCCCCCCCACTCTCGGACACTTTGTCCTACCATGCTCTTGTTTTCCTCCTCACTTAATCATTTTCTTATCACTTCATGTCAGACTTTTCTCCTCTCACCACTACTGATTCCCCCTCATTTTCTTTCATAGTCTGTTACTCGTGAGGTGCATTGCTTGCCTTTCATGTGTCCTCCTTTTCAGCTTTTCATTTAACCATCGTCTTTATTGTGAATGTCTCACCCACTCTTTCACTTTTTGCTACATCTCTCACAGTTGTTGAGCGGTTTATATCAGCTTCACAAAAATGTTGTTGGTGCTAGTTGAGGTTGACGTTGAGCGTGTAAAGGCTCTGACACACCAACCCGACGGCCGACCGTCATTTCCAGGTTAGCACTCCACCAATCAGATTGGTCATTGAGTCCGTCTGCCCACTGGCCGATTCAACATGTCAAATCAGCCCAAATGATTGCCGACGGACCTCTGACCTCGCCAGACTGTCCGACAGCCGATAATCGGGTTGGTGTGTCAGCACCTTAACACTTTTAACCTCACTCTGACTGACAGACGTTGTTCTCTCTTTTGCAGGTAAGCTGCAAACTGTGGCTGAGAAGGAGGTGAAAGGAGCTGTCTATTCTATGGTGGAGTTCAATGGCAAACTGCTGGCCAGCATCAATAGCACAGTAAGTGGTGCTTGATGATGAAGACATACAAAGCACTTGACTTTTTGGTGCTAGACTGCACTTGAATTCATGTCAAATACGTTTGGAGACTGAACATTACCTTCGCTTCATGTACACTTTGTAATAAGTAAAATTGTCGGATTATATTTTTTACCTCAGACTCACTGCCAAAAAGACTCTGGCTCTAAGACGGTGCAGACCAAGTGCCTCTCATCTGGCCCAGGGATTAATACCAGCGTCTCTCAATTCTGCCCGTTTGTCAAGAGAACTGTCAGTTGTAATATGATTGTGTTTACACTGGAGGTCGATACACATAACTGGATACACTCTACCGTTGCTAAAGCCCAGTTTCTCTATTGGGAGTAGAGCTGGGCAATCTATCAATATTATATCGATATCATGATATGAGACTAGATATCGTCTTAGATTTTGGATATCGTAATATCGTGATATGACATAAGTGTCTTTTCCTGGTTCTAAAGACTGCATTACAGTAAAGTAATGTCATTTTCTGAACTTACCAGACTGTTGTAACTGTTATTAACTGTAAACTATTATTTGCCTTTACCCACATAGTCATTATATCCACATTACTGGTGGTTATTTAAAATCTCATTGTGTAAATATTTTGTGAAAGCACAAATAGTCAACCCTACAATATCGTTGCAGTATCCATATCGAGGTATTTGGTCAAAAATATCGTGATATTGGATTTTCTCCATATCGCCCAGCCCTAATTGGGAGGCTATCACTCCATTCCGTGTTTAACCCTAACAGGAAGACCAAGCAAGTGCAACAACACAATACATAAGCCCGCTAATATAACTTACTAGTCCAACAGCAAGATAGCCAGCTCGTCGTCTGTTTCGCAGCCTTTTATTTTGCAAATGCTCTCCTCCTACATTGTTCTCTTCTCGGTCTCATAGCCTCTGCCATGATGTCCGTAGCGGGCTAACTAGCTAGTTGACTGCAGCTACAGTTAGCTGCAGTTGGAGGACATGAAAGGAAAAACCAGAAAACATTTTCTTCATAAATATATGATCCAGTATCACCAAAATCAGTGGTTGTGCCATAAGGGAGAGATAGCACCCAACCAACCAACCAGTTAGATAGAGCGAGAACTTTGCTGGAGTGACGTAATCATTCTCCCTTTTACAAGTAAGAGTATCATCAACATGATTTGAAGCGGTCATTTTAAGATAAAAAAGTTATATAATGTCGCTTTAAAAGTTATTAAAATGACGAGATGAAAGTGTTAAGGTTTGATACCTAGCCATAGGTAGGAACTAGGAAGTTCAGATTATGTACTTTTCACCAGAATCCAGACAGTTGATTTATTTTTCTTTTTTTTTTTTCTTTTTTTTCTTTCTTCAGTTATTTCTAACATTTGTCTAGATCAGAAAACCGTTTGGTCCAGAAGACCGTCACTATGTTCAGTTGAACATTCTCACTTGTTTATTTTCACCAGCAAGTCAACCTCTGGATGAGATTTACTTTCCTTTTCTTTGATTTGTTTAAGAAGATTTTAAAATACAATATCTAAATATATTTATCCCATATGGATTTCTCTGTGAAATCACTCGACATACAGTAAGAAAGAAACCGCTTGGACTTTAAAGAATTAGTGTTTTTGTTTTTTATTCAATTATCATTTTAATTATTTATTTATTTACTTGAGTAATATTTCAAAATGGCTTTTATTGACTTAACCTTGCATTTCTGGGTTTCAAAGTTTAATCAATTTCACTTATCTCATTTCAAACATCAGTCACAAACTATGGTGTATTTTATGTTGTGTTCTCTGCATCAGAGAGCAAATGTTTGCCTCTAAACTCACTATTACACACCAAATGTAAACAGACTAATTCATCATTTTCCCCTTTTGACAGCAGCCTCAGCAGAACATAATACAACTTAGTGACAAGATCTGACATTAGTGGCCTGAGAAATGCCTTCTTAAATTACTTTTTTAATAATTTCATCAACTGGACAACTGGGGTGTTATTCTCCCTTCCTCTGACATTTTCTTGGCTAAAAATGGTTAACTCTTCATCACTGTCACTTGCAAGAACTTTATATTTATGTCAGTACCCCTTAATATGACGGTTGTGAAAATATTTTTTATCTTCTGTAAAATCCCTAGCTGTAGGGAGTACAAATAGCCGAAGAAGTTTTACACAACAACGTCGTTTCCAGCCGAAGTTGCTGATTTAGATTCCACAGGTCTGTTTGACTCAGCTGAAATTGGCTGATGAAATACACTGTATTCATTACAGTTTGGGAGTGACAATAATTTAACAAGGCCACATTATTAAATATATTTGCTATGTAAACTAAATGTAGATGTACATGCCTATATTAAAGAAATAGTTGATTTCCTTTTTGCCAAGTATTTGATGAGAAGATCGGTGCCACTCAGCATAATACCTTGAACCAGGGGAGGGGAGAGAGACAGCTAGCCTGGCTCTGTCCAAAGCTGAGTAAAAGCAGACGTCCCACTGAGCCAGGCAGCAGCTACACAACACAAGAGCCACAGACACTGAACAACAACCCACATTAGCTTTCCTAATCTAAGCTACATCTCCTTGTCTCACTTACAAACATGAACACACGTTTTGTCCTTCACCTTGGCTTATTGAACGAGCACATTAAACAGTACGTAAACATACCCGCAAATATCTGAGCAAAAACAATACAGGTTTTTGGTTTTCCTTTTTTAGATAACAAAGATAAGGTTTTCTCCGTGGGAACCAACACAATAAAAAAAACGTAATAATAGAATGAAATATATATATATATATATATATATATATATATATATATATATATATATAGTGTCAGTGAAATTAGGATTTGTCCCTCTTTGTTTTTTACTTGTTAATTGTTATTCTGTGTAGCATCATTCATGCAAAGATTCAGCCTAAAGTGCTTCACATTAAAAGGATGAAAATGAAGAAACAAAGTTAAAGAGTGTTAGAACAAAGAAAAACGGACACAAAAGTAAACAGGGAAACAATATAGTGTTGGAAAAAAAACACTGGGGGGAAAAGTGGTAAGAAAATCAAAGAATAAAATTGTGAAAGCCATGTGAAGAAAGTATAACATATGAAAGCTACACTACCCATGCCATTATTTCAAACCTTGCTGAGCTCTGAACTCTAGCAGCAGCCAAACCTTTGATGCCGTAGTACCTTCTTGGAGGTGTTCTCAACATCACTCTGGCATCAAGGGAACGGTAATTAGGTCCAAAGACACTCCTGCAACCCTCCATCCCTCACCTCAAAACCATTTAGAAGGTGCAGATCGTGTTAATGGCGGGTGTAATTAGCTGCTAACCGATATGTAATGTGGCAGCTAATAACGCACACTGTTAATCAACACTTACTGAGGCACATCATATTCAGAGTGATGGCAACGTTGAGCTGAAATGTCAGCCAGTTCATCAAATACTGCTGGAGCTCATTGCCGATCCTCTACCCTTTGGCAGCTTGTATGACAACAAAGGATTACTCAGCGTGATTGTTTGTTTCAGGTCCGTCTGTACGAATGGACGGCTGAGAAGGAGCTGAGGACCGAGTGTAACCACTACAACAATATCATGGCTCTTTACTTGAAGACCAAAGGAGATTTCATCCTTGTGGGAGACCTGATGAGGTCCGTCCTGCTGCTGGCGTACAAACCCATGGAGGGCAACTTTGAAGAGGTGAGAACGCTTTTGAGAAAAATAACATAAGAACTCTAAAGGGCAAACAAGTTTAGGATTGTATATGGTTGTACTAAAAGAGTCTGATTTGGGGGCGCGACCCTGTCACTGACCAGTGGCTTGCAGCTATGCGGTCCCTGTTGCCATAACATATCTTAAAGGGGCGCTATGCAGTTTTGGCAATTTCTTTCGCTTTTTGCTCGCAGGTTTCTCTATAGAGCTCCCCGTACAGCTTCGGAATAGATATTTGGCAACACTGTTGTAAAAACTCATAGGCGACTCTCTCCCCCTCCCATCTTCTCCCTCTGGTCATGTGCATTTGTTTTCAAAGAAACCGACGAACGCACGGAGCCATGTCCACTGAGGTAGACAGCTACTAAGCCTGTAACACACAGCGATCATAATAAAAACCTTTACAGACAATAGCAAACATCCTGAGGTCACAATAACAAGAAATACAAAGATTAAACAGAGTTTATCCCAATGATACTTACATGTGCAACAGCAAGAACACCAGCTCAGCATCGGATTTGCAGGCTTCCGTTTGTCTCAGTTCTCGCCATTCTGAAAACGCAGGTCCGATGTTTACTCATGTCTGACTCCTCGCTCGGTCAGTCTGCCGTTTCCTCTTTCTCTGTTCCTCCGACAATGCTTTCCTAGCTTTCTGGTTCTTTTTTGCCGGCTCAGCCGTGACAATAGTGTGAAAAACTCCATCACTACCTGTTCTTATAGCTAGCCAGTTCCTGTATGTGTGCAGTGTCATATCACGCAAACTTCACCAGGTGGCCTGCCAGCCCAAAGTTGCAAGGGTGGATTTTTCCACTCACAGGCGTTAGGGGGAAGCAAGACGGCCGCCATTCAACTCGAAAAAAAGTCATATAACCATTCCAATGACTACGAAGCCGTTACGATAAATTAAGCTAAAAAGATCAATTTTTTATTATTTTTATATTTTTGAACATACAAACACAATTGAACAAAATCAGAAACCCTCTCCCACCCCCACCCTCCGGTCTCGAGGAAAACAAAAACAAACAAATAAGCAAAAACAAAGGGGGAGCCAGTGCTGAGCTATCATTTTCTTGGTCGCAGTTGATCCAGCTAGCCAAATTTTCTTCTGTCTCCCAAGCAGGTGTAATTTAGAGTCCTCATTAAGTAACAAAACAATCGGGTCCGTAGGAAGTCAACATCCTATCACATCAGATATTATTGATGTTGTTTCATTCCAAAACTCATGTACCTGTTCACACTCCCAGACCATGTGCAGGAAAGTTCCAGTTTGTTCAGGTTGACAGAACGTGCAATAGGGAGTAGGAATGACTTTAGAGACATATCTCTTCTGAGGCGTCCAATTTTGGCATATGGCATATGTTGAAGTGGATCTGCTGGTGATTTGGGTTCTTGGAACAGTGGGAAATGTTGTCCGAAACTGTCTGCCAATTAATTACGTTCCCCTCCGAGCTCAGCTCTGGCTCCCATTTCTTTACTATTGGGAGTTTTCCTACGGATACTTGCATCAGTTCAGCATAAATCCTGGACACTAATCCTCTCACAGGAGAATCAACAAGCCATTTAATGATTGGGTGCATCTCAAGACTGTTCCCCCATGGTACTCCATAACATTTTAGGGCTGATCTTAAGCGAAGATAAAGGAAGAAGGATGTCCTAGGGACCTCAAAGCTAGCTCTCAGGTCCTCAAAACTTAACATACCTTCATCATTGAATAGCTGGTCTGGAGTATAAATACCTCTGTCACTCCACTGGTTATAAACAAAAGGTTTGTTACCAGACATTAACTGTATGTTGTTCCAAATAGGGGTGTTCAAATGCCACTTATTGGTGTAGCGTAGTTGTTCCTCCACCTGTTTAAAATTGTTCACTGTGTTGGTGATAATAGGGCCATAGGCTAGCATTCACTTTTTTGGACACACACACCTGTGAAGGCGAGGTCTTGCACTCTTAGATTTCCAGTGAGGTTTTGCTCTATTTCTCTCCATGGGACTGTAGATGAGGGGTCCATCCACACTCTGAGGGCCCGTAGCTGAAAGGCTCTACACTTTAAGGTTAGGGAGGGCCAGGCCTCCCGTGTCTGTGGTACGTTGCAGGGTAGAGTATTTTAGCCTGGGTTGTTTATTATTCCAAATATACTGCCGAATTACGGTATCAAGTTTCTTTCAGAAATGTATTGGTGGGGGTAAGGGGATCATTGTACTTTTGTACAAATTCACACGAGGAACTATGTTCATTTTAACCACAGCAATCCTGGACCGTAGCGACGCCGGCAGCGCAGACCAATTAATCAGATCTCTTTGAGCACTACTTAGTATAGATTCATAGTTGTCCTAGACAACTCGCTGTAGCAATGTGTGAATGGTGATGCCCAAATATGTAATTTTGCTTTGGGTTGGTATTGTGTGAACAGCCACTTTTAAACCTTGATTCAGTCCTCACTATCGAGTACCTGGTGCTCCTTTTTTATGTAACTTCTTTTGTGTATTGTGTTTTTAAGTAAACATGTTTAAATGTATCCTGTCCAGATGGGATATGATGTGTTTTAATGTACCCTTTGTAATAGCAATTTTGCACATGCAAACCAAAGACAAAGTGCCTTTTTGTCATGCAAAAAGTAGACAATTGAGTATTTCCTATTCTGTTCTTTTAAACACAAATCAGGGTTGAGGTTAGTTTATCCACACTTGCATGTTTTAACATCTCTTTGGTGTATGAATGTTTTCTTTTCTGTCTCTACCAAGCATTGTAAGCTGACATATACCTCCCAGCCTTTTGATGAATGGAGTGTTCAAATTGATTTGTGGTAGAAAGATGAAGAGATGTGAGGATGAGTCATGCATACTGCTGTGAAGGCATGCTGTGGTGCAGTGCGTGGTGTAATAAATTCAAGTCTCTCTCAGACTTGAATTTATTCAGAACAGAACAACTTACCTCGAAATGTTAGATTGAAAGTAGTAATTTTTAACTATTGAAAATCAAATCTTTCCTTGAAGCAGCTCTAATGAATATTTGAATATCAACAATGGATCACGGAAAAAAGTGACAAATCCACAGAATATTGTCACCCAACTCCGTTCCCCTCAGCTTTATGGGGAAATTGGAGAACCGTTAGCTTGTTGTTTTGGTTTTCCAGCCCACATAGTTACCGTTTTGGTTTCCTCTCACCGCTATAATCAGATTGGTTTCCAGAGGCAGCAGACAACTGTACACTACCTGCTCAGCACCAAAAGGCAGACAGACACAGTTAGAGACTAGCTTGTGAACATAGTAAAGCATTTGACTGCTAATAAGCAAGATATTTCCTTCAGGAGTTGGTAGAGACCAAAAACAGAGCTAAAAGAGAGCGTAGATATTGGACTGACACTCATCCGGTGGTCAAGAACATAACTTCCCAAAATGCTAGACAGCTGTTTGTTAACAAGTTTGCAATAACGTCTTTATATGGTGATAGTATGTGTTGTGTTTACAACATGTTTCCAGTGCCCCTAAGTGACCAAAGAAGCCAGCTAAAGGATTCGGTTTCTTGCCAAGAGTTAGATGAGAATATTGATACCACATCAGCTTTCGTTTTTTCGTCAGTAATGTGAGGCAATAAGCTACATTAGTAGAGTAGAGTTGTTTCTTTTTAAATATAACAATACAGAGTAATGTTGCAACGGTATGAGATTGTCACGGTGCGATAACCCTCTCAGAAAATATCCTGGTTTCAAGGTGTACGGTATTACACAATTATCATTATCAGTTACAATGACCCTTAAAGGAATGAAAACAGAAGTTGTTTTTTTTTATTGAACAAACTATTATAATTGGAACTTGAAACCATTTTAATGGAATTATGTGTTAAAAACCTACATACAACGGGATCTGTTCCCCCTGTTCATTTACAGAGGGTCATTGCCTTTTCCTCCTTATTAGCTAGACGCTTGATTTTATTTAGATGGACCACTGAATTAGGGACATCATGCAGAATGTTAAGCTGGAAAAAATCAGATGTACCTTCAACGGTTCCATCAACAGATCCTACAAAACCTGGGACCCTCTGATAACTTATGTGAACAACCTGGTCTGGAACTGGAACTGGAACTCTGAATGTTTAGACCTGCCCTTGGTCAGTCCTGTAATAAGGAATGTTGGGTGCACTTGTTGTATTTTTTATTTATTTTTTAATCTCTTGTCCGTCTGTTGTCTGTGATTTTATGTTTGTCTTTGTCTTTCTCTTGTTGGGATTGTTTTTCTATGATTATTTGTAAAATGGAGAATATGATTGTTTTATCTGATAACTGGAAATGTACAAATAAAGTGTTTAAAAAATAAAAACCTGCATACTGTGAAAATATATAAAATATTTGTTTCAGTATTGTAGATAAGCAAATGTACGTGATATGACAACCGTCAAATTTCCTACCATGGTATAGCGGGGTAACACAGAGTGGTTGAGCATCCATCACATGCGTATGCAGGTCTGCATAGATTGAACAGATGTTCGGGGTGTTTTTTTTTTGTATTTTCTTGCTTTTTTGATACGTGAGTATCTTCAAGGGTATTTAAAAAGTCTATTGCCCTTTTACTGCAACATACAGTATTGTGTTTGTGTTGTGTTTTGATCTCAGCACTTGTGTGCAGTCAGCACTTCCTTGCTCATAGATAATGTATTTACTCAGAGGCAAGAACTTTATTGTTTTTGGCTTAACACCTCTGTTGTTTTTTTTTGTTTTTGTTTTTTGGGTCAGATTGCGCGTGACTTTAATCCTAACTGGATGAGTGCTGTGGAAATCCTGGACGACGACAACTTCCTCGGGGCGGAGAATGCATTCAATCTGTTTGTCTGCCAGAAGGACAGGTGAGGAAATCCTCAAATCTTATTGTATGTAAATGAAGTGCAGTAAGATTGACTGCACATGAATTTCAACCTCTCCAACAATCGCTATAGTCCCCTGAGCTGCTCCTCTCCAGCCAAACTGACAAAAGGTTTTTAATTACCTAACAATTTTTTTTTTCTCCACTGAAATCAACATTGTCATTAGGAGGAGGCTGCTCTTTCCACACTGGGTCCCGTGATGCTTTTTTAGAGCGGCAGCATTGTCGTTGCATTTGTTTTGGAAATTATGAGTCCTCTCACCACTGAGCTTTTAGCCACTCTGCTTCATTTCCCACTTTACTCATTTTCTATTAGACAAGTGTTGATTTCATGGGAAAAGAAGAAAGATGTGGCCTTAAAGTGAGTGTGTTACATTCATGCCACCGCTTATTATCCACCTAATACATCAGGTCAGACCCCTCCAATGCTTTTGACCTTTATTTTTGTATCACATCTCTTTTTCTGTTGCCGTCTCCACTTTTCCTCACCCTTTTATCCATTACTGCGCTATCATTCTCTGACCTTTTCCAACACGTCTGATATTTCTGCCCCTCTTGTTTTTCGTTTGCGTAATCGATCATTCTTGCCCCCCAAAATGTCTGACTTTGCCTTTGACATCTTTTTCTTTGTTTTAACACTTTCGTTTGATCGCTTCTCTTTCTGTTTGCTCCTATCCTGACCCCTCTACCTCCCACATTATCCTTCCTTTAATGTTTGTAATCCCTCCTTCTCCCCTCTTTGTAATTCTCTCCCACCATCCTTCCTCCGATCAGTGCGGCCACCACAGATGAGGAGCGGCAGCACCTGCAGGAGGTGGGGGTCTTTCACCTCGGGGAGTTTGTAAATGTCTTCTGCCACGGCTCGCTGGTGCTGCAGAACCTGGGCGAGAGCTCCACGCCAACCCAGGGCTCTGTGCTCTTCGGCACAGTTAACGGCATGATTGGTAGGTGCACGGACAATTTCACACTCACAGAAGCATTTACACACACACACACACACACACACACACACAAATGCTGCAGGTAAAACCCCTGCTCTACTAAATATCAACTTTTCATGTGTTTTTGATTTTTTTTTAATGGGTTTAATACGACCTGATTGTTCAAATGGAATATTTCAACATCTTGGGAATACTTAACTTAGCTCAAAGAGTGGAAATGGGGGGGGAAATGGCTAGCCTGGCTCCGTCGAAAGATAACACACAGTCCACCTCCTACCACCTTTTTAAAACTCACTAATAAAGCTATTTGTGAATTGTTTGTTTAATCTGTACAAAAACCGAAGTGTAAAAACAAGATTTTGGGGTTTTATAGGAATGCTAAATTTTGGGCTATTTCTTAGCTAGAAAGCAATCACTTCCTGGAGTCGCTACTGGTTACCTGGTAATTGGTCAGAGCCAAGAAATAGTGCATGTTACCCTCCATAAATCCTAAATTGTCTTCTTTTCACTTTGGTTTTTGTACAGATTAAATAAACAAGATGTAACATGTTAATTAGTGAGCTTTAGAGGCGCTGGTAGGCAGATTTTATCAGAGCCCGGCTAGCTGTTTACCTCTGTTTCCAGCCTTTGTGCTCAGCTAAGATAAGCTAACTGAGGCTATGTATAGACGGAAACGATCTGAAGAGAAAACACAAAAGTGGCCTTGCGTTATCACTTTTTGTTCCGCATTTAGACGAGCGTTTGGGGTGGATCTGCGTGCATATGGTGACGCAAAAGTGTGTGAAATTCAATGTAGTATGCACACCAGTCAAGGGTCAGTCAAATCACAAAAACAGCCTATGTTTCCAGCATGTCCTTCAGAAACACTGTCTCTGTTCCTCAAGGTAATCCACAGACCTCTCTGAGAGCAGTTTATGTTTTACTTTTGGTAGAAAATAGTTCACAGTGACAACCCACTGAACAGTTCCCACTGACCAATTTTAACGATGTTTTTATATTTGGTGGTAAAATCCTGTTGAAAAAAATCTGAAAAACTTTCAGTCACTAAATTCACAAGAGTTAACATCAGCATGAGCATTAAAGGTCCAATATGTAATATTTGTACTGTAATAAATCCAAAAATGACACCAATGCCTCATCAGATATTAAGGAAACATGTTAAACTGAAATACTATCTTTTCTGACAACAATGCTAATGTCAGTATTTTTTCTTTTTGAAATTTACATTCCGTGACGGAATTTATGTTTTGGTCTGTGTGTTGTTATCAACTGACCAGTTTGACAGCCAGGCCGGGTTGCCAGATATACCTGTAAAAACGTAAACCCAGCGCGCTACAGCTGTAACAGTAGTACAGCCATGAAAGCAGCACACAAACGAACAGGATCAACGGAGATAGATTCTACCGGACCTAAAAAAAAGAAAACAGCATGTTTCTAATAGTTGCGTGACCAGAGACGTAACAACCCCCGGGTAAATATTGGAGATGTATTTGAAAGATGGAGACAGCTTAGATCCCAAAAGGACGCAGAATTGGCTTATTTCCTCCTGAACAGGTAAGCATTAGCTTCAGGCTAATTTATCACAGCCACTAGGGACGGGCATTCAACATTTCAACATTTGTGTAGCTACTCACATTGAATTATATAGCTAGAGTACCCGAGTTGGTTACTCGCAAAAACAATTGAGACATAGCCAGTAAAGTGATCCCGACTGGTCCTGGCTAACGCCGCCATGCTAACCCTGTTAACTGCTAACGTTACCGGGAGGACCAGGCAAGCGGGCCATGGCTGTTTACAACGGGTAGTTCAGCGGCTGGAGCCGACAACGGTGAGTTATTTTAAGCCACGAGAGGGGGGCTGTAAATCGGGAAGAGAGGACCGTGAGTTTGCAGTGTGTTTAGCGATTGTTGCCGTAATTCTAAGCCAATGAAGAGTGTTCCGTCGGCAAGGTAGTGGTATTTTTAGCGTTTCGTATTGTAATTCTAAGCCGAGGAAGTGTGCCTGACTGGCGTGTGGAGAGGACGGTGAGGTTGTTGTGTTTTTAGCGGTTCATACTGTAATTTTTAGCCGAAAAAGTGTGTCTGTCAGTTGGCTACAGAGCTCCGCGTGAGCACGGGCTTTTATGCCAGCATATAACGTTAGCTACTCTGCTGTGCTGTGGAGTAATGTCTGGCTATGTGAGACTAGCATCTAACGTTAGCTACTCTGCTGTGCTGTGAAGTAATGTCTGGCTATGTGAGAAAAGCATCTAGCAACATTGTTGTGAATGCTGCGGTCTCAGCCTGGCAACCCTCGTGAATTTCGAGTCTGGGCAGGAGGGGGCGGGGGAAACGACTCTCCAGTATTTTGAATTGGTAGTGCAGTAACTATTTTAACCGCTAGCTGCCAGTATTACATACAATATTACATATTGCCCCTTTTTAAGTTTTAAAGTGCCCATATTATGAAAGTAACACTTTTTCTGGGATTTGGGGTGTTGTGTCTCTGGTGCTTCCACACACATACAAACTTTGAAAAAAATCCATCCATGCTGTTTTGAGTGAGATATGGTTTCTGAATGTGTCCTGCCTTCAGTCTCCTGGTGAGCTGTTCAAAATCGGCTCGGACTGTGACGTCACAGTCCGAAATGAGCTGGCTAACCGCAACCGTTAGCTCATAGCGTTAGCATTAGCATGCTAAAGCTAGCATGCTACGTCATTCTCAATAGCAAAGCACTGCTACAACACACAAGTTCACCCTAATCTACAAAAGAACTACTTACATGTGCGCCCTCATTTAGAAGTCTCCCAGCTAATCCTGCCTTGTAACTGACCGAAGTTGGAGAAACAGGCTTTCTTTTACTGTCTCTAGAGTTAGCTAGCTGACATGCTCTACATCTGAGCTACTGAGCATGTGTGAGTGCAATCAAAGATAGTACAGAAGAAGAAGATGAAAAGAGGTCTCACTCTGTAGCTAAAACAGAAACCAGGTGAAAAGAGGATCTGCAGCAGTGAGAGAGAGCTGTGCAGTACAACAAAAATATGGTGTTTTTTGAAAATGAAACCATGTAAACCTATTCTGGTACAACCTTAAAATACAGTTATGAACCTGAAAATGAGCATACTATGGGCGCGTTAATTAGGGTTGGGTATCCTTGCTTTTTTCCCGATACCGGTGCTAAAACGATACTTTTAAAACTGCGCCGGTGCCTGAACCGAAATATATATATAATGTATATAATATAAAATATAAAAAAGGAGTACAAAACGACAGTTGGCGACATTAAAAAACGGCTTGTTTATTGCTAAGGCCATATGGTCAAAATTAAATGATTGATTAATAATGTAATAAAAATAACCAGTAAATTGCTGGTAAATGGCAAAAACAAGCACCAGATGGGAAAAGGGTATTTTACAATAACTTTGAATGCACCACAAGGCTGCCGAGTTTCAAGTGAACGCACAGTCTGTGTTGTTTTTCCGACAACGGCAGCTGCAGTCTGACTGTTACGTCCCGCTGTTGGAATCCTCTACAGGGAAATAGTCACAATTTATACCGCTTAACGTAAACTATCAGCATCTTAACCATTGTGTTTAATCTAGCTACTAGCTAACGGTAACGTGGAAAAAAGTCAAGCACCGAAATTTTCGTTCTTATTCAGTCTCGTTACTACCGTTTACGTCGGAACCGGAGCCCTATTGTCACCGCATTTGTCACCAGTTTTCAGTTTCCAGTTTTTCCAATAATTTGCTGACTGCCGTAAGGATACCTCAAACCAATTAGGGAGGACACAAACTTTGGTCAAAGCCATTTATACAGAGCTAATGTAAAGAAAGAAGAAAGAGAGAATAAATCATAGTTTTACACCTCATTACTCACATTTGAACTAGTAACTTTCAGGCTGGCTATAGAGATTGCAGAGTCAGAGATGAGAAATAGGAAGTGCACATCATTTGGACACAGCAGTAATTTACACATTTCGCTCTCACAGCACCAACAACACAGCACATTATTTCACCTCCACTCCTTCTGTTATTCTTTAAAAAGTCTCTGAGCCACAGATTAGACCCCTCATTGTACATTCCAGTTAAAACTTTCTGCAGTAGCCTGGAAACCAAAATGGGGTTGAGGGTGTAAAGAAGAAAAATACCCCTGCTCCTCTTATCGCTCCTCAAGATGCTGTGATATATTAGATGTTCCTGGGATGAAGCTGCAGGCCACACAACTATTCTCCCAACCAACAAGTGGACAAACTTCGAATAAACTTGTTTTTGGTCCTGGACATGGAAATTTGAGGTGAAGAGATGGGGAAAATGTCATCTAATGTAAAATTATTTTATCCAAACTTGAAGCTTTATAAAAGGTCTTGCTGCTGGTAAATGTAGTTCTCCAGACACTATAGGTGTTCAGTTGGCTTCATATTTCACTCAGCTGACATCGCCAGACCAAATCGCAAATGCGAGTTAGTACAACCTCTCAGTTAATTTTCGATTAACAAGGGGCATAGACCAAAAGGCCCCTGGATGCATTTGCGTAGCACCTACAACCAATCAGAGCAATGCAACGTGACGTAGCAGACTACAGTGGGCAGAGATCAGAGCTGTATAGTAACGAAGTAGAACTACTTCATTGCTCTACTTAAGTACTAACAGGCTGTATCTGTACTCTACTGGAGTATTATTTTTTTCTCCTACTTCCACTTTTACTTGAGTACATATTTTCGATGAGTTTAATACTTTTACTCCGATAGATTTTTTTATGTGCTGCATCGTTACTCGTTACTGTTGTGAATTCCTCACGCTACGAAGACTGTGTAGGTTACAGTGTGTGTAGTTACGGCTACGTTAGTTACGTACCTAATTACGTAATTTAGAAATCCCTGAGATCGCGTCGTGTTTCTTTTCATTACGGTTGCCTGTTCAGAAGTCAGAGACGATGTATGTTTGTACTCTTTCTATTTAGCTATTGTTGCAGCAGATAAAACTATTCCTGAGTTATTTGAGTCTGCAGTGAGTACTGAATGTTGTGGTTGACCCTGTGATGTGAAGCTGCTAGTTTATCTGGATGTTGCTAGCTTGCTAACTTTCCTGTACATCACGTTACTAGTGTGTGATACGCTAGTGTGTGATACGTTTTGGGGGCTTTAATCGTTACTGTGCTGGAGAGAATGTTCATTTTACTTGCACAGTGTGATAATTGTACATTTTATTTCAGTATTTGTTAATATTAATTTTTAATATAATATATTTAATATTTGTGAATTCCTTTGGCTACAACCAAAGTGTCCTTTGGGCTAAACATTTGAAATAATATAAACAATATGATATTCAAACTTTTGACTGCTTTCTTTAATAACTACATAACACAATACTTGTACTTTTACTTTCAGTTGAGTAGTACATTTTAAAATAAACTACTTGCAATACTAATGTTGAATACTTTAGTACTTCCACTTAAGTGCGGTGCTTAAAGAGCTCTTCAACTTCTACTCAAGTCACTCTTTTGATAGAGCACTTGTACTTTTACTCGAGCATGGGTCTCTAGTACTTTATACACGTCTGGCAGAGATGAGCTGTGATGGTTTAGCATCAACATGTCTGTGAATGAGTGTTGTTGTTTTTGCCATCAGAAATTTAAAATTGTACTTCAATAGAAAATTCCACATCAGCTGTGGCCATCTTGGTTGTATTCAAAAAAGCTTCAACGGCGCTACTCTTTACTAAGCCAGGTTTATGCTCGCCTTAGTGTCCCCCTTGTGAGGGTGCGCAAGCCAAAACTTTTACTGTCATTGTGCAATGTACAATGAACATCTGTTTAGCAGCTCTTCAACAGTGGGTACATTTTTTTAAATATTTTTACTTAATATTTTGCGTAAAGCAGTGTGTGGGTAGGTGTGTGTGGTGTGGTTGGGGACCTTTGAGCCAAATTGAATCTACAAAGCAGCCCACAACCGGCAATATTCTCTGCCGGGTCATATTTGACCCGTAACATGTAATATGTTACCTTTTTTTTTTTTTTATGTGAGACATTTACAATTACTGAAATTCTCACGTTTGTTGTGTTACAAAAGTCATGTCTGGAGATATCGTGAAGTCTTGTTCAAAAAAAAAAGTAAATGGTATTTTTTACACATCTGAACTTGTAAATGGGTCAAATTTGACCCTAACCCAATATAAGGGTTAAATCATCTTACTAAGCAAAAACATCAAACTAACCAAACATCCTTTAGTTCCAGCTTCTCAAATGTGATGTTGCTGCTTTTCTCTGTTTTGTGTCACTTTTTGAATTAATCATCTCTCTCTGTTTTGTTTGTCAGACAAAACAATAATTTTGCAGGAGTTCACATTAAACAAATGATGGACCGGTGTAATATGAAAGATCCAACATTTGTGACACGTATTTTCCCCAAATTTCTGACATTTTAGACCAAATAAACAACTCCATAGAATCGAAAAAAAAACATACAGCACTAGTTAGCTGATAATGAAAATAATTAAATAAAATATTTAAAAAAATAAAATAATCAATAATAATCAAACTGCTCCTTGCAGTTTGTCCCACACTGATCTTCTAATACATTTATTGTAAGGCTTTTATGAGTCCTGTTATGAATCCAGTCCTAAAACGTTCCTTCCTTCCTCGCTGATGAGAAATCAAAAGTATTTACCATCTGCTGCAATAAGGTGCAAATCTGTTTTGAATATTACGCCTTCAAAAGAACTGTGTGTGTGTGTGTTTAGGTCTGGTGACGTCCCTGTCCGAGGGCTGGTACAGCCTCCTCCTGGACCTGCAGACCCGCCTCAACAAGGTCATCAAGAGCGTGGGCAAGATCGAGCACAGCTTATATCCTTCTTCTACATGTTCATCCGTGCGCTTGCCATCAGTCACAACCTGCACTGACCAGCGTGGTTGTAGACAGTAAACCCAGAGAGCGAAGTGACAAAGTGATAATAGTTGTTTTAATTGGCTTCAAATGCATACAATCGATTGTATGTGGCCACTCTCCTGGAAGGTCTGATGATATCATCATGATATAATGATTTGATGCCACTAGTTCCAGCTTCTCCAATGTGAACGTCTGCTGGTTCCATTAGTCTTTTACAATAATAAACTTAATATATTTAGGATTGAGACCGCTGGTCAGACAAAACAGAACATTTGAAGACATCACTTTGGGCTTTAGGAAATTGTGAGGGGCATTTTTCTCTTTTCTGATTTATTTTTTTAGGCTAAGAAGTTCATCGATTTATCAAGAAAACAATCGTCAGAATAATTTTTAATAGAAGTTGTTAGTCGCAGCTCTATTTGTACAGACCAGTAAAAAAACTCTTTAGTGTTTTTTTTGGGGATTTTTTGGGGGGGGCTTTTCTGCCTTTAATTGACAGGACAGTGAGGTGAGAGGGGGAAGACATGCAGGAAATTGTCATAGGTCAGATTTGAACCCTGGACCTCTGCGTCGAGGCATAAAACTCTAAATATATGTGCGCCTGCTCTACCCACTGATCCAACCCTGCCACGAAAATGTAGTGATTTATAAAAAAAAAAAGAAATTCAGAAGCATTTGTTGCAGATATTCTGTAATTTTATTGATATTTTATATGATGGAAAGTTAAGGGTGATTGCACTTGCAACCCAGATACACTGGGGTTTTTTGTACTATACATCCCATATTAAAATCCTTTAACAAAAGTTTAAATACCAGTTCTCTACAGTACTAATACTTGATTCTGCTTGACTGACGACGCCATCTGTCAGGTCCTCTGAACCGTGCTTCCTACACATCATTCTGAGTAATTATTGACTGTGCCCGAGTTGAAATATGTGATATTGTACCTAAAGTGCGATCCTCAGCCGAGGCCGCAGCCTTGCTTTGATTTTCCTTGACTCCGCGGCACCTGGAGATCCTTCCACACGGAGCGTAAGACAGAGCAAGCCACAGGATTCATCGACGGGGATCTGATTGAGAGCTTCCTGGATCTGGGTCGAGCCAAGATGCAGGAGGTCGTCAGTACTCTACAGGTAGGAGCTCATCTTCATCCACACTTCTACATTTCTATACGTTGAACCAGATGAAATGTGTTTCTTCCTTTTTCTGTGCATCTTTTGACTATCCTACATTCATGAAAAAATATGAAATAAAGAAAGGTATATTTAAAAAAAAAAAAAAAAAAAAAAGGTATGTATATCTACTATTGTGAACACACTGGACTGCTTCATACTCTTAAAGGACATTAAGCACTGAGGTATAAAGCTAATTCAACAGCTTGATCATTGCCAGGTTGTTAACACAGCTTATTGTGACCCCTTAATAGACCCAAATATGAAAGTTAGTTTAATAACACCGTAACATAAGATTGTTATTAGAGCCTGGACCTCTGGTCTAACAGCAAGCTTATCTGATGAAGAAGCAAACGAAAGCTGTGTTATTTGTGGGCGTGTAAGAAAATAACAATACACTTGAGTATCACAATATTATGTGTTGTGATACTGGATCAATTCTCAAAAACCCATTAGATTTATTTTTAATTTTTTTTTAATTGACCCTCTAAGACCCGAGATCGCCAGCGGTCCCGGCCATCATTTCTGTCTTTAAGCGGCTGTAGCAGGCTTCGTTTTGAAGCTGGAGTGAATGTATCATATGAAACTAGATAACCATGTCATGCTAGCTTGTTGGGAAGCAGGCTAAATAATGCGCCAAAGTTAGGCAAAATTTTGGTGAGAGAAAACAATTGGCATGACCATTTTCAAACTGGTCTGTTGACCTCTAACCTCAAAAGCATGAGAATGGATTCTATGGGTGCCCACCAGTCTCCCCTTTTCAGACATGCAAATGTAATGCTAATCCCATGCAGTGTGGGGCAAATGGTTTATTTGTGCATGTGTTATTTTCAAGTATTCTAAAATGGTGTATTTGAATATTTCTGCATACTGGGGTCCCTAAATAGTCTTGGAATTGCATAAATTGGGTCTGACGGAAAGCAGAGACTCTTGTGGATTTAATGAGCCCAATTGTATTCATGTGTGACAATGTTTGTCCCCATCGTAGCCATTTCATTGTAGTGAGACCATTTTGTTTTAAAAACTTGACCTCACTGTACACTGACAGTTTTGTTAATATTAAAACAAAATTTTAAATCACAATATATATCACCTTGCCTACAGTAACAATATATCGCAATATATTGAATCTTAACCCCTGTATTATGATACGTATCGTATCGCCAGATTCTTGCCAAACTCAGCCCTAGTCATTTTCTATATTTGGCTTAAAGCAGTGTTTAACTTTAAAAACCTTTTTAGACAGTTTAATTAGTTGCTCCTGTGCTTTGTGAGTGGCAACTGGGAATCATTTTCATAGCAGGAACAGGTGGCAAAATCACTTTTGGCAGATAAACGTGCTCTGTTTTGTGTCTCTCTTTACTCTCATGGTACTTAAAAAAAGATCACACTGTTGGCTCACAAACAGACTATTCCCTGTTTCCCTCTTTTAAGACCAGCTGATAAAGACAGTCCAGCACATTTGGACGATTTCTTTGCCAGGAAACTCCTTTTGAAATCTGCGATTCTACTTAAAAATGAAATATGTTACAACATCTGTTGCTTACATCCTTTTGCAAGTGAAAATATGCAGTTCAGGCTGATTCAAGAACCTCTGCATCACCCATGGGGTTCTAATTCCTGACAAAGACTTGCTCGCTCTGGATTATCTCTTGCAGAAAACAGTGAGAAATTCCCCTCGTAATTTCCTAGAGCCCAAGACGATGCCATCAAATGTCTTGTTTTTTTCTGACTAAGATTCCAAAATCTAAAGAGATTCAATTTACTATTTATAATCATAAGACCAAGAAATACAGCAGAATCTCACATTGGAGAACTTGGAACTGTCAAATTGACATTTGACATTTGTGCATAACAAAAGCTTAAACTATGAATTCATTATTAGAATAATTGCTTATTAATTAAATCTGTTGATCAACTAATCGATTGATTGACTTATTTTTGCAGCTTTACCGAAAAAGCCTTAACTTAAACCTTAAAACCCCAAAAAGGGGCATGGCGTTCAGCAGAAAAAGCCCCCAAAAACAACTTGATGATGGTCACAGAGTTCATTAACATCGCATTAAGATACAGAAGAAAAGTTATACAAAAGTACACAGATTTTTAAAAAAGACTAGGGATGTACCGGGTTCGGGTCAAACTTTGGGCTTTTTGACAGCGTTCAGGTACTGTCGAACTTTAGAAGACGCTACCAAAGAGAAGTAACAAGAGGCGAAGCTCGAGAAAAAGAGGCAAACATTGTGTTGAGTTTCTGCTCTTGTCAAAGAGCATAGACGTAACAAGAGGCTGGGTTCGGTGCATCCCTAAAAAAAGACCAGGGATGAATAATGCCGTCAATAATCAGAACAAGCAAGATGAAAAGATTCCCAGGAGCTTCTAAAATCTTACCTCAAACCAACTGAAGCAAAAATGCCAAAAAAAAAAAAAAAAAAGAAGAAATGTTGGGAGAATGAGAAAATGCCACATGCCTTCCTCTCTACCCATGTACCTGTTTATCTGGTCATCTAATGTGTGACGTAAGCGGCACAGGTGGGGTCTGTCTCGGCAGTGGAGGGCTCACTGTTTGGCTGTCGCTCAATTTCAGATCGATGACGGCAGCGGCATGAAACGTGAAGCCACAGTGGACGAGGTCATTAAGATTGTGGAGGAGCTGACGAGGATCCACTAACCCCGACCGGCATCCGGACGCCCGCTGAGTGAGAGGAGCGTCCCGAGGAGCAGCGATGGTCAAAAACGCCGAGGAAGGGTTTTGGTTTTGCAGATTTGTAAATAATTATAAATAAACAGTTTGTGCATGTTCGTCCTTTTAGACTTCAATGATTTGTCAACCGTTGAGGCCCTGAAGGTGCTGCACGATGAGCGTAGCATTCTTTATTTAGACAAGAGTCTCTGGGCGAAGTGCGTAGCATCCTGTTTGGACAATAAAAAATAAAAAAAAAGACCAAAGTAAAGACATTGGTCTGAGTGTGTTGGAGTGTGTGTGGGCATGTGTGATTGCGTCCGTGTGGAATAATGTGTGACTATAAAAAGGAAGAACAAAAAAAACAGAGATTTTCCTCACCAAAAACATTCTCTGGGATATATTTGTGACCGTTGCAGGCAGATCGAAGCAGTAAGAAGATCCTCTACACCCCACAGTTTAAATGTGACTGGCTTACACTTTTCAAGTTTATTATTGAAGTCTGGAGTAAACACGCTGTGTGAAAAAGAAAATGGTTAAAATGATAGATTTATAGCTATTTTGTCTTTGTGATGTTTTCCTTGTTTATTCTAATAAACTTTGCTTTAGTACTGTTTACGCCTGTGTATCAGTTTGTCTCTATTCTGACTTCAAAATCAGGCTCCTGCTGTTATTACAAGTAAGTGGCAACTGTTTTCAGTTAATCGGCATCATTTTCAGCCTCGCTAGCAGCATGGCTCGATGTATGCGGTGTTGGTCAGTTGGTGGGTTCACCACTTTGGTTTTGATTGCCATGAAATGTTTGTGCTACAGTATTCAGGGTCGAGGGCCAACAGCAGGTAAGAAGTTTTCACTTATTCTTCACCTTTTCACTTAATTATTATTCTTTTTTATTTAACCACGTTGGCCGCTGAGAACAGATTCTCATTTGCAACGGCGACCTGGCCAAGAATAAAGCATAAACGTGCAAGACAATATATAGTTTTACATTCAATACAGTACAAAAATACAAAATATAATAGGCTACATAAAATACAGATTAAGTAGGCATTACAAGCCGGCGCAAAATGAGGTATAAGTAAGTCGATGGATATTCGAAAGTGATATGGTAATAACAATGTAAACGAATAGACAGTCTATATAAATGTAGTAAAGAGTCAATATACATAATATACAGTTAGTGCAAATTGTGGTCGAGTTAGTGCGGGAGATCAGTAGATGTGTAAAAATTGTATGACAACAATGGTGGGAAGAATAACAGAGCATGCCAGGGCAGATGAATAGTGCAAAAGAGCGTAAACGGACAGATATGATAGCAGTGCAGGTGAAGATGTGCAACTATGCAACTATCTTATCTTCAATATCTACTATCTTAAACTTTTGTAGAATCCTACTTACTTTGGTGATTCCTTGACTTTTCATTGCACCATTTTTTTTTTTTTTTTAATTAATGTAAAGGTCTCCACAGTTATTTTATTTATGGCCGTGAAAGTAGGTGCAGACATTCACGGTCCCCAGAGGATGACTTGTATTAACGTTAAACCACCTGATCTTTCACCTGTCCTCATCATTAGGTTTCAAAAGAAAAACATACGATATGAAATTCCCGTTGGCCTATTAATTCAGTTTACTAATGTGAATATTTTCTGGCAGGTTTTACTAAGGTATTAAACTAAATATATTTAGAGTATTCAAAGCAAGCAATTTGAATATGCCATCTTTAGCTTTGGGAATTTGTGAGTGACATTTTCTACTGTATAGTGACATTTACGGACCAAACGTTAAGTCAAGAAAATAGCTGACAGGTCATTTGATAACGAAAATGAGTATTTGCAGCCCGAGTTTGATGTAAGCTGCTCCAGATATTTGGGGTATTTTGACCATGGGCAAAGCAAATTGTTAGCCAATGCTGGTGTTTCTCTGAATGTAAAGCCTCTTTATTCAGGCTGAACTGTGTGCATTTAGACTGCAGATTTGAGCAATTTACTGCTTTTATATATAACCGTGTAACACAACATGCCTTCCACAATCGCTGTTGTTGACCTCATTTATCAAATTAAAAACTGCATCTCGGATCTGGTTTACAGTTAATGCAGCCGCGCTTGCTATTTATATCTTTAGACATCAGTCAACCTGTTACTGTGCACTAAACACAAAGGGTTCCTTCTTGTTTATTTGTCAGACCTGCTGACAATGCTGGATTTTACTGTGGCTTGTGTGGCAATCACCTCATTAATTTCTGTTGTATTCCTTTTTCTTTTCATCTACAGTAAACAATGTTGAAATAGAAGATATATACCAGCTCTTTCAGTCAAAGATATCAAAGGTCTTACAGACTGAAATACTGGCAGGGTGAACCAGGCAAACCAGATTCAAAATAAATTCACCACACTGTTGAATGTTTTTAACTGAGGTTGTTGAAGCAAACTGGACAGAATTTGGCAGTGGATGTCCTCTGCCAGTTCTCCTGAGCTATTTCTGTCCTGCTACCACCCTGAGGCATACAGGCCTTAGTTCTGCTCTGGTTTCCCTTCACCCAATTCCCCATTGACACTGGATTGTTTGCATTCTCACCCTTCATCAAATTTACACCTGTTTTCTCATTTTAATTAAATAAATGAAACAGCTTTATGTGGAACAGGCAATCATCATTATATTCTATAAATATATTGTGCTTATAAAGACTGCAAAGGGAAATGGAATGAACAGTAAATGCGACTTGACTGACAGAATAAATGAATAGCATGAGTGAAGGACACAGTCAAATCTTCATCTTTTCATTGATGTGAGATATTCTATTATTAAAACTCCTAAGCGAAAACATGCTACTGAGATTCTTATATTAATAAAGGATTTATGTGAACTAAATGTGGTAACCGGCAACAGTGAAAAGACCGTTTGCATCCATGCAGTATTTACAACAGGCAGCATTTAGATGCAGCAATATGTAAACGAAAAGAAAATAATAAAGGCAATGTTGCTGAGAGATTTGATTCAGATTTCAAATAAGTTTGATGATTCTGGAGTCTTGACCCATCATTTTGCTTCTTGTCTATATCCACGACGTTCCACTTCTAGGATTGCTCTGTGATTGCCACCGGAAATACCGCCGGATGCATGTCTTTAGTGCCAGATGTCCGTTACCGTCCGCTTTCTTTGTGTTAGAATTCTAAACTGTGGTGGATTTCTGAAGACTACGGTTAACTGCTCCTCAGATCTCTGCAGGGTAAATCCAGACAGCTAGCTAGACTATCTGTCCACAATCTGAGTTTTCTGTTACACGACTAAAACAACCTTTAAACGTACACGTTACACCAAAACAAGTTCCTTCCCGAGCCTATTTTGCAGCGGCACCGGGGCTCCGTGCGGAGCTTAGCTCCGCCCAGGATGAATGTGATTGGTTTAAAGAAATGCCAATAAACCGGAGCACGTTTTTTTCTCCCATCCCGGAAATCTGTGTGGACTAGCCAGACCCTCCTCCCCAGCGCTGTGGAGGAAGGTCTGGCAGTGTGAGACTATTTTGCTCCTAATGATCAGCAATCATCATAGGGCCATTTCACACATCCCATCCCATCCCTCCACCATCCAAACGTAAACCAAAGTGGTCAACCCATAACTAAAAATGTTAACACAGGATCATATTCTGCTGTTGCTCCCTACACTCGGGTTCTTAAATGTTTTAAGCTGTTCAAAACCTGGTTTTAAATGGATTTCTCTATAACATTAAATATTAATGACAAAAAAATGCAAAAATCAAAGTTACTCAGCCAATCTATCGTTCGTGTTGGGGTGGTTAGGTTGGGATTCAAAGACACTTAATAGGTGCACTAGTTCGAAGAATGGTGTGAAAGGTTTTCTAATAAAGCACAAGCACGGGTGTCTCAGCACAGACGAAACAGCACAGACATAAATCTCTCAACTGAAATTACCCAAAGTATTAAAAGTTCAGCAGAGACGTTTGTGGCCATGTAGACTCAATTATTCATAATAGAAATCTAACGGGGGATAGGTTGTCAGAGCCTTTTAGGGCATTTACTGTGAGATTTGTTAACATCAGAAATGTCTGTAAAGTCAGGACTAAAACGGGCTATATTTTCAGGTATGATCAGTTTAAAAACAAATAAAAATGCGTATTTTTTATTATTTATATACATGAGTAGACGGGTAATTTAAATGATCAAATATATATCTGATCAAGCCCCCAATAATTTCCCCAGTTTCTGCAAAAACTTCCACAGTTCAACAAAACCAAAGCAGCAACATTACAGTGTAAATCATGCCAAAAACACCTAAGCATTCCTATGGTTATGTATAGCAAAATAAACTCACTGGAGTGACTTTGACTTGTCTTAGCAGGAAAAGCACAGGTTGAACTAATGATATTACCGATGGCTGAGCCCCACTGATTGTCCCAAAAGGCAATGCAAGTGAGCCATCATCCACAATTATATGGATTACAGCAATAATTACTGTTATTATTTACACCTGGGCTTTTGTGCTTTGAAGTTTATGTTCTGCCAAAGAGCACTGTCTGCATCACCTTCAGACTCAGAGGACGGAAAATAATGGAAACATTGATTATTTCTAATATCAATTTCTTGGATTGAAAAACCTTTAAAATGAATCTGTAAAAGCACTTAGTTGGGGCGGTCATTGTTTTCCCTTCTGTTCTGTTTGATTGGACATAAATGTGCTTTCAACAACAAATAATAAAGCATTCAGAGGCTTGCCTTGCACAAGCATTGTTTGTGTGTTCCCAGTAGTTGTGTCGTGTTGGAGCAAATAAAAAATAAATAAAAAAAATTCTTTGCAAAAGACCTTTGTGTGAACTCAAATTATATTTATTCAGATTATACATCATGTACAGTACACTAGAATTCAAAACAGCCAACAGAATGGGGAATGTGGAGTGAGCTGTGTGATTTATTAGCTATTTCCACCTACACATACTGTGTACTATAACCCAAAGTAGGATACAAGTTGAGGTATCTTCTCTGGTTGCTCTTGAAACATCAGTGTTGTAGTCAAGACCACCTAAACCGAGACCAAGTCATCACCAAGACCAGGGTGTATTGAGACCGAGACAAGACAGAGACGTTGTGAGGTTGAGACGGAGTCAAGACCAATTCAATTCAATTCAATTCAATTCAATTTTATTTATAGTATCAAATCATAACAAGAGTTATCTCGAGACACTTTACAGATAGAGTAGGTCTAGACCACACTCTATAAATTCCAAAACCCCAACAATTCCAGTAATTCCCTCAAGAGCAAGCATTAGCAGTGGCTATTGCGACAGTGGCGAGGAAAAACTCCCTTTTAGGAAGAAACCTCGGCAGACCCAGACTCTTGATAGGTGGTGTTTGACGGGGTCGGTTGGGGTTGTGATGAACAGTGGCAATAATAATCATAATAAAGATAATGGAACAGTGACTACAATGGTAGTCGTTGTAGTTCATGTCATAGCAGGGCACAGGAGGGCGTTGTGGGATGTAGCGTGGGACAGCAGAGCATGGGTGGATGCAGTGGACGCAGCAGGACGCAGCAAGACATTGCAGGGAAACCTAGCTCAAGAATCAAGAAGAAACATAAGGACTCCGGGAAGTAAACTCCCCAGAGCTACAGTACAGGCCAAAAGTTTGGACACACCTTCTCATTCAATGCGTTTCCTTTTTATTTTCATGACTATTTACATTGTAGATTCTCACTGAAGGCATCAAAACTATGAATGAACACATATGGAATTATGTACTTAACAAAAAAGTGTGAAATAACTGAAAACATGTCTTATATTTTAGATTTTTCAAAGTAGCCACCCTTTGCTTTTTTATTAATAAGGGACAAAATTCCACTAATTAACCCTGACAAAGCACACCTGTGAAGTGAAAACCATTTCAGGTGACTACCTCATGAAGCTCATTGAGAGAACACCAAGGGTTTGCAGAGTTATCAAAAAAAGCAAAGGGTGGCTACTTTGAAGAATCTAAAATATAAGACATGTTTTCAGTTATTTCACACTTTTTTGTTAAGTACATAATTCCATATGTGTTCATTCATAGTTGTGATGCCTTCAGTGAGAATCTACAATGTAAATAGTCATGAAAATAAAGAAACACATTGAATGAGAAGGTGTGTCCAAACTTTTGGCCTGTACTGTAGGTTAGTAACAAGCATTTCTGGGACAAGGATGCACACAAAAGGAAACAAATGAAAACAGAGATGAGAGACCAGCTCAGTGTGGCATAGGAAGGAAGGAACTTCCCCGGCAGTCTAGAATTATAATAGCATAACTAAGAGAGGCAGGTTAAGTGCAAGTCTTCATTCACCTCTTGGTAGGTGTATCATGAGAAATGCCTTGATAAAATAATCAAAAGGCAGTTGTGGTCTTGACCAGTCTTGAAATAAAAACTAGAGTCATCTTTATCTGAGACCGAGTAAAAATGCAGTCGATTCCAAGACTGAGACCTTCAAAAAGTGGTCTTGAGACCAAGAGCGATCTCAAGTACTACAACACTGTGAAACATACTGTAGGAAATCAGTAAGTGAAGTACTTTATTATAACAAGGAAGAGCCAATTCAAACAGGATACACCAAGAAAACGAATTAAAACATACCCTGAAAGGCACCAAACATCACAGTTAATGGGTAATATCTTCCCATGTAACAGGCTCTCAGGGCGGCTCTTACTTCAAAGGGGAGAAGAAAGGTCAACCATGTAGAACCACCTCTGGGAAATGTCCAACCACAGTCTTGCAGGCTACTGATTAAACCGTGCAGCTTCACCGGAGCAGCTGGGAGGCCGAAGCAAATAATTTCACTTCAGATTGTTTGACGTGCGGTTATCTACTGAGTCTAAACAGGTGTCAGAGAGTCCGATCTGTTTTGGCTGGTTGACTGGTTTCACTGAGAGGTGTTTTTGTGCACCTCAGCCTGGTCTAGCTCCCAGCTACATCTCTCACATGTTTTAATCCCACCGAGCTGGAGCCAGAGGACCCGACTGGTGGTTTCCCAGCACCAAAAGTGATTGGGTCTTTGATGTTGGAGCCCCAAAGCTTTGAAACACCCTGTCCCCGAGAGCGTCAGCAGCCACAGTCGGAGTCGTATTCTGATTCCATTTCTTTTTCTCTTAATTTGTCTTTCTCTTTATTATCTGTGCTCGTTTTAGTGTGATGTTACTCCTGTCTGATCAATTCCTGCCAGTTTTATTATGTATGTTAAGAAAAGCACTTCACTGCATGGTTTTGAAAAGTGATATTAAGACAGCTCATTAACACAAGTGTCTCTAGGCCTATCTGAAGAAGACATGATGAGATTCATTTTCCTAAATATTGTGTACAGATACAATTTAAGTTTAAATTTAAGTTTTTTTTCCAGGTAAATGAACACTGCTCAGTGTAGGCAAGCTTGACAATATATAGTATTATTTTGCCGGCCTTATCCTTATAATTTAGCAAGATAGAGACATACTTGATTGACCCCGCAAGGGATATAATTCTATTATGTTAATTGTTGTCCACAAATCCCATGAAAAGTGCAAACCAACAATGTGTTAGTCAGTCTCACAATACTTTCTGACTTCCCCACCCTGTCTGTGGCACTCAGCCCCAAAAGAAATGTTGTATCCATGCAGCCCAATATCACATATCACTGCGCAGCATACAAAAATCTCTGTTATTTGGTTTAGTTTCCTATTTATTATTTTTCTAAATTAAAGAGTTTTTTTATTGGTCAAAGTTGATGCTGCAGACACGTTATTGTTTATTATTATCAGACATTATGAAAGCTCCCCACGGGAGCACAGAAGACATTATACAGTACAACTGTTCAGTAGGACTAACCATGATAAGGAAACTGATCTTGATTTGTAAAATCAGTGGAGTTCTTCTTCAAATAGTTTTTAGAGGTAAAAGTCTAAAAAATAAACAAAAATCTGTTTCATTTTCTTATTTCTTGTCTTGTCATGAACCTCACGACCCCCTCGACTTTATCTTAAGATCTCTTCGAAGTCCCGACACCATAGGCGGAGTTTGACATTCAAGCCGGGGGGGGCAACAAAAAAAACTCATTGTAGCAGCTGAGACCTGGGAACACAGCACAAGCACATATGCAGTGCTTGAAGTGGGGAAAAAAAGGTACCTGTACTTTCTTGCATTAGCAAATCATTATGACATTTGAGATTTCTACAGTGAAAAACAAAACTTGGGAGATATTGCTGGTACAACAACAATTTATTGTTATTTATTAACAACATAAATGTATGTATTTATTTAAACAAGTTGTGTGTGTGTGATTCTCTTGACAGCTTTAGTCCACTCTCTGTCTGGCCTGCTGCTACATGTTTTCCAGCCCAGTTTGTTATCTTTAAAGGGGTGATAGAATGATTATATAGGGTATTTCACACTGTTCCTTATGGTCTCCTAATGGGGTATGTAACATTGGTTGGGCTGAAAATGGCCTGGTTGATATTTTATTGGCCCTTATTCATCTCTGTGTTTTGGCCCTATTTGTAACAAGAGCTTTTCTTCAAAATATGGTATGCTCATGAATATTTAGATGAGCTGTGCGCTGATTGGTTGAGCGAATTGCATTACGCACACATTAGAGATGTGCGCTGATTGGTTGAGCGAATCCCCAATACACACACATTAGAGACGCACGCTGATTGGTTGAGCGAATCCCCAATACAAACACATTAGAGAGGCGACAGAATCTCATATTCCCATATTCCAGACACTGCAATGTTTCCTTACCAAATTCACTTCTGAGACTTTTTTATGTGAGAAATCAACTATATAAAGCTCAAACATGGGCCGTTTTACGAAAATTGATGGCTAATTGCAAATTTGGTAAGACTGTGTGTCGGAGTTAAGCGGCGGTGCTGCTGCCTCGCCGCCTGGCCTGCCTTCCTTCACAGACCCCGGCCTGCTGTGAGCTCGATTGAGCTCTGTTACGGCTGGCAACCCACGGCACTTCATACCCGCGCAAAGTCACCGCTTTGTGGGCTAATGGACTACTACCAAACGCAGCTGCTCTGACAGAGCTCCAGGGCCTGCAGTTCCCCTCTTCCTAATGCCAGGTGTGTGTGAGTGAGAGCACGGTCAGCGAGCTTGTTACGCCAGCAATCTCATAGTAAAGGGGTGTCAATGGGATTTATGTATGTCCTATTTACCCACCGAACTGTCGTTATTCAACTATGACAGGGTAAAATCGGTTTTGCATTCTATCACCCCTTTAAAAACGAGCCAGCTGTTCGTGGACCAAAAATACATAATTTGGTCCCTTGACCAACAGTCAGGCCAGCCATGTGTTTCGTTACTCACGTTATTGTTGATGTCGGTGTCATTGACTAAGGTAATGTTAGGGTTAGTAGCTGCAGACTCCTCATTAACGCTGGCTGTGGCACACACGTTGTTTTAGTACCTTTCTGAAGCCAGGCTAATAATAACGACTTACAAACTCGACACTTCGTTTTAGTTTCTAGGTTTTCAGCAGTGAAAAATCTGTTACGGTCAGGCGGCAAGCATCAGACAGCTTTTCCGAACTAGCGTCCGTGGCTAAGCGAACTTCTGATAGGGTGGGCCGACTTCTTGTCTTTACGTGATTCGTCAAGATCTGAGGTAAATCACGTAGTGCCCTCTGGGTAGTGTAGTTTATGTAACGTTAGGGTCAATCTCTCTCACACTTTCTCTGTCAGTGGTAGAGTCCCAGCTACATGCGAGAAGTAGCGGTACGCAAGAAAAAGTGCAGGTGCGCTTAAGAGTAAAATGTAGAAGTGCCGGTACTGCGTACCGGTGAGTACTGGCCCACTTCGAGCACTGCACATACGGACAAAACAAACATGCTTAATAAACATATGTTTATTTTTTAAAGCAGATTTGAAATTACATTGTAACAATTTAACAATTCGCCCTTATGAAATTCAATCACGCCACGGCTGTGTTGGAGCACAATAGACAGACGGTGGCGGAATTCCCCAACACTTAAATTCAACTAAAATGTAACAGTGAACAATCAGTGTTGGACCTAAAGTGTGTTGAGATGCCTCCAAACGCAGAAACCAAGCGCAATCACACCATAAAACGTTAAGACACGTTAAGAAAAAAGATCCGTATTTTGCCATAATCCAATGACATGAAAAAAAGTAATCCACAGCGATCAGTAGATCCACAAACAGAGTCACGGTGTATCCAGCAAGGCCTATACAAGCGTCACATTCACCAGTCAGCTCCAAACAGGTGAACGAGGTGAACTTCGCCGTTTAAACAAAGTGGAGTAAAACGTATAAAAGTCCAAATCTACACAAAACGTGCAATCAATTAGTAAGCTGACAGCAAATTTATATACATGACATTTAGGTAACCTTTATTGCAACATTGGCACGGTAAGATGTCCAGACTAGTGCAACAGTAATTATCGTTTTTTGCGTCCTGCATATGCGTCGACAATGGTCTCAGGTGAGAGCCAGAGCCCTGAAAAAATATTATTTTTACTAAAGCAGTATATGAAATCAGATGTATTACCTATCACTAGTGATGGTCAAATGAAGCTTCGCGAACCAGTTTCTTTACTTTCTGAGCTCACTAGATGGCGCTCTCTGTTCAAAGAAAAAGGTGAAATGAATGGCAATTCAATGGGTTTTCAAACCCTTTGTTGAACAGAGAGCGCCATCTAGTGAGCTCAGAAAGTAAAGACACCGGTTTGCGAAGCTTCATTTGACCATCACCATTTAGTTGTTTTGTGTTATTTAAAGTATTTATAAAATATCTGGTTATGCCAGAAGTAATTATTCCACTCATTTTTTAAACAATGCAATTACCCCTTTCAGCTACCAGGGGGGGCAGTGCTCCCCCTGCCCCCCCCCCCCGCAAACTCCGCGCATGCCCAACACCCAGGTTTGGAACCACTGAATTAGACCAAGTCCAGTTTTAGACCGCCAAAATGAAATGTCCATTTAATTTTCATATGAAAACGTCCCGTGTTTTCCACCGGTTGTCTGCTCCTGATTCCCCATTCAGAGTTGCAGCACTTACTGAAAGTGTGTTTGTGTGTTTCATTGGATTCACTTGTCTCCCCAAAGAAAACCTGAGCTCTTTGTCTCTGATTCAAGCAAGTGAAACTCCACATTGTCCCCAGATAAACTGCGTATTTTTTTTCGCCCCAGGATAGAAGTGGACTATTTTATGGAGTCTAAACAGCATGGTTAATGCATTTGGCCCTGGCAGGGGGCCCCCACTTTCTGGCACATCATTTGTTTCTGCCATTCCCGTCCTGCAGCAGCTGAGGGGGAGCCTTGCCCTGGATGCTGTACCCTTCTGCAAGTCTATGAGCCAGCCAGTGTAAATCTGGTCCAGGCTGTTTTTTTGTTAGTTTTTTGTCTTGTTTGTTCTGCTTAAAGTGTTTTTCCGATCTTACCAGTTTTGCACGATTTTCTTTTTTAATGAAATGCATTCCTCCCCCCTGCAGAATTTGGGAGATTTTGAAAAATATTAAGATAATTTTTCATTCAGAAGATGATAAAATATCTGCAGTAATGTATTTAGATGTTAACACCCTGCAGAACTATTGTGAAATTGGATTACTAGAAGATTGCAGTGTCGCTTTTCTTAAAGGATCTATTGCCTTTCCAATCCCATAATTGTCCATAATAACACAGGAGGATGAAGATGAATGTGAGCGCTGACAGTGATGTGGAGATTTCAGGGTTGGCTCAAGTGCATGAAACGCATGATGGTCCGACTAAAAAGGAAGAAGAGATAAGAAGAGCAGCCATCTCGCTTTAAAATTAGACACAGAAATGACCAGAGCTTCCATGAAATCACACTTCATTGTGAAGATAAAATTTGATGTAAAACTGTTTTATAATGTACACTCTGGAATAATTTCCACCCAATTGTGTTAATAATGTAATACCTCTAATCACATTAGCTTAGACGTAAAATGGGAATGGTTTGATGCTCGGGCATACTGCATGAAATATTTAAATCGAGGTGTCCTACATTAGGCAATGAATCTTAATTTCTTTTTAGCACACTGGAGGCGAGTGTCTGATAACACAGCCTTTTTCTGATCACCATGATGAGATGCTAATCTGGTTGTGCAAACATATAATTATGTTGCAGAGGGAGGATGTAGACATTTTCTGGTGTTGTTTAATTACAACATGTAGCTAAAAGTGCGCTTGTTAACAACAAAGAGACAAAACGCTGAGCTCAGGATGTAGCATCTTTTGTGTCTGAACAGAGAAAGGGCCCAGCTGTCTGTGGTGGAGTTTCTAATGATGATAATAATCAAATGTATCCTCTAAATCAATTCTGTCTACTTAAATGTATAGAAACAAGACTACTCAGCATTGTGCATGGAAGTTGAGAATAGTGTATGAAATAAACGAAGGAGGAGCTAACGCTGCCACATAACCACCTGCAGGGAGATAAGAGAGAGAAAAAGAGACTGAGTAACAGTTTCCAGATCTTATAGGCTGGGAACACTGGGCCCAGTGAAGGCACTGATGACCGACCTGTAATCTAAACCAAATTGTGAAGTGAATTATAAGAACAGGTACCAGCAGGGGTCACCACCATAGACTGTATATAAAGATGGCTCTGGCTCTGATCTCTACTGCGCAGACTATGGCTCCAAAATTACAAGATGGCAGTATCTGGGATATTTTGGCTTCACTTTTGTACAGTGGGAGGAAGTGGTGGAGACACATCGTCCATCAGTACAAAGTATGTATAACGTTTACATTATTCCCCATCTTAGATTAGCTTCTTAGCGTACTAATATTTGATAAATAGCACTTAACAAAAAGGCAACCTCACGTTGAAAAATCAAGGGATCACCAAAATCAATAGGATTCTTCCTTTGGGGAGCATAAATATACGTGCGAAATTTGTCTTAATCTTAATCTATCTAACAGTTGCTAAAATATTTCAAGGTCACGGTCAAGGAGACTTTATTATCCCCGAGGGGCAATTCGTTTTGCAGCAAGTAAAGTGCAACATAAACAACACATAAGCCATACAGACAACAGACACTATCGATGGAGGACACAAATAAATACATACTACACAGAAGTCCACATCTCACATTGAATTATTAACAAAACCTATAGCAGCCGGAACAAATGAGTTTTTGTGTCTGTTTGTCCTGCATTTAGGCAGACAGAATCTGCGGCCAGACGGCAACAACATGAAGTAGCTGTTCAGCGGGTGGCTTATATCAGCCAGGACTGACTGGGCCTTCTTCAGGGTCCTTGTCTCATATAGAGATTTTAAGTCAGTCAGAGAGTTCTGGGAAATTTTTCCACACACTTTAGTAATGTATTGCAGCCTGTTTTTGTTTTTAAGAGTGAGGGACCCAAACCAGCTCACAAAGGCAAAAGAAAGAATAGTTTCAATAAAACAGCAATAAAACATCCTCATAAAAGTCTTATCGACATTAAAATTTCCAGTTTTTTCTTTTTTTTTTTTCCCCAAAACTATTAAAAATCCCCCCCCCCCTTTCTCCCCCCCCCCCCCCCCCCCGACTTAGACTTCTCTTTATTGATCCTTTTGGGATGACTCCCGCAAGGAAATTAGATTATGGCCGAAAACTATTAAAGCTATTGTGCTTAGTTTCTGTAAAACAATTTGACCAGGTTTAGCAAGTAAAAACTACTGTAAGCCATCCGAGCCAGAATAAAGAAAACAACTTTTAACTTGTTACGTAACTTACGTACTTAACTAACGCCAACAGCAGCAAGCTAACAGCTAGCAAACAAACATTGACAAACCATGATCTTTTCCTAAACCTAACCAAGTAGATTTGTTCCAGAAAGAGTATGCATAACCTTTTAGAAGATATCACACAAACTATTTGTAGATTGTTGAGAATACGTTGCATGAACACAACCAATCAGACGTGAGGTTAAAGAAGATACCATACAGAACATTTCTCCTCACTTGTTGTCTAAAACTTTTATATTTGGTTTTCAATCATACGATTTTAATGTTTTAGGGCACAACAAAGAACTTCACGGGAGAAAGGAGAGCATACAAATCTGTTAATTAAGAGAAGCTCCACTGACACTTCAAGGTTTTGCCAAAGGAGCCATGTCTATTCACTTCTTGCCAGGCTGCAGTCATGCCCTGTTGAGCTCAGTATCACCAGTTGTTATCAATGTTGGCATCACACTGAAAAGAGAATTAATGGTTTTGGATTGTAAATCAGAGATTACACAAAGCGTCACATTGTGGAAAAGCAATTAGAGGAGTATTTATATGGTCAGTACTGTAGTTTGTCATTTATGTTTTCTAGTTCTCATCCTGAAAAATGTACAACTTTATTCAGGTAGAAGTTATTTTCGGCTGCTGACAAATTGTGCTGTAATTTGTTCTGGCAGTTGATTGGTGGAGATTTAAACAAACCCAGCCAGAGTTTGATGGATGGCCACATGCAGGAGAGGCAGTGCGACCTTCCAGTTTACATGGTCAGTACAAAGTCAAACCAAGCAAGCACGCATTTGTTTTCACTGTAAAACTTTATGTTGGAACAGAGAATCCCCGGGGAAGATCTGGAAACTTCTTTGAATTGATTATCAGATAGATATGTAATCCCCTAATTTCCAAGATAAACAAACCGGGAACTATATTCTCAGGCGGAAGAATATAGTACTTGGGCGGAGTGATATGCTCGCAGCAAGCCTGTCTGAGAATATAGTTCCCGGTTTGTTTACGGATAGAAGATGGCTGTGTCTCATGTTACGTTGTTTTTTGTACACGCTGTGACTCTACAAATCACAAATGTAAACAGAAACATGTTGGCGTTATTTTGTCACTTTTGTCACAATTCGGAGCAGTAGGCTAGTTGGAACCAGTTACATGCAGGATCTGTGCTGGGCTAAGCTAATGCTGGAGCCGTCAGACAGCTTTACAGCACGCAAGGAGATGAGAAGGGTATGTATCGACTTACTCTGGGGGTTACGGTGAATAAGCTAAATTCCCAATAAGTCGGCGTGTTCCTTTAAGTTAGTAAACTACAGCCTAAATCTGTTATTCTGTTGTGTACCATATGGACAATGCACGCTGGTTGTAATTACTAGGTTCAGCTGCATACAGATGCATACAATCAAGCATCTATAGGCCTCTCTAGACCATCTTCACAGTCAGACAGTTTTACTTGTCACAACAGGAAAAGCACAGGTAGAGTAAGGACTTCTGGCACAACTTCACTATACTTCCGATGTGTATGCAGAAGTCTGAACAACTTTGTTTTGCATACTATAAGTGTTGCTGGAGTTTTACCTCTTCAGAAAAAGCTCAAGTGAAACAAAATTTGTTAACGATGGCTCCGTTCTCTCAAGTGTTTCAGTAAGCCATAACAGTGAGCCAGCATGCACAATACCAGCTGTTAATAATCCCACCGGTGCTTTTACTGCCATGACAAGCCAAACTGTCTGCTTTGAAAAAGGTCTATTGACACATTTGCTAAAGAATGGGTCATGCTGAAAAGCTCAATAACTCTCAACGTAGCGTCATAAGTTGCCATCTTTCCAATAAATCCGTTACTGCAGGTTTGCTGGATCTGCTAAATTTTCCCCAGTCAACTGTGAGTTCTGTTATTGTGAAGTGGAAATCCACAGCTCAGCAGCCACTCAGACTCCCAGAACTGGACTGCAGATAAATAAACACTTTACAATGCTGAATATCTCCTAAGTGAGAACTATCTCCAAAATGAGAACTATGTAGTAGATAATGATGACATTACATCGTGATTATCTTACTATTATGTTCCCTTTTTGTGCCTCCTCAAGTAAAGTGGCTAAACTGGAACGTCGACTTGATGCCAGCTGGTGAAAGTGGGCCATCATTGAGCCAGATCAAGCAAATCCCTGCAGCCAAAATCTCTTGAAAAGCTTGTGGAGGGTGTTAGAGATTAATGTTCAACAATCACATACAGCTGTAATGTTTGAGTAACCAAACACGTTTGTGGAGTATACAGGCCCCTGATCAAGTCAAGGCAGCTGTTAGTGTAGTTTTCTTTTTTTTTTTTTTTCAATTTGAAGTCTCTGCTTTTGTATCAAAGTAATGAGGATTCAAAGGGTTTTCATCAGTCCAAGCCACGATATAGTTTAATCATAACAGCCACAATCAGTGATTAGTGACCCTTTCCTTTCCCAACAAAGTCCATATAATGATTTCAGACATTCAAGTGGAGTATAAACCATGTGGACTCCACTGTGAGTGGTACAGAATATGTGGTTCTATTCTGTTTTAATGCAATTAAATCTATTTGACATTAAAGTGACTATTTGTAACTTTTAAATGTTTCTGAAACCGTAAAATGTTTCACCTGATGATCATATATTATATTATATTATATTTATAGTTTTTATTAATGCCTCTGCCCAGGTCTGACTTTTTAAAATTTTTGACGGGTCACAGATTTCGGCTGAACACCGGAAAAGCCTGTGTTAGTGAGTATGCAGGTAAAAGGTAGCAGGAGATGTCTTTCTGTAGGCCTAATTGTATTTTATTTTAGAAGTTCTTTAGATGGTAGGGCCATCACAGAAAAAGAGCTGAAAGTGAAAGCCGAAATCCGAGTCACACTCAGTCAGGCTTTCAACAGATGGAGACAAGTACGGGATTGCAAATTATTAAAAAACGTCCCTGAATATGCCCTCAGGTATGTAATATGTTTATTTCATTCATAAAATAACTTTAGATTGCACAATGTGGTTGTACATCAGTAACCTATATTAAATGGCATCCAAGTGTGGTAAAAACACTACCGCTTTTGTCCAAAGGGGCCGCTGATCAACACAATCAACACAAACGGAAAGTTACATATAGTCACTTTAAAAAACAAAAACCCTAACAGTCTAGAGGTAATCTTAATATGTTCACATGTATTCTGCCCGACACTGACCAAGCCTGTTACCCTGAATGTTATTCTGTGGTGATAAAAGATTCTGATATGTGCTTCCTTTTGGGAGCAGGCCACACAAACACACAAAAAAACCCGTTTCTAGCGTTTTTTGAGAAGACACCTTTTCTGGATTTCTTTTGGGGCGTGGGGGGGAGTCAAGAGAGTGACACATACAGCGCTTTCCTTTCACTACCCAAATAAGATACACAACTCACGCAGACGAGAGATGGCCTGAAATGTAGTCATTTTCTACCAGTTTGAAAAGGCCATCCATCCATGCTGTTTTATCAGCTCAGCATGGGCTCATGGTTTGGCTTCAGCGCAAAGACAAGAGGATGTGGAGGTGAGGGAGCAAGCACAGGTATGTTTTATTGATCAGGCACAAGAAGGGAGAAAGCCGTGAACATGAGAATGAATAATGCATTAGATGGGTGGAAGGGAAACTTCCACCCATCTAATGCATCTGCTGAAGCGGTGAGGTGAATTCAAGAGGCAACAGAGGAACGACAGAGGACGGAGAGATTTGGAGAGGGTTGTCTGTGTTGTAAGCAAGTACATTCCCAGACTAATGGAGTCAACGAGGCATCTGAGGCTTGTTTGAACTAGTGCACACACCTGTGAGAGGTCTGCATGTTGATAAGCTCATTACAGGTTAATGGTTTGATCACTCTTGATAAATCACATTTATTTCCATGCAGGGTGTTCTATTCTGTGGATGGATTATGAAATAACAGGCCCCTTGCTGCAGACAGGCCCCTTATCCTAACTATTTAAGAGCAGACACCCAGAGTGTAAGCTGTGCCAAATAACACTAAATGACAAAATGTCAGAAAACTGTAATTTTCTGACATTTTGTGGGTGTTTTGAAACTTTTTGTAGTAGTGTGTCTCTTTGTGGTATTTTGGCATCACTTGTGGTTGTTTTGGGTCTCTTTAGGGTGGCTGTGTGTCCCTTTGTGGTAGTTTGGCTTCTTGTAGTGGTCATTTAGTGTATTTTTATATCATGGGCTGTTTGTGGTTGTTTTGCATCCCTTTAGTCATTTTGCACCACCTTGTGGTCGTTTTGTGTCTCTTCGTAGTTGTTCTGCACTTCAAGGTTCTATATAGTCGTTATGCATCTCTTCGTGCTCATTTTGTGTATCTTTCTGATCATTTTGTGTCTCTTTGTAGTCATTTTATAGCAGATTTTAATCATATCCTTTTAGCTACTGACTAAAGTGACTGTGCTATTTTTGTGCTTCTTGATTTAACTGCTGCATTGGACACATGGATCATGAAATCTTTACCTCTTGGAGCAATGGGTGGGCATCTAGGGCATAGCACTCAAATGGTTCAGATCCTATTTGGCAGATCGAACTTTCTGTGTCAGCTCTGGTGACTCTGTGTCCTCCTCTGCTCCACTCTTTTGTGGGGTCCTACAGGGCTCATTTTTAGGCCCTCTTCTCTTCTCTCTATATTTGTTCCCGCTTGGTTAAACATGGCATGTCATTCCACTGTTATGAAGGCGGTAGCCAGATTTATGCGCCTCTTAAAAAGAATGACACATACTCTGTCAGACCATTACTCAAGTGTCTTGATGACATAAAGGCCTGGATGGCTCTTAACTTCTTAAGTTTTAATGAAAGAAAGACAGAAGTGATGGTTTTGGTGGCACTACTGGGACCATCCCTGTATATTTGTGTTCCTTGGCCCAGTACATCAAGCCAACCATCACAAACCTAGGGGTTAAAATCCACTCTGACCTTAAGCTCAACAGTCTGATCATAGCAGTCACATGAGGCAAAATAAAGCTAATTCTTCGGAGGCAGTACTCTACCTCTTCCTGGTCGCCATAGACTGGATCACAACCAACACCACAACAGACAGACCCAGAGGCATCCAGTGGACTCTGTTCTCCCAGCTGGAAGATCTTGACTTCGCTGACAATCTTGCTCTCCTATCAACCAACCAGTACAACATGCAGGCTAAAACTGATAGGCTGAACAACTTTGCCAGACAAGTTGGGCTCAGTATCAACACCTCCAAAACACAAGTGATGTGTGTCAACTCCATCCCCACCAGCACCCATCCTTGTTAATGAGGAAGCCACTTGAGTTTGTGGAAGATTTCACCTATCTGGGCAGTCTCATCAGTAAGGACAGTGGGGCATCTAAAGACATTAAAGCAAGGCTGGGAAAGGCTCAGGGTGCCTTCTCCCAACTCCGTCCCATCTGGAGATCAAAATAATACAGCCTTTGATGTTCCTATATAACTGCAATGTAAAGTCTGTTCTGGTGTACAGTTCAGAGAGCTGGCGAGTTGTCAAAATAGACATGAGGAGAATGGAAGTGTTCCGTAACGGATGCCCCCAATGAATATGCAAAATCTTTCGGCCTCATAAGATCTCCAACAATGAACTGTACACGAAAACGGGAAGCCGGAGCATCACCAAGGAGATTACGCACAGACGCCTGAGATGGGTAGGACATGTGTTGAGGATGGAGCAGGACCGCATCACAAAAGTCACCTTAAGATGGACACCACCTGGCAAAAGAAAACCTGGGAGGCCCAAAACCATCTGGCGCAGAACTGTGACACAAGAGCTGGAACAGATGAACCTGTCATGGGAAGAGGCCCAACATGCTGCCAGGGACCGAAAGCAATGGAGAGTGCTCATTGAAGCCTTATGTCCCATAGGGGATGAAGAGGAGTAAGTAAGTTAGCACTCTATGCCTTTGTCACCACTCAGCTGAATTACTGTGATGCACTGTATGTGGGGGTTAGTGGGTCCTCTGTCGCCCGTCTCCAGATGGTACAAAACGCAGCTGCGTGTCTTTTTTAACTGGCACACGTAAACACAAGCACATTTCCCCCATTTTAGCTTCACTTCACTGGCTACCCATACATTTTAGGATCCATTTTAAAATTATTTTATTTACTTTTAAATCCCAAAATGGTCTTGTCCCACCCTACATCTCTGAGCTGCTGCACCCTTGTACACCAACCCATTCTCTTAGGTCAGCTGATCAACTACTCCTGTGTGTCACATGCAAAGAGAAAAAAAACAACATCTGCCTGGTAGCCTATTCAGTAATCCATACATGACCCTGACTCCCCGTTTTTATTTTAAAAGTTTAAAAGTCCTCAATGCAGTGTCATTCCCTCTCTCTCTCTCCCCTCCCACGTCTAAGCTGTCCTATCCAATAAAGGCCTAAAATGCCACATACACAAAAAAAACCTTAATCCAGGCCAATGTGTACCCTTACTTTTCAACTCATCATATGCTCAATAAATAAATTCCAGCATGTTTTAAAGGTCACATCAACACATCAATAGCTTCTAATTTTCTATGTCACAGCTGTTGTACTAGAATCACAGTTTCTAAACAATTAGATGCTGGCACATGCTACTGTATACCATGAAAAGCTTATCAGATTTGTTTTAATGAGTCTTTTCTTCTCAGCTCTCACTGAAGGCCGAAAATTGTGGATTGTCATTTTCATTTATCGTTTTAATTTTGTGTTTCATAATCCCAGCTCAGTGAAGCCTTTTGAAACTCTAACTGCATTCGAAGGTTGTACACATAAACTTGACAACTTGAGTTATTTCCTAATAAGAACGCTGAAGCGATGCATGAAAAACATAGATGTACAGATCCATATATATATATATATATATATATATATATATATATATACTGTATATACACACACACACACACACACACACACACACACACACTGAAACACCTAAAATCAATGTGTGAATAGCAGGTATTTGGTTTGATTTAATAGGGTCTGAGGTAATAGCCTACATCTGACTGTATTTTTAGACTACATCTCATCACGTGGGCTTCATTGTGCGCATCTGTAAGCAAAAAATATAAGCTTGTTGTTATCACAGTTGCAATTCAAAGGGTCCTGGCCCGTCAGCCAAACTGATGCCAGAGATGTGACAAATACAACTCGGAGCCCCAGTGTATACTAGTATGTGAAAGGTTTTCACATATATACACAGGGTCATTGGTGTAACATGTTCTAGAAAAATGGAGGCAGTTGTTGAAACATGCTGCTGGTAATATCTGGTGGAGAATGACTCAGTTTAACAGGAATATACTAGACACATGAATGTGTGACTGTGAGTGTGAATGCTGTGTCTGTCTGTATGTCAGCCATGTGTGAGTGGTGAGCTGTCCATCGTGTACCCTGCCTCTTATCCAGTGCATGCTGGGATAAGATTCAGCAAGATTTGTATAGTCACTAGACTATGTGACTGTCTTCATTTCAGTAGTAACTTCTGTCTGTTGCTGATTCACACTCTTACGTTCAGTTGACTACAAGACCAGCTGTAATGTAGCCTATAAATTTCCATGAATGTAATTCTAAGATGCACGAAACATAAAGGCTTCTGGGATCGGTTTATAACTCAAACTTGCCGAGAACCTAGACACCCGTTTGATTACATAGACTCATGCATTAGGCACGGTTACAGTCTCGTTCAGTAGCCTGGTGCGCGGTCTCCTCGTGAAAGCCTACCTACCATGTAACAAACATTTAACTTAACATAACTACCAAGATAACATGACGTGTATTTGTATGTGATGTACTTCCCCATTGATAATGTGTGAATTGCCATGAACACAATAATCTAAGATGCACTAGAAACAAGGCTTGGTTAATAACTCAAACTTGCCGAAAACCAAGACACCGCTTGATTACGTTAGACTCGAGCGTTTGCACGGTTACATTCAGTGTCGTTCAGTAGCCTGGTGGCCGTTCTCCAATCTACTACTCTTCAACAACTCTTTTGGTCCAATCGTGCTGCTCGAGGTAACCCATTTCCTGATTGATTCTACCACCACTCCAGTGGAGGCGCTAATGAGGTAAAAAAAAAACAGGAGTGAGTCGGTTCATTGACGTATGGCACTCGATACTCCTGGTTCTGTGACACGGCTCAGGTTAATTAACCGGCTCTTCGTCATTTCGTCAACACTACTCTGAACACCTCTTCCTTTGTTAAGAATGACTTCAGTGCCGTCCGTTGTTCTTTTCTCAAAGAAAAGCTTAACTCCAAGTCTCCAGAGTCGCGGCCAAAGCAGATTCGAAAGACCGCTGTTCGCCAGCAGCAGCAGCCATCTTCTTTGTTTTCAAGTAGCAGGGTATTCACGCGGAACCGTCGTAACTCTGCCGTTATTATGTTAAGCCCGCCCACCTACTCTATACATGATGTGATTGGCCCGGCTAGAGTTTAGCTTTTCCAGCTTTCAAGCCAACAGAGAGTGGCTAGACCCCCCTGGCTGCAAATTACATTTGCTGCTGATAGGGTGCGTCTATTTCTAGGCTAATAAATAGTTGGTGATCTTTTCTTACTGCTGTTCTGAAGATATTTCCAGAAACCTTAAAGACTTTGTCTGTTGGACGGTAAAAAAAGGTTTTTGACGCTTTTTGCAAGTTGAGACTCCATCCAGCCAGAAATGATCTATCAGAAATGTAGTAAGGTGATGTGTCATTTCCTGAAACCTAGCTGGAAATAGCTATGTCTCCATAAACATATTGTTATACACATTGTGAAGTAGTGCATAAGAAAAGCTGTATGGAAATGGCAAAATGTGATAAAACTTCCTCAATTGCGCAAAACATTTTACACTCGCTTGAAGTGGTTTTTGCCTTTGTTAAAAAAGAGTCAATGTGCTAAATGGGATATGGAAACGACTTTGCCGAAAAGGTTATGACTTAGCCAACATTTAACTCACATGCTGATCAGTAGGGTTGGGTATCGTTTGGATTTGAACAATTATCATTCCCATTCTGATTATTTCTTCTTTCTGATACTGTGCTCCATAGCTGCAACACAACAAGCGCCTGTAATAGTAATTTTTGGAACGATTTCAAGTAGGAATCGGTTCTCGATGCCCAATCCTACTAATCAGCTGTTTCTGCTGTCGGCGTCTCCCGGGATGTTCCCGTAATGTGCAAAAACAGGGATGGTAGTAGCTACAACGACTGCGTGTGGACCAACGAGGAGACCAAAGTATTTCTCGCTGTCATCAGCTGACAAGAAAGAACAATTAAAACTTGCCCAATTTAACCAAATTTCTAAAGAGCTCTCTCCATTTTTCTCTCACAGATGGGTTAGATGGCCAAGGCGGCTTGTTTTGTGTTTGCTTGGCAGCCTCTACTTCTTCTCTGTTTACTGGCAGATTACAGCCATGCCAGTTAATGGAAACATGGCTAATTCACATTTCTTTTTTGTGACATTTCAAAAAATTTGCTTTACAATTAAATGGAAACACGACTAATAATTCAATTCAATTTTATTTATAGTATCAAATCATAACAAGAATTATCTCAAGACACTTTACAGATAGACCACACTCTATAATTTAAAAATAACCAACAATTCCAGTAATTCCCCCAAGAGCATTTAGTGCTTTCAGTCTTCACTGCTAAAAGCTTCTGATCTGGTCAAGACTGATGTTGACGATATTGTGAGTTTAGTTTCAAGAATCTGTATTAAAGCTTTGTTCGTACATGCTGCATCAAAGTGTGCTTTTTATGCTTAACTTCCAGTTTAGTGTTTTCACTATATGTCCCATTTGTCCTGCCCTTCAGTAACCCCCTTTCCTGCCGTTCCAATCCCCTGACCTCCCCCGCTCTCTTACTCACCTGCTTCTCATTCCTCTAATCAGCCTAGCAGTATTTATAGCAATCTCCACTCATTCCTTGCCAGATTGATAGATTGCATCCACCCTAGCTTTCAAGCATTTTGCTACGTTTACACGTGGCCGGCTACTTTTATAAATGGACATTTCAACCTCTCCGTTTTCAAAAATAACATTGTGCACAGCTGTCAGTTTTCAGAAAAGTGTTTGTTTACACGTACCCGTGTATATATGCCATCAATGCCGTCAAGTGCATGCCAAACCTGTAGGTGGCAGTGTAATGAGAAGCTCAAGCCCACGATAGCCAATCAGAATCCCGAAAATAGCAACAACAGCAACGAATCACTTTCTCTTTCTCTCTCTCGGCTGCCTAAACCTCCGTTTGTCTCAGTTTACATGCAAACGTGCAGACGAAGTTTTCCAAAATCTCCACTCTGGCCGGAGGTTTTAGAAAGAATCTTTTCAGAGGCGAATTCTCGTGTAAACGAAGGGCACAAACGAAGGGAAATGTCTCAGTTTTTCAAAATAACCAAGTACGTGTAAACGGGGTGGTAGTTTCTACCTGCCTGACCCTTTGCCTGATACATGGATTGATAGTTCTTTGCCTGCCCCCATCGGGTTATATTTGCTTGGCTTGACCTGATCCTTCAGCATGGGCCGTCAGGGCCTGCAAGGCCTTCTCTGCTGGCCAAAAGATGGTCAGAATCAGACAATTCTATTTTTATAATTATATTAATTTGTAAAATGTATTATTTATTCATTTCATATGTATTTTACAAAGTCCGTTACCACGAGTCTATTACTGTAATTTCATTGCTCCTCTCTCCCTTGGTATATCCAATCAGGTTTCTCCCTGCGCTTTCTCCGGGTGAAAAATCTACTCTGAGGCCTTCAGAATTTCGAGTGAATCCTTCTGCTTTTCAAGCAAATAGGGACAATGTTGTCAATTGTCATATTCTTTAGCCAATACAATTTTGGGTTTGTCCTGTTGGGTGTATTCTTTGACAGGACAGAGCCTTCTAGCTGGCCTTGCCACCTATTGGACCAGTTAGTATAGCGTGGCCGAGAAGCAAAATTAGCCAGCATCACATTACCGTAGATGTAACGTTAGTTCAAGTTCGTGCAGATTTTTAGATGGAAAATTAATGAAAGAAAGGAGGATGTGCTTTTCTTCAAATGATGAGCAGCTTTTGGTAAGTTTAATGGATTTTTCTGCATTTTAGTGAAATAATTTTACTTGCTTTAGCTAGTTGCTGCTGGTGTTGAAGAGTTGAGCAGTGTCAGAGGCCGCTGTGCCCTTGTGTTTGTGTGGTGCCATGTATGTTGAGCCTCAGCAGCCTGGCTAGAATTTGTGGGGTAGCCTGTTGATTGCTGATTGTGTTATTTGTGTTTTTGATTGCTTTGTGGTTGTCGTATGAGTAAATGTGACCGGTTGTTGTGGGTTTGTTTTGGTTTCTTTGGTAATTATATAAATTTTGACTACATGTGATGCAGTATCCTGTCATACTGCATAAAAGAGATGGCTTCAGTCACTGTGTATTCATGTCTCTCTCTAGGTGTTGAGCCTTGCATTAAAGTGCTCATATTATGCTCATTTTCAGGTTCATGATTGTATTTAGATGGTTGTACCAGAATAGGTTTATGTGGTTTAATTTTCAGAAAATACCATATTTTTGTTGTACTGCACATTGCTGCAGCTCCTCTTTTCACCCTGTGTGTTGAGCTCTCTGTTTTAGCTACAGAGTGAGGCATTACACTTCTGTTCCATCTTTGCTGGGAGTCACACATGCGCAGTAGCTAGGTAAGGACTACTAGCCAGTCAGAAGCAGAGTATGAGGGCGTGCCACGCTAGCAGCTAGGCGAGCATTATAACGTGACAAAGTGACGCACGTTTGTCACGGAAGTAAAGGCTGGACTACAATAGAGCTGTTTGGAGCAGTTTGTGAACAGTGTTTTCTGTTGGAGATGGTAAGTCCCTTTGGGGTGGACTTTGGGCTTTTTCACTTTGTAAACCTATAACATGCACAAAAAGATATAAAACACAATAAAGAGGAAAAGCCAAAAAGCATATTATGAGCACTTTAAATCACTTTATTCCCCACAATATTGTCCTAGTGTAATGGTGAGGTTATTCAAATGTGGTTTGATTGCTGTAGGATAGTACTGAAGGCCCAGGTATAAAATACACGGCCCGCCACTGAGCAAACCATAACTTTTATGTCTCTTTCTGCCGTGCTTTTGGGTTCAAGCTTGCTGTGTTTCTGTCTTTCTGAGCCTTTTCTTTTGGAATAATTATTTTTCACCACAAGACAGAGTATGTTAAACACAGCACATGTTGGGAAACTATTGGAGAAGATGTTTTCTATTTTTCATGACTCAAAATGGCAGAAAAAAAATCATTGTGCCAGGAACAACCATAGACAGTAAAATAAATGAACAATGTGACGCCGTACATTTCCATGGAGATGAGTGAAGTCTATTAGAAGCACTTTTCCGGTGATGGCTGAGTGTTACTGCGCAGCCTCCAACTGAGCTTGCCGACGTAAATGTGACGTGAACAACCTGTCCGAAAGTTGTAGTTGCTGTTCCGGTAGCTGTGCCAAGAGAAATCTCAATCATTCCCAATCTTGCAGAGACGGAGAGCGTAGGTATATGTAAGGAGATAACATAGGCACAGGCTAATTATTGCTAACTAAAATGCTATTTAACATTAGTAATTAAACTTAAACAGCTAAAGTCAAAACTGCCTGCGAGCTTCTCCTGTACTGTACGGTAATTCCTCTACTATGCGACAGTCAGTCGTGTGGTTATGACACAATCGTTAGCCTATTTTTACAAAAACGCCTGCTACGGAGCCATAATGTGAGATACAAGGTAATGGAGCCTTTTATACATTGTCGTGTTTCTTTAGAAATAAACAATGGACAAATAGAGTCTTTAAACGCTTCAGATGTAAAGTTATTTGCTGTCAAAGTGGCGCCAAAATGAATGGCAGTCAATGGGATGCTAACGGCGGGTGATGCTTGATAGCATCAAAATGGCGCCATAGTAGGTACGCTTTACGGACGCTCGCTAACCCCATTGGGAACAACCAACATATTTCCTGTCATAGCTCCACCTACTGGCTGATCTGCGTAATTAGTTTGGTTGACTTCAGGGGGAGATTTTAAACTTTTCCACTGATTGCTCTGGGACTTTTGGTCTCTCAGGTCCAGATTGTTTGAAGTCAGAAAAAGAAGCAAATGGAGAAAAGATCCTAACAAATAAAAAAAAAAGTGTTCTAGCACCTGCAGTGCTTGGACCTCAAACTGCAGCTGAATACACCTCATAGCATTTTCCCTCATGGTATTTAATCAGACAGTTTCTCCAGTGTCTCTGGTGTACTTACAGCCTGGATTATACTTGACGGCCCTAGGTAGTACGAAACGTAAGGAGTCATAAAGAGCCAGACGGTGCTTCGAAGACTGCAGATGAATCTTTGTCATTGGAGCCCCTCTGATTGGTGCTGGGATGGAAATGGCCCCAGGCCATACCTGTCAAGTTTTGGATTTGAAAATAAGGGAAATTTTCCGGTGCCCACCTCGAGCAGTCCCACCACCCCAACCAAGCTCCAGTGTCCCTTACATTTTAAGACGGGTGTACAAGAAAGCTAAAATCACCACTTGATGCAGAATGCTGAAAACATTTACAATTTATGCTTGTCTTTACATTTACATTTTATTTTCATTCCACACATTCTTTTCATTTCATATTGCTTTTCTTTTACAGTTTTTCTTTTAATTTCACATAACTTTTCTTTAGTGAGTTATTGTACAAATTTCTTGCAGACTTTGCATTCTTTAAGACTGTTGTGGAAGGAGTGTATTTGTGGGCTGGGCCAGAGTGGTTCATTTTACATGAGAGTAGAGCGCAAACAGTTCTGTTGTCTAACGTCTTCCTATTCTCTGGAACAATCTTTCGTACCATGCTAAACACCCTTTCTGAACTTGCATTGCTATGGGGAATGCATAGTAAAGCCTTCAAAAGTCGTAGCGTCCATCATCTGTCTCTGTTTTTTTTTTCTTTTTTTTCCCCGCGTTGTCACTCATCATCTGACCTCACACACTAACCTCGCGACAACTGCCACCTACAGTACCTGTGGTAGGCTACTGCAGTTGGCAGTTATCGCGAGGCTAGTGAAAGAGCTCAGATTGGGAATGTTTTTTTTCTTTTTTTAACTCCGCTCGGGCCCGGGGTATTATTATTTTTTAATAACGCAGGTTAAAATACGGGAGATTTACGGGAAAATACTAATACGGGAGGATGGCGGGAAAGAAGGGTAAAATACGGGACTTTCTTTGCCCCAGGCGAGTCTGAAGGATCCTGCCACTTCTCTGACAGAGTATTTTTTATTTTTTTTTATTGTAGTTGGTTTAATTCTCATGTGCCATGTAAATTCAGCCAGTACAAAAGCCACATGTTCCATGGTGCATTAAGTCGCAAAGCGGTTACTTTCATTAGATATATCTAATTAATGCCTGATTAGTTATATGCTACAAAATATTTTAATGACTCCAGCATGCCTCAGCAGAGGGAATATGTAAACTATTTTACAAGAAGGTTCCTGGCAAATACAGCAGGATTACACATAAAAGCCGTCAGCGTTTCCTGTTGAGGAATGACAAGATGACACGTGCTGTTTAGTCGAGCCAAAAACATTTATTACACATCATTGCAGGAGACATGCACTTGCAGCACTTCACATAGTCCCCAACTGTAGCTCTCATTTTTAAAACACATACAAGCCATAAAATAATTTAGAACAAAACACATATTAAAAAAAGGGGTTACATTTTTTTTTTTTTATACATGTTCATAATACTGCTTCATAAAATGTATCACAGAAATTAGCATTTTGACACAGAGCAAACCATAGGAACCAACTCAACTCAGATAATACACTGACACTGTGCTTGTTGATAGTTAGCAGAAAAACTGTGAACTGGTGACATCTGAGAGGGAATGTCACAGAGAGGACAAGGAAAGAAGAGTCTGTCGGGAAGAGGAGGAGGAGGAGGAGGAGGAGGAGGAGGAGGGTGGGTGGGTCTATATTCGTCCCTCTCTGATGAGAAACAATCCAAATGTGCTGAAGGGCAGAGAGAACGATGGCTAGGCGTAAAAGGTCTCTACTTTCACTGCCTGACAGAACATCGTCATGGAGAAAACCAGGCCCAGGATCTGCACAAACACAACAAACAAATCACCATTCAAATCAGCCATTAATGGGTCCAGATGTGCCAAGTCACAGTGAAATGAAATACACTCTCAAATGTATCATCTGCCCTACTACAGTTATTACATATTGCAGTCTCTATAACACCAAAGCAGTGGATTGTGTTATATTGTAAAGCAATATAGACATCTTAAGCATGTATTTCTAATTCTTAATGCTTTGGCTCATTTTCTGTACCATAATGTACACCTTTTTCACAGTTAAACACCGAAAAGATTTTGTTAAAATCCAAATCTCATTATGTTGAATAAATCACAAAAAAAGAAGAGTAGTCACCCACTCCAATCTGTGCAATATTCATTTATCAAATATGGCACAGATTGGAGGGGTTGGATACTTTTTTTCATTACAAGCCAAAACGCTTTTCAGTTGTTTCTCTGAGTGAAAATGCTAATTTTCACTTTTTCAATTTAAATGGCACTCATTTGTGATTAATTCTTCATTTTACAGAGTTTTTATCTATTAGGTTAGTCAACACTTGTGTATCACAAAACATAGATTTTTCAATTTTACATTTGGAGGGCCCTATCTTGCACTCAGCGCAATTGCCTTTGTACACAGACGCATGTATCATTCCTATTTTGCACTCGACGCACAGCGGACTTTTCCCTCAACAGACGCACGTCGGTAAATTAGGGAATGTATTTGCGCTCCCGGGTGCCGTTAAGCGAGAAGAGGTGGAGTGTTCCGGCGCAAACGTTCCCTGGTGCTATTTTGCAGTTTCAGAAAACAATTCCGCCACTGACCAGGAAAAACCTGGTCTAAAGTCAGTGGCGCTAGTCTAAAGTTAGTAGCGCGTTATTCAGATGCTATTTTAGGGGCGCATGCTTGGTCATAATGTATTGTGTGCAAAACGCGCATACACTTTGCTTCTCTCATCTACACGGATGCAGCAGTTCCCATTTTTGCAAACCATGCATAATTACAAAGAAAAATATGACTGAAAATGCGCTTCAGGTGTTTGGATAGGTCAGGAGGCATTTTACAGTTCAGTCCTCAAACAGTTGCAGCATTCTTTGTGACTTGTTGTGTTTTACACAACAATTCCATGAATCATGGATGTGTTGATGACATAAATGAGGAAATATTAGAGGACTTAAGGAGATGAGATGTTGAACTACGTCGGGATTGGACACTCCGGCAGAATCTGGTCCTGGAGTGGCAATGCGCGATGTGCTCCTGGTGGAGCGGGTGGACGGAGATGGAGTGGGGGGAGGAGGAAGGGGCACAACAGGAGCAGGTGGTGCGTTTGGAGGCCCACGCTCCATGGCTGCAGCAATCCTCTCCAGACTGTGGAGATGCGCCCGAGAGGCCGCAGCAACATCGCCACCCGGCCAAGACAGGCATTTATTACTTTGCCGCATCTCGCATCGGCAGCTCCCGCTGGCGTGTGCCAGGCAAATCCACCGTTATAATAGCAATCCACCATTAAACAAGCGCGCCTGCTCTTAAAGTGAATGTGAAATGACGCTCTGATTGGTTTATTGCACGTTACGTCCAAACCACACCTAGCTACTTCAGACCAACCCATTTTAGATTTGCGTCGGGCACAAGAGTCATTTATCCCGCCGGTATAATAGCAACAGCACCCGAGATCCGCCCACAAAGCTACTTGCGTTTCACGTTTGATACTTGCGTTTCAGATTGTTAAAATAGGGCCCGGAGTCATTAATTTGCTCTGTTGTTTTTTTTTTTACTAAGGTGCCTTTTGACAAATAGCCAGGACACCAGATGGTCCATGTGACTGTTGTTTTTGTTTAATTAGTGGGTAATTTCGCTTTCAAATAGACATAGTAATACCTGAGAAAATAACCAACATACACCATTTCAAACACACAAAAGAGAAAATACACATAAACATACAAAATAAACTGTCACTTTAGCTATTTAAACAGCAATCATATACAGTAATAAAAGTGGCAGCACAAGAATGTGCTTGAGAGTACATCCACACTAAGCCGGTTAAATTTGTAAATGCATCTTTTTCACTCTGTTTCAGTCCTCCATTGAGACTTAAACAGCGTTTTCTCTGCCCAAAACTGAGCTTTTAACAAAATGGCCTCCTGAGTGTGTGCAAAATCCAGTTTGATGTTTCAATGTGTACGGAGTAAACTATGATGTAAGCCGGCCATTGAGGGGCGGGGGGGGGGGTTGTGTGCCAGAAGACAAGCTTTAGTCGCCTCTTACTTTCTCTGTCATCATTCATGAAATCATGAATTGGCTGTTGGCTGTGATGCAGTTTTATGTGCTGACAGAAAGGAGGGCGAGAAGAAGAGACTTAGTTGTTTTTCTGTTGTTCTGGTGTTTAGGACCATCACATACTGTGGAACCCACCTTTTGGAGTGTACATAGTTTAGGTTTAATGAACATTTTTTTACCATACATTTTGCAGAGACATGTTTTTTTATTTATAATAATAATTATTATTTTGCCTTTATTTAGAGTCATGTTTTAATACAGTTTACCGTTTGCTGCTGTTAATCAGGTCTCTAACAGATTGTATCACCTTCCTGTGAACACTCCGGTGTTTGTGGTAAATTATGATGAAATACTTGTTTGAAGGCTTCTTCCAAGAACTTTATTATAGTGCATTACCAGGATACATGAGAACATGTTTACTGATATTCATATTGCAGTTTTTTTTGCAGAGTCGAAACCGGGCCCCCCTTCGTCAAGGAGTAAACCTCCATATATGGGCGCCCGCTCTACCAACTGAGCTATCCGGGCGCCCAGGTATGCCTGTGTTTATTGGAACTTTCTATTCCCCATTTTTATTGTATTTTAAGGAAATATTTGGATTAATGCATAACAATATTCTTCAATTCAATATTCTAATTCTCTTAAGTTACTTTCCTATCCCTATTCTCTGTGTCTATTGCTATACAAAATGTCTACTGGGTTTTTTCTTAAAAACCCTAACCCTTTTTTTCTATTCCTAAAAAGCTCTGAAATATACTGTATGTATATATATATATATTTTTTTTTTTTTAATTTTAATTTTAATCTGTACTGGTAGGTTTATGGGACACACCAATTCAGTTTGGGTGTGCAAACAAAACGGTCACTGTGGCTACAAGTGCTACTTATCATATAATGACGGTGAGTTAAGTGTAGTGTAACAATGGCACGAGTGGAAGTCAAAAGACAAAGGACATCACTGAGTCAATAAGCTTACTCAGCGATATCTGATGAGTTTATCTAACTTTCGCCATCAGTCAGCTGGCAGACATCACAGATACAGTATTTGAGATCAGTCTGGCAGTGATGACATATTCTCTCTGCTTCTCATTTTGCTGCATGTACAGTTGTATTTTCAAAAAGGGCACTGGGAATCTAGCCGGTGACTAGAAACGAGCCTGCAGCATCACAGGAGGCTCGTGTGATTGATGCTTTCAAGAACAGCGTATCTCCTCTCAGCATGTCTGAGCGCATCATGTACCGCTTGGCTGGAAGGAATATAAAATAAGTCAAACCGTCCTATGTGGTCTACTGTAGTAACACAAGAGGCTTATACAGGCGCTTCCTGTCCAGAGAAATCCTGCGTTCAGCTCTTAATGCAAAGGACGCTGGAAGTATTAGGTTTATTTATCACAAAGTAAAAGCCTCTGTCTGAGGCTGTAGATATCAAGGGCTGAGTTAATAACTGCTGAAAAAAAAAAAAGAAGTCACACAACTTAAAAGCTGTAATTACCTGAGTAAGTGCTGTGCATAGAGCAAAGATCCAAAGGGCCACCAGGTTCTCATTAAGCCAGTCCTTTACACGCTCGTAGCACGGCTGTGGAGACAAACACACACACAAACACAGGCACACAGAATGAGAAAACATTAGCTCACAAACGTAAACTCGCCATTTAGATGTCCAGTGCTATATACAAGAGGATGATGTACCATTTACAGTGAGTCTCCTCCAACTGTGGTGAATGTTCTTTGGCTAAACGATCTCCTGTGGCAACATCCTTATCTCCCCTCTCCTCCTCTGACCTAATATTCTTTGAGAAAACTTTCCAAAATTCCTAGGAGTCCCTGCTGTCCTTGTCTCCCCTCAGCTGTACAAACAGGCGTAATGTGAATACGAGAGCAGCCCATACACTGCAGATGTCACTGAGACATGAGAACGTGCTGCATTTTTCATGTCTGGCATTGGTTGAATACATTTTGAAGGCGACTTGACGAAAAAACCCTGTCACTGCTTCCACATTTCTTGTAACTAAGACATTTTCATCGCCTAGAGTGCATTTCAAAATCTCTTCTCAAACTGAAAACTGAAAATGTCCCGAGCCGTATAGTGCCCAAAAGGCAGAAAGAAAAGAAAGGTAATTATAATTAATAGAGGAAATAGAGCAATGCCCTTTTAGGTCAGAGACGTGCGCAAGTAATGAAAAGGAAATGAATCTTCCAAGCAAAGAAAGTGGCTTTCTGAGAACAGTTGAAAGATGGCATTAAAAGTGATAGGAGTGGCATTTACACACGGTTCCGTCACCTATAAGACATTTTAAGACATGTATGCCAAACTGCAAAGACAGTCTGACATATTGTAGTAAAGGAAAAAGGTGTTATCAGAACAGTCCACACCGCTGCTCTTATTTTATTATACATTTCTTGCAGATATGCCTTCCAGATTGTGCTATTTTTTTTATATATATATATTTTTTAAATCTCCTTTCATCAAGAAGCAGAGTCAGAGCCACGGAAACCAAACACAATCTACATTTCACTGCTGCCGATAAGATATGTTTTACTTTGCGCAAGGTGAAATAATTCTGTGCTGGATCAATATGGAAAATAATTCAGTCAGCTAAAATTTTGTTCAGCTTCAGTGTTATTTATGAAACTGCTGCCCCCACTGCAACTCTCCTGGACCACAGAGCTGCACCTGGAAATAAATAAATTCATATTTTTATTGTTTAACGTCCAGTGCAGACTCCCATAAAACCGTGAAATAAAAGATAAGCAAACCTGAACCTGCTAAGCCAGCCCCAGCACGGCGACTTAAGGTGTTGAAATGGTTTGTGTTTTCCTACTTAAAAACTCCAGTTAGAGTCCCACTGGGATGCTCTGGGTGGTCTGTGCTGATTCAGCAATGTGTGTCCCGGTCTTATGTGACGATGGATTTCCCATCATCCACTCCTAGTCCTGGACTGCCCCGCCCCCCTCACTGTAAGGCGTTCTGTGCTCTGTGTAGGAGGCTGGACTGAAAGCTCAGAAAAGCTCAGTAGGTGTATAATTGGGCTGAGATTATTATTATTTTTTTTTATATATATATATATATATATTTTTTTTTTTGTTTTCTTTCAAAACATCCGTAATGGGTGTTCTACAAAAAAAAAGATTTGCTTATGAAAGCTGTGCAGTGTGGCACTTTATTTTTGGCGAGGTTTCCAATATATTCTTACAGCATGTTGTATTTCAAGTGTCCAGAGAGAAAACTAGACTTCTGCACCTCCTCTTGGCTCTGTTTTCAGCCTTCAGGAAATCGAGCCGTCACGAGAGACTTTGGCCAATCGCAGGTCATTTTAGAGAGAGAGAGAGAGAGAGAGAGAGAGAGAGAGAGAGAGCTTTCCTATTGGCTGTTCTGCGCATGCATTGCCCGTACGACAAAGAGAGCAAGAGGTGTCACTCTACTTCAAATTGTGGTGCTTTTTTTTTGTATTCTACCCACTGCAGCTTTAAGTTCAGAAAACTACTACTAGAGATTTACATTTTCACATGAATCATGTGGGTCTGTTCCAAGGGTTAGAGATTAGATTATCTGCCCAAGCCCGAGCCCGAACTCGGGCCGGGCCCTTCATCAAGCATCTGTGTTTTTTAATCATTACTTTAATTGGGTGGGGAGAAAGCAATGCCTCTCCAGCAGGGTGCGAACTACGGGGGAGCTAGGGGGAGCTCGGCTCCCCTTAATAAGACATGGGCTCCCCTGAAAACGTGATTTGTGAAATTTTGGGGGGTCTCTAAAATATTGACAATGTGTCACTTTGACATGCAATTTCAGTTTTGTGTAATGCGATCAATTTTGGATTATAATGTGTAAAAATATCATTCATTCATGCATGATTGCGATTTAAACCTAATTCACTTCAATAAAGATAACTATACATGCTATTCTTGTTATGAGCATCAAGGCGTGGCGGCACTGCGATGCAAATTCAAGTCATAGTACTTGTTAACTCAAAGATTCGTAGGAAAAATATAAACGTTGGAGGCCATTAATCGGCGCACAAAGTCCTTGAAATCCATTCTGCAGTAAACATCATATAGCCATGGCAAAAAGAAAACAAGGCAGTTTAATTCATTTAGGTTTTCACTAAGAAATTGTGTAGCGATGACGTTAATAGCACGACTAATTCACCTGTTGCAAGCATTGACATATATAAAATGGACCAACAGAGCCCGTTGCTCTGGAATTAGACCAGAGCAACTGAGCGCTGAGCGTTACTGCGCAGCCTCGCACTGACAGAGCAACTTGGCATCATGACTTTGCGTAAACATACACGCCACTTTCCTAAAGCCAAATGGCGTGTTATTGTACGCATTTTCAGCTATCCATGTGTATATCTACGCTGTATACAGCAGATGTAAACATACCCACCACGTGGCCTCGTCACGTTGCGTGTTATCGCGAGAATGCGACTTACTATCGCGAGAACAACGTGTTATTGTACGTTAAAATTTTTTTTTTTTTTAAAAATGGTTGGGTTTAGGAAAAGAAGACAGGGAAAGGCTTTAGTAACAAAACAGTGACAAAAACACGGAAAATATCGACAAAAACACGCTTAGGAAAACAATAAACGGTTGGGTTTAGGAAAGAAACATTGGGGAAGGCTTAAAAAAATAAAAATAAAAAAAGGCTGAAAAATCGCCACACGCGGGACGCGAAGCCAGCTCTCCTGGGTGAAAGGTCCGCCACCCCAACCTACCTCCGCAATCCCCCGTTCCTTTATATTACTCACTACGGCGGATATTCACTCGCAATGTATGTCAATGGCGGCCGATTTGCGTTGATACACGCTAAAATGCGATTATGCGTCTTGATAACATGCCAAAACGGCATACAAATTGGCGTGTCACACATACGCCAATTCATGAGATCAGTCTGGACAGAGACAACGTAAATGTGACGTGAGCAACCTGTCTGAAAGTTGTAAGTCTTCTGGTAGCTGTGCCAAGAGAAATCTCAATCATTCCCAATCTTGCAGAGACGGAGAGCGTAGGTATATGTAAGGAGATAACATGGGCACAGGCTAATTATTGCTAACTAAAATGCTAGTAAACATCAGTAATTAAACCTAAACAGCTAATGTAAGTCCAAACTGCCTGCGAGCTTCTCCTGTACTATACAGTAATTCCTCTACTATGCGACAGTAAGTCGCGTGGTTATGACAGAATCGTTATATTTTTACAAAAACGCCTGCTACGGAGCCATAATGTGAGGTACAAGGTAAGGGAGCCTTTTATACATTGTCGTGTTTCTTTAGAAATGAACAATGGACAAATAGAGTCTTTAAACGCTTCAGATGTAAAGTTATTTGCTGTCAAAGTGACGTCAAAATGAATGGCAGTCAATGGAATGCTAACGGGAGGTGATCGCTTGTTAGCATCAAAATGGCACCATAGGAGCTACGCATTCCAGACACTCGCTTACCCCCTTGGTTGCAAGCCCTGTTGGCACACCTCCCTCCGGGGGGGAGGAGGGGGGGCAACGCAAGAAGAAGCTGAAGAAATAATGTCCTCTCTGGCTGAAGATGGTGGTAATAACAGCTCGTCAGAGGCATGTCACCATCCTAACCCCTCTTGTTCCTCTTCTCCCGTTAAATTGGAACAGCCAGCGTGGAGAGACTGGAAGAGCCGATATACATGGCTGTTTGTTAAGGATGGAAGCTCTTTATTATGGTATTCTTCGGTAGCCTGAGTAACTTTAACCATTGTTCATGTTAAATCTAAATCTTAAATGTTTATCGACTATTTGTGGATGGCTGTTTGCTGTTTGACCTATCTATTCCTGTTGACAAAGTATAATAGGGTAAATCCTGTACAGTGCATACACTTGTAGCTGTTATGTATCTTTGTAAGTCAATGTAAGTCGCAAGCGTGACTTTTTCATGGTATTGTAGATGGCAAGCAAACAGCAGTCTTTCAGATGAAAGTCACGCGCCTATACTAAACATAAACGGTATTTTTAGGCATTTGAACAACCATGCTGCAATTTTTCAGGTAATTACAGTCTCAATGTTTCCATTCATAACCCACACACTTGTTATCTACATACAGAGGAAACCTTGAAACATGTGCAGGCTTTCAAATAGTGTGTGTGTGTGTGTGTGTGTGTGTGTGCGTCATGCCTATTTGATTGTGTCTTTTTTGTTTGTGTGTTTTCTATCAATGAGTGAGGAGATTTTTCATTTGTATAAAAATATTTCTTACATATTATATATATATTTCTCGGCTGCCGGTAACAAGAATCACAAGAATCTAAAGTCAACGTCTAAAGTCCAAGGATGCTCAATGTTGTTTTAAGCCTCCAACGTCGCCTTCCAGGCAGCTAACTCTAACCTTAACCCTAAACATAACCATTGCCGCGCTGCCTGGAAGGCAACATTGGGGGCTTAAAACACCAAACACCCACCAAGGATCAGTAGCCTGACAAGCCAGACCCACATCAAGATGTTGGGTCTGGGAACTCACCATTGACAGGGCTCAATCCGAGGGGCGGGATAAACGGTTGTCTTTCAAATTCCCTCTGCACGTAATAGGATAGTGCTACAACCAACAAGAGCAATGAAGAAGGTAGCGGAGCTAGTTGATAGATTCAACTTTTGCCGTATCCGGTCGGCAAAACTCCGAACACATCTTCCTTTTTAAGAATGATTTCTATGCCGTTCTTTGTTCTTTTCTCAAAGAAAAGCTGAACTCCAACTCTTCCAGAAGACCGCTGTTCCCAGCAGCAGCAGCCATAAGCACCGCCCACCGACTCTATACACGATGTGATTGGCCTGACCAAAATTTGGTTTTTCCAGCTCGCAAGCCAACGGAGAGTGCCTAGACCCCCCTGGCTGCAAAATAAATTTGCTGCCACTAGTGTGCGTCTGGATTTCTAGGCTAAAGGATCAGGCTTTATTCCAACTCTATTCACAGAAAACAGGACATGAAGTCTTTATAAGATTTGTACACTCTTATATCTAACCTTGAGATGTTTCAACAACATAAATCTGTTGTTGTCCTTGGATGGCCTCACTGACTACATTTACATGCACATAATATTCCAGTTTGTGCCCTTATTCCTAAAAAGACAATATTCCGACTGAGCTTTTTACATGGCTTATTAAAGTGAATATTCCGCTAGGGCTTGGCGATATGGACCAAAAGTCATATCCCGATATATTTTGGCTGAATATCGATATACGATATATATCCCGATATTTTTTTCCGCGAAGTGAGAGCAAATGTTCAGTCAAAGCCCAAATCAAATATGACATGTCACAAGTAGTTTCATAGAAACAGTTGCAAAATCAAATAAATAATAAACCGGTTTCTTCACCTGGTTCATGATTAAATGCTCAGCTGTTCAAATAACAATAAAATGTAAACCTAAATACTGTATAACAGGAGTAACTTTTTTGAAATCAAAGCTCCATAGGCTATTTGTGATTTGTTCCAAAGGTCAATTAAGCTTTTGATATTAATATAATCTACTTTGTTCAAAATGTAATGCCTCATGCCTGTAAGCCTAGGTTATAGTCCCATTCTTCCACTTGATACTGCTCGCTTGAGTTAACTAAAATAAAAAAGATGAACTATCGACTACAAAACAAAGAAACTAATTAATGTGTTAATACAAAGAATATTTATTATGATCGGTTCACAGATCTGAGTTCAAACGGAAACTTCACCCTTCTGAACTAAGAGTTTCTGCTTCAAGGTGAAGTTTAAACAGACTGAAATGTCCAGGCTCATTCCTCCACTATTTATTTCTGTATGTATTTATGCGTTACATGTAATTTTAACGGGCACTGAGCTCCAGATCCTGCAGCCGCATACGGTCGCTGCCCCGCTGTAGCTTCTTTCCGTCCGCCTGCCGCCCGGCAAACTTAGTGGAACTTTTTCCGCCCGATATCGACATACAGTTCGTCCTGGACTACGTGTAAGATCCTACCGATCACCACTCTGTCTTTGGCTGGTCCGATCTGGATCAGCGGGGACCGGCGCAGCAGCGGCGAAGCTGTGTTTTTGCCCGAGGAAGAGAGCGGCGGCGGCCACGGGGCTCTCCGCCTCCCGCTGCCGCCGGAGCTCAGATTGCTGGTCGAAGGCGGCATATATAATCATAAAACACATTGTCACCTGTTAAATGTTATCCATTGCGGTTTGTTCTTTTCATTTCCTCTATCGAACATAATTAAGCAGTACAAAAGTCCGGCATCTTTAGCGTTGATCTGAATGCTTCCCTGTTCCCTGGACCCCTGTTCCAAGAATGCGGCGGGTTTTGACGTATGTTTAGAACCTCACGGCAACATATCTATGGGAGCAAGGATCACATTTGAACTATATCGATATATGCGATATGGTCTAATTCCATATCTCATTTAAAAATATATCGATATATTTGTTTATATCGATATATCGCCCAGCCCTATATTCCGCTAATGTTCCCGTTTACACGCAGCCGTGCAAAATAGAATTTTTTCAACGTTTTTCACCGGTGGCGGACTTGTTCGACTGTGCAAACACAGCCTCCCTCTTTCATTTCTTCAACCACTGTCTTGAAAAGGTCGCCATTGCTATGTTTGGGCATATCCAAAAAACTGTTGATATCCAAGTCATAATGTTCACAAGTATAGCTTGTGTTTCTCCTTCCTTTCTTTTGGGAATGCATCTCTACCGCAGCCTTGCAAACTGTTGGCTGGTTGGTTTGCGTACCACAACCATAGCAACGCACAGAGAATGCGCTTACACCCAGAGTCTACATCTGGTGAGTCAGACTACTTAGAGCTCAATAAAGAAATCCCTGGAGTAGGATTTGATTTCAAACTGAAAAGCAAAGGTAAACCGTCTGGATCAAAATGGCCATCACTGTTATACTGTGCACCACAGAAATATGAATGTGTCTGAAATATACAATATATAACTAAAAGAAAAAGGGTCTGCAGGTATTACTGGAAGATAGATCTGTTATGCGTACAGTAATGTGAACAACACAAACTGAATCTGTGATCTGCAGGGCAAACATGAATCAAAATACAGAACTATGTATCTAGATTTAATTTGTCTTTCGCACTAGCAGGGCCGGTGGAATTCAGAGGTCTAGGTGAAGGCCAACAAGCTGTCGCCTGAAGGAGGTAAATATGCATAATTTTGAAGAATCTTTCAATGGTTTGTGCAGAACCTGGTTTCAGGAACAGTAACAGAAAGACATTTTAAAAGGTTACGTTATTCATTTCTTTTCTACAATTGAAACCGCTGCAGTTTGCCCACCGCTTGGCCTTTCCACTGCTGAGTGGACAAATTGAATCGAGTTGCAGACAATTGGAGTGAAGGGTTAGTATTTAAAGATGAAGGGCTTTCTTTCTGTTTTTTTTTTTTTACTAAACAGAACAATGTGATTCAGTACAAGGTTGAAACAGGGCCTCTGAGGAATGATACTTCAAAATGTTTAATAACAAAGACGCAGAAAATACACACAAGAAGAAATGGCAACCTTTCACGTACAGTTTTTTTTATGACGCTATGGTACTATTCTCACAAGTATGTGGCAATATATCACTACCTTATGTATACATAAACCAACAGATCATCAAAAAGTACCTCTGACATTGACTGTGTACAGAAAAAAACATCTACAAAGACCAGTTTCACATTGAAATACACCACGGTCTTACAAAGTACATGCATAACTTTGGATAGGATTTTCTTTTTGAAACTTATTTTTAACTAATGTTCCTGCCATCACGTCCTACTGTGACACTTTATTTTTTATCTTTCACGCTGATCCTCCAAATAATAGCACAATAATCAGCTTTTGCAGTTGGCAGAGCTGAACAATAGCTGGTGTGTAGGTTTGCTGCTTTTGTGTTTTTCATTTAGTCTTTTTTTTTAGCAAACTGAATAAGTTAAATGCATTTCAATGCAAAATTGGTGTTTCTTGCTTTTATGGCTATCATACTTAAAGTGACAGTGTAAAATATTGTTTTATGAACTTCCTAATGTGTTTGTTTATTAGTTAGTTGGTTTTTGAAATGCCCTGTGCAGCACAGTGTGGGCTAAGTCCATGCAGGACTAAAATACTTTGTTAAAGATGCTCCAATCACAAATTTTTGAACAAATGACTATGAGTAATCTAAAGGTGTTTTATTGTCGAACCCACAGAGGATTGTCCACAGACTCTACAGTCCCCCTCAGCTCTAGCGCTCCTTCACACAAAGTGAAGCTAGTTTCTTTCATCTTATTGTTATGGTTATATTTTACAGCCTTCGACTTTACCGTTTGAGTTCACTCACCGCTCTCATCAACCTCGTTTTCATCTGCAACAGGCCGCTGTGTTCAACAATCAATGATTAACCTACTGTACTGTACACTACCTGCCCAAGTTAGCAAATGCTAAATGCTCCACTGAACATAGTGGAGCATTTAGCAGCTAAAGAGCCAGATGTTTCCCTCAGGAGTTGGTGAAAACCAGTTAAAAGATAGAAGGAATCTAAAATTTGACAGGTGGACCGAGACATGACATTAAATGAATGCTTATATTGCTCCGTATCTGATAGATGTGTAAATAAGCAACCATTTACTACCACCTTCATATCCATTAGTATTACTTACATATTATATAGCAGAGGTTGGCAATCAGCATTAAGCCTGCCATCATCAGCCAGTGTTATTTTTTTCCTTCGCACCGCATTCTGTGAAGAAGGCAAGGAGTACCAGCCAATCAGAGGCAAAGCAGAGTGGGTCTTTCTTTGCGGAATGCGGCTGCGCTCCTGCCAGTGGCTGGGAAAGAGGTCATTTGGCATGCATATTGGAACATTACCAAAAAAACTCTTGCATGCTTATTGTTAGTGTGCCATTGGTTGAGCTACTGCGTGTGCCTAAGTTTGCTACCCATGTTATATAGTTATAAAATGCCAATGTGTGTATTTACAGCTTTTTGTGCTGCTCTCAAATGGCCAAATAAATATTAATTAAAGCTGAGGCTTCATACAGTAACCTGTACAAGTACGAGTCATCCATCTCAATCATCGTGATTGTGATCCTGATGCTGTTATATAGCGGCAATTCTATGAGAATTACCGTGCTGTTTCTTTGCTGGCTTGTGGGCCTGTGACTCTTAAGATGACATACTGTGATTTGAGGCTCGAGCTTGATACATAAACATGAACTTGAATTAGCCACAGCTGTGAGACACTGGCTACGGTTAGCAGAAGGCTAAACTATGAGCAACATTTTCTCTCCATCTCTTAAACGCTTTGCCGTTATTAACAAATGTTTTATTGTGTTTATTGTTGCCAATGCTGGAATAGCAACTATTTCCACCATTAAATCATGCTTTCACCATCCAAGGGGATGTGCATCTGCATCTGTAGAACAGCCAATAGGAACGCCTTCTCTCTGTAATGACCTGTGATTGTCCAAATTGTCCTGCCACAGGCTAGATTTTCTAAAGCCTAAAAACAGATCCAAGAGGAGGAGGTTTTCTCTCAGACCATTCAATATGCTGAAAGGTAATTATGGATTTGTTTTGCAACAACACAAATAACTGCTTACCCCAGCTTTAATGCAGGTTTAAGCAATTCTTTTTTGTTGTTACTGACTGTCAGATGAAGGTACCGCAAGGTAACATTCGTACATCTATGCTTCGTAGGCTAATTGTCCTCCTAAAGGCTAATTTTGAATCATGTGGCCAAGAGGAGATCATGAGTCAAGAGGGCTGATTCTGTCCGATAGAGCAAGGTTTTTAAAACCAGACTGAATTTTTGGGGGAAAAGATGGTGATCTGGAGCAGAAAAGACATCAGTTCATTAAAAATGATATATCCAAAACGTTGGGAAGAAAGGGGATGAGTCTGTGGTTGTTCAGAAGTGAGATTTCTCTTTTTTGGACTATTGATAAAAGGGCTAGTTGCCCAGTTTCCTAGCTCTTGCTAAATTTAACGACTGCTGGGACTAATTGTGTTAATGACAAGTTCATGGGAAGAGTGTTGAGAGAACAGGTGGTGGACACAAATTTCTTCAGCTGTAGTAAAATATTTCAGTGCAGCAGACTTTGCCAGGATGACAAACAGTTCACACTTAGGTGGGGACATTTAAGTTCTGAATACATGTGTAAAGAAAAACCATCTGTCCCTACATATTATCTCAACACACTCAATTACCTCTCCTGCAACCACTTCCAGTCTCGCTGAATCATGTTACACGAGCAGATTAATATATTTGCATACTTTCCTACTGTAGTGATATCACTACAAGTGTTACATATTCATTAAGGCAAACTTGCAAAAAAGATTAAGCTTATATTTTCCTCTTTTGACTGACTGCAATTCGCTGCACATCCTGTTTTCACCAGCATTAACAGTCACAACACTCACACATATCCAACCCCCTTTGGCAGATTTTCCACATTACATTAATGAATTTGAACCCAAGTGCCAACCCTTTTTTTCCTGACTGGTTTGGCAGCAGCAAAGAAGCATCAATCATTGTTTTTAAGTGGTCAGGATACAACGTCTGTGTGGCATACTAACGGTATTGGCTTTGCCAGACCCTCCTCCAAAGCGCGCTGAAGGAGAGTCTATACAGTCAATGGCTACTCCACACAGAATTCGGGGATGGGAGGAAAACGTGCTCTAGTTTAATGGCTGCAAAATAGTCGTGCGAGAGAAAACTCAGATTGGACAGATAGTCTAGCTAGCTGTCTCTATTTACCATGCAGCGATCTGAGGAGCAGTTAACCATAGTCCTCATAAATCCACCGAATTTAAAATGATAACACAAAGAAAGTGGAAGGAAACGGAAAATACATGCATCCGGCGGAATTTCCTGCAGCACCAGAAGTGGAACACGAAGGATGTAGACTACGGTCTGGGAGATATGAAGAGACTTACAGAGATGCAGCGCAGGTGTAAGACCTCTAAACCTCAGTAGTGTTTATTTGTAGTTGTAACGTATTTCATGACATAGAATGTCTGTTGTTTTGTTGTATGGTTGCTTTCTTAAGCTTAAATCACAATCCGAAAGTTAAAAAAACAGCTCTCTGCACAGGTCAGCTGCTTAAAACTAAAAAACACTAATTATACACCAGATTGACATTAGTAGTACCAGCAGTCAAGTCCTTCTGGATAGAGGTGATTATTCAATATCAGTAATTATGAATATAAATCTCTCATTATGTCCTGCTGTTTGCTTGCTGCACAGCCAAGGTATTAAAAAGACAGAAGAAAGGCAGGCCTAGTCTTTTTGACTCAATTTGTGGAGCCCAAGTTGTTTTTCAATAGATAACTGGTTAGCCTACTAGTATTTTTTTTTATTTTCTTGGTACGGAAAGAAAAGGATGTTAAATCATATTAATTAATGGTCCCGGAAGGATTTGGGATTAAATGAGGAATTACCTTTCGACATTAGAAATTTGCATTTAAATTAAATTTGGCCAACACTGTGACGACCTTACTCCAGATGTACAGTATCTTCTCTTTGTTTTTCGCTTTGTTTTTCTTTGCTTTGAATTGAGATGAAATTGGCCCTTGGTTCCCCTGTACAGGTCAGGTGTTTAGACCCTCACCAGTAATCATTGAACTCTTATCAAAACTTATCTTATCAAACTTTAAGTACTGAATTACTCTCCTACGCACACCGCTTCACAGGCTTACTGTGGCTAGTTACGGATTTGACAATGCCTGGGAAAGGGCTTTAGCAAACAGTGAATTTATAATACTGTAGAAATATAAAACTGTAAAAGATTACAAAGTTAGTTATTACAGTAAGTTAAACCTTTTTGGAGGTATACTTGGTTTTTTTTTAATGCCAGAACTTACCGCTGTCCACCATGTTCCTGGGTTGTCCAGGCCACAGTTGTCGCTGTACTCCAGGCAGCAGGAGTCTGGCACACGGGTGGCATTGTAAACCTCGAACCAGTCTGTGTGGTTGGTTACTCCACAGCAGCGAAACTGCACCGGAGAGAGACAATAAGTCAAGAGAGTCTGGCCTTTTATCATCATGACACTGAAATCCTAATGTTTGATATCAAATAAACATCCTTCGCTGATGGAAACAAAACATATTTATCCGCCAAGAACAAGAGTAATGGTCAAAATAATTCATGCGCTGGGTGTAGAAAACCCTTAATATTCCCTGATATTGAGCTGTAGCCCCTTTTGTACAATCCACATCCCATTTGTCTCGAAGCCCTAAAATCATTTTCTAACTCGCCTGCTTCTTTTTATCTACAGCTTCCCCCTTTGTGATTGGTATGGATTTTTGATAAGGGATCATGGTTTCCACCGCAATTCAATTCATCAGTGTACGTTGTGAAAAGATAAAGTGCCCCTGATGTTTTGTTCATTCCATGGACTTTATTTCCACACAGGAATAATGCTGCCGGGGCCGCTCCCCCACCCCGCTCCCCCACCCCGCTCCGTGCACAGAATAAGGGATTGTGTGTTAATTTAAAACTTGCTCACCCGCTTAAACAATGGATCAAGTTTGCAATTTATCATGAAGTACAGCTGAATTCAAATTACCAGAAAGCATTTGAAGCCTAGTTTTAAAGTTTGAGAACAAATCAAAGGCGTAAAAACTGCACAAAGTCGTAATGCTCAAATGTTTTTGCATTGAAAGATTTACAGCGTTACCCCGTCTGATTTATTGTGCCAGCATTTGGCACGTTGTGGATGGTTTTACTGCTTCTTCTCATGTATGTAGATTCTGTGTGTATTCCATAAGCGGTCATTTATAATATTCAAGGTGAACTTTACTCCAGGGACATCTGCTGTTTTGTCTATTTAGTGACTCAGCATGTATGAAGGAGGCTTGGGAGAGAAGAACAGTGACAGAATGAGAGCTACCTTTTAATGGACTTCATCTCTCTCACACACACACACACACACACACACACACACACACACACACACACACACACACACACACACACACACACACACACACACACACACACACACACACACACACACACACACACAGCTGCCGTGATATGACAAGTAAAAAAGTGCACATTCATGCTTGCACACATGCATTTTCAAACGCTGGCTCATTCAGGCAGATTCTCCTCATGCTATCATCCTGTACGCAGGAATAAACACATTAACACCCACACGCACACATTTGCATAAATCATTTGCATAGCAATACATGTTTCTGTCTCGTTTATGCCTTTTTTTAGTCCCATACAAACACACACTGACTTGCCTTCCAGACACTAGACACATGCATGCACACAGACTTCAGCGTTTACCACTCATTTGCCAATGTAACAAAACTACAAGCTATAATACTGGATCTGGATCTGTCATATGAAAAAAGTCCAAAGAGCACTGAGGTCTCCGATCTATCGTTTGATGTCTCCCAAAAGGCATTCACCAGCCGCAGCAATCCTTAAATCCAAATCTCCGTTTCTTACGTTGTGTTTTCTTTGCAAAGGAACGTGAGAAAATATAAATAAATAATACAAAAGAAAAAGCACTTCAAAGTAAGAGCTGGAAACAAAGATTACCTCATAGAGTCTCATAGAGAATGTGGTGCATTAATCTCTCTGACACCATTCTACCATAGCATTTGGACTAGTAATGCTGCGAGTGTTTGTTACAGTTGGTTGAGATATTTCACACATTTTTACTGGTACTGTGTTATTTTTTTTTAGATTGCCAGTATTTTTTTTTTACCAGCCTGCTTGTAAATGTCAAGATCCCATTAACTACAGGAAAGATTGCACTTTTATTCAAATTTTATATGAAATGGAGAAATGTAAAATCAAATGGCCCTTCAACATTTAACTACTCCCTGTTAATTTAATGTGATCACAGTGGTACAAATGGGGAAACCTTGCCAATAGCAAAAGTAAGCAGTGCCACGTTAAAGCAGTTAAACGTCATGTATCCTTAGCTGATGACAAGGTATTTATGACTTGTCTTGCTAAATGGCATTGGCGTTAATTTTGAATGGGCTGCAATGTTCACAACATGTTTTTAAAGCATCATTACCTCGGCAAACTGTAACTGAGTAGAAGAAAGATGTCTCAAAACATCTGGGGCTTTCTGTCTTAAATATCTTCCAACTTGTGTTTTGAATCAGCACCACCCGCCCCCTCCGGTGATCACACATCTTACATCAGTTTGTACTATCATCCAGGCGTTGGTCAGACCCACGTTTCCCTCTGTGCCAAAGAGCTGGAGGCCCTTCTTCAGATCCCTCTGGGCGTAGTGATCGATCTGAGAAGACAGGACAGGAAAAAACGGTTGTGTCAATCAAGATCATTTAACAGACGTAATTTCTACCTGTGTGAGATTGATTTATGATTTATTGATGGAGGACGCGTGCGTTCCTTTTAAGCATCAAGTGTTTGGAGCAGCTTATTTCCACTTCACCAACTGAGAACAAATGTTACTTGTTAAGTGCTAACAGATAACCACACATATTCTCCATTCTTAACTGGATGCCAAATTATTATTTTTTTTGTCATAAGAAGCTCATATTGCAAAACTGGAAAAAAAATTAAGGAAGCACTAACACTTCAATAGTGGAAAACATTAAGAAAAATGACTTGAGTACTGAAAGGACGATGTCGTAAGAGAGCAACAACGAGAAACAATTTCACACGATATGGAGCTCAATTTACGAAGCTCTGTTAGTAAGTAAGTAAGTAAGTAAGTAAGTAAGTAAGTAAGTAAGTAAGAGCACATTTAAACAACGTGTAGCCTAAGTGCTGTACAAAAAGCACCAAGGTGCTGCATAAAAAAGTAGATAGTCTATAGATTGAGTGGAGGGTTAAATCACCCAGCAAAGTTTTATATGGTAGACCACTGGTTTACAGTCAACTAGAATAGAATAGAAATTAATAAAAATTGATCTTTCTTTCCCATTAGGCCAGAAAATGTGTCTTTGTCTCACCAATAAAAACAATAAACAGTATCGAGAACAAACATATCTCAATAAAAACACACATTACAGCAATATTTGTGCAAAGGTTAATACAACTTATTGAAATCTCTCAGCATGGGGACGTTTTAGTGCTGTTTGTTTATTATATTGATTGCACAAGGTACAACAGATCCCTTATGTATCTTTTTGTCTACCAAATGTGTGAACTATATCAAATTTGGAGTGGAAAGGACGTTTACTGTCATTAAAATGGACTGCATTTTTAATGGGAGGCATTTACATAGCACTTTTCCAATCTTAACGGCTACTCAAAGTGCTTTTACATGGTACCATTCACACACACACACACACACACACACACACACACACACACACACACACACACACACACACACACACACACACACACACATTTATACACTGGCCGAGGTGCCACCTGCTCATCAGATAAACATTCACCCACCGATTGCACAAGGTAAAAAAGATCCCTTATGTATCTTGTTGTTTACCAAAGGTGTTGTATTGCATTATCCAGAAGGCATTATATCAAATTCAAAGTGGAAAGGATGTTTACTGTCATTAAGAACAGACACGTTGATACCTGACTGCCTTCAGTTTCTCTTGCTAAGCAGCACAACTAAATGGACTGACGCTCATACAGCGCTCATATTTCCTCAAGTGTTTTCACATGGTATTACAGTAAGACTAATAACTGTGGGCTGTTAAACAGCCCCCTCTTTTTTATATAACCGAACCCGTTTTTTTAAGGAGTTCTTTAAAGTGTTTTATCCACACCAGTGGTCCCCTTGTGCCCGTGCCCCTCGTAGCACCCATCCTGGGCGCTGCGTTTTAACCCAAACCTAACCATAACTTGTCATGACAAAACCGAATGACACTTACTAAACGAAGCATTATGTCGTAAACGTTTATGACTTGTTTATAATGTTTATGTCACTCTTATGTAGATACCTTCAAGTAAAGTGTAACCTTAGTCCCTGTGCTGTCTTTGTCTCTTGTCGGTACATTGTTTACCCTCGCTGTCATTCTTCCTGGTTGTATTTTCCCCTTTTTATGTCTTCTGGGTTTTTGTTGTGGTTTTTGGATTTTTAGATTTTGGTTTATTTTCCTTGTGCCTGCCTGCCTTCCTTCCTCAGGACACCTTCAGTTAAATCTTTTGTTTAATAAATCCTGCTCTGCAATTTTGGGTCCGAGCCTTGTTTTTCATGACAAAACCTGCTTAAACACACACAAGCTTTGCGCTAAAGTACATACATTCATTTGAAATCAACAATACAATCAGAGAGCGTGGGCGCTATATACAAACAGCAAACACAAACCCCAGGCCCAGATGCACACAGAAGCTACTGAGCCTTGTTTACACATTTCAATCGCATCAGACATCAATTGCATTGATCTCAACTGACCTTGCTCTGTACCACGCTGCAGCCTTTAACTCTATAAGGTGGTGCAGACACAGACCACCTTATTAAATATCTTTATTAAAACACTCAAAGAATACGGCCTTCATGTTGCCAAACAAACATGTTTAATATGGGTTGCTGCATGCATTTAGTGGAGATCCTTGACAGTATAATATTTTAAAGGGATGAACTGAGTCAGTTGTTACGTGCAAAGCCTTCCTACAAATATCGTTCCCTGTTTGACATTTCCATGACAGAAAAGTTATTTTAAGTAGGTGCTACACTGATGAATGATTAATCAAGTTATCTACTTCAATCATATGTTAACAGGCACCCTTCGCTCAATGGTATTTTAAGCACCCAACGTCAACTTCAAGGCAGCGCTGCGACTGTCGACTTCAAGGCCCCTAACCCTAACCTTAACCCTAACTTAATCCTAGTGCCTTTCAGGCAGCGCTGCCTGGAAGACGACGTTGGGGGCTTAAAACACCAAACACCGCAACCTTCCTACAAAGTCGGATTACAGTAAAAAACACAACTTGCTGCTCTTTTGACAGTATTGGTCTTTGCTTCCCATTTTTACCGTAATCTGGAGACACAGATACCTGAAAACATGAAATTTCTCCTGAACTCACCATCAAAATCAGTTTTTGAATAAAGTTTTCTTAAAGCTACCCTGTGTGGATTTTGGCTGCTAATAGTGCTGTTGAGCAATGTCTTTAGAGTGGGTCCCCGTTTGGTTTGAACGTTATGCACGAGCACAATGACGTGGTGATGCAATACAAGATTTCATGCTATTCTACTAATTGACAGCTGGCGGAGGAAACATGCCCAAAAAATGCATCAATATGCCAGCAAGGGTAAGAAAGAAGAAGACTGCAAGTAAGTGGCTGCAGGTTTTCAAAATATTTAAAAAGGCACCTTTGCAAGTGTTTTATGAGGAAGGAAATGCATTCAGCAGTTTGTTGGGGCTCAAGGATACACACAAAAAAAACTCCACAGGGTTCCATAATAATTAGTAATTTTACATTCACAAAGAGTAGCTTTAATAGTTGTTAATGAGTACATTTCAAAAGTTAAAGGTGCAATATGTAATACTGTCAGCTAGCGTTTAAAATAGTCACTGCAGTACAAATTCAAAATAGTGGAGAGAGTCGTCTTCCCTGACCCCTCCTCCCCAAACTCGAAGTTCACGGAGGTTGCCAGGCTGAGACCACAGCATCAATAGTCTCGCTTTATAGACCCTCCTCCAAAGCGCGCTGAAGGAGCATCCACAACAATGTTGCTAGACGCTTGTCTCACATAGCCATTACTTCACAGCACAGTGGAGCTAACGTTAGATGCTGGCTATATTGACAGTCATTAAAGCCTGTGCTCACGCGGAGCTCTGTACCCAACTGACAGATGCACTTTTTTGGCTTAGAATTACGGTAGGAACCGCTAAAAACACAACAACCTCGCCGTCCTCTCCACCCGATGGACAGACACACTTCCTCGGCTTAGAATTATGGTAGGAACCGCTAAAAATAACACTACCTTGCTGTCCTCCCCACTTTATTGGCTTAGAATTACAGCAACAATCGCTAAACACACTGCAAACTCACGGTCCTCTCTTTCCAATTTACAGCCCCCCTCTCTTGGCTTAAAATAACTCACTGTTGTCGGCTACGGCCGCTGAACAGGCTACACGTTGTAAACAGCCGTGGCCTGCTTGCCTGATCCTCCGGTAATGTTAGCAGGGTTAGCCAGGACCAGTCGGGATCACTTTACTGGCTATGTCTCATTTTGTTTTTGCAAGTAACCAAGTTGGGTACTCTAGCTATATAATTCAATGTGAGTACACAAATGTTGAAATGACATAAAATGCCCGTCCCTTGTAGCCGTGATAAATTAGCCTGAAGCTAATGCTTACTGGCTCAGGAGGAAATTAGCCAACTCTCCGTCCTTTTGAGCTCTAAGCTGTCTCCATCTTTCAAATACATCTCCAATATTTACCCGGGGTTTGTTATGTCTCTGGTCACGCAACTGTTAGAAACATGGGTTGGGTAGAATCTATCTCCGTTGAGCCTGTTTGTTTGTTTGCTGCTTTCATGGCTGTCCTAACATTTTTACAGGTATATCTGGCAACCTGGCCTGGCTGTCAAACTAGAACGGAAATTTCAAAAGGAGAAAATACTAATAGCATTGTTGTCAGAAAAGATAGTATTTCAACTTAGCATTTTTCCTTAATATCCTGATGACGCATTGGGGAAATTTTTTGGATTTATTACAGTAAATATATTACATGTTGGACCTTTAAACATGTTACCATAAAATTTGAGTGAAGCTGACTTCACATCATGTAAAGTGTCTTTGCAGTGTTAGGTGAGTTGAGCCATTTCTTTCAAAGTCACAGATTTAAGAGGCGGCGTTCTTCTCGTAAGATCACATGAAGAAAACAGTCAGAGCCCCGTCAAGAAATGTGATATCTGCCACAACAGGTGATGTCTACCTGTACGCCCTAGTTTTATTTAAGTCAGTATTATTTATTAAAGGTCATGAATGCCTGCAGGTATGTGTGAAGCAGTTTTATTAAACTAGTGGCTGTGGGGTAAAATGTGCCATATACCCCGGGGAGCCATATGTTCAGCTTACTGTATATTCACCACTCTAATACTACAGAGATATCACCATGCCAGACCGCTGAACCTAAAACCAGCGGTGGAACGTGAGTACATTTACTCAAGTACCGTACATAAGTACAATTTTGAGGTACTTTACTTGAGTATTTCCATTTTAAGTTTACTTTATACTTATTCTCCACTACATTTATTTGACAACATTACACATTCAGGTTATTAATAGAAAATATAAATTAACTTCTAATAAATGATTATTATGATTATTATAGATTAAGCTACCCGGTAGAAATTTAAGACTTTTTAACATTTTGTAAAAGGATTTTACACTGTGGCAGTTACTTATAGTAAAATATATGATGATATGTATGATATATACTTTTTCCAACACTGCGTAAAACAGAAATAGGCTCATAACCTAGCCAACAAAAAAATCTGCTGAAACAGACAAAAGACAAAGTTACTCTGAAAAGACATATTGAGGAAATTAAGAATAGGACACAGGTTCTCAATCTTTTTTTAGCTAAGAAGCCCTTACAAGATAGAGAATATACCAGGGACCCCCTCATGTACAGTATATGTACCTTGGAATAATTTGACGTAGCCTTTTTTTTACACTTCTATAGTCTTAGTTAGTTGGAAATTAAATACAAATTTGTATATGATGATAATTTAAATGAATGAATCTGAAAACTTTTCACAGACCCACTGGCAGAGTGCCACAGATCCCATTTTGAGAATCATGCCTATAAGCTGCTGCATGACGTCCCAACTCTGGCACAAGGCAACATGCAAGCTGTCAGATGTAGGAATCTAGCTGAGAAAGCCCTTTTGTCCCATGTGAGTGGACTGGATAAAGTTTTCTGAAGCTGTGAACATACAAAAATGAGAAAAGAAAAAGAAAAATACTTTTTATTCAAATCTAAGTAGGTCATTATAGTAAAGACTGACTCCTGTGAAAGTGTGGCAAGCACACTGTGCCTAAGCCAAGGCTGTACTTTTAGCTCAGTATTGATGTTGTCCTCAGGACTTCAGTCGCCCTTTAACTACACCAGGCAAGTCAAAGACGGGCCATCAATTATTTATATGGCGGGGATACAAGGAGAGATAAGAGACGTATATGGAGAGGAGAGGAGAGGAGAGGAGAGGAGAGGAGAGGAGAGGAGAGGAGAAACAGATAGAGACATGTGGATTTAAAAAGGAGAATAGAGGTGGGGAAGAGAGTGAGTGAAGGACAAATGTAAACAGGGGGAAAGAGAAGAGAGAGAAGGCAATGAAGGGCAGAATATGTACAAAGTAAAAGCAAATGCATTGTGGGGCAGATGAAGTGGTTATAGGAGTCCCAAGATAACAGTATAGCAAGCAGAAAAAGGGAGCTTTCAATCTCTGACAGGCCAGGAGAAAGGACATTATGTTTGAAAGAAACACAAGAAAGAGATTTCAGAGGGGAGGAAATAATGAGAGGGAAAATGGCTCAATTTACTTGCTCTTTCCAAACAGTGATATCCATTACCAACCAGTGTCATAAATGTAGGAGGATCACAGAATCAGAGATATAGTAAAATAGATAAAAGCATTAAAAAAGAGGAAAGATCTGTCATCATATTCCCCGCGGATGTACCATAGACACATCATTTCACTCTCAGACGCCAAACTGCATAAAACATGTCCTACTTCCTCTCCTACAATGACTTTATTGATTCAAAAAAATGAGGATTTTAGATTAAATTGCTGCCTTTAAGATGTGAATTCATCACTTCAGCGGCTTTGCACATCAGGATCATTTCAAATCATGGTTGTATTAAATGATTGATATAAAAAGTCATACTTTCTGAATGTACCGAACTATCCCACTGGGTTTCTGCGTTCCTCACCTATTGGGTGCCCAGGAATAGGCTGGTTTCCTGCAAATGCTTTCATTTCATCCTTCCTCCGAGGGAGCCCAGATTACATTCCCCGGACTCTGACCCAATTTAGACTAAATTCAGGGTTTTTTCAAGGGCAGTTTGACTGCAGACATACAGTTCTATACTCTAGTCTGACTTGCATGCGCTTTATTTCCCCCGGCTTGAGCTTAAATCTTTGGAAGTATTGCACTGCATTTCAAAAAAGAGTTATAGGGGAATGCCACCCTTCTGAAGAATCCACATATGTTATTCCTATGCCTCAGGACAGATCGGTCAATAACTGTGAACTTAGACAACTCTTCTTTGAAGCTAGAAACTCAAGAACTAACCCTTAAATTTGTAAAGTGGGATGTGAAATCTGTCGGTGCTCCTCAGATAATGAATGGGACAACCAAGTCACAAATTCAAGGCTTCTGTCTGACTTTTAATTCTGTCCAGGGGCACAGTAATAACATACGTGAATAATTTAAACTGTGTGGCATCCCCCTTTAAGTGACTAATCTTAGTCCTTAGCTGGGGCAAATCAATTACAATCCCAGATGTCCATCCTCTGCTTCTAATCAGTTCCTGATTAACACTTGGCAAACCATGTGAGTAGACAATCAATGCCACTAACGGCGGGGGGGGGGCGGGGGGGGGAGCAGTGAACTAGCAGAATCGCATCAGTAAGGTATAATACTTAAACATCTTTAATCAAGGTAGTAGTAAGGTGATGAATTAAACAAAAACACAAGGTCAAAGCTCATTATCAGAGGTTTAACAGAAACTTCCATTGTGTTTTTACTTGTTTATTGAAACCTGGAATTCAACACAGAAATCCTTGTTTTCATGGCCTGATCTTTTCATGCTGATGCTTCAAAGAAAGTGAAGTATGAAACTATTTTGATGCGTAACTGAAATACTCTTAAAAGCTTTTGCCTGTAGCTATTGACAACAACAGGTACATTATTCTGAAGCTGGCATCTGATGCCTTTATTCTGCCCTGAATCATTTTACATTACAGTATTTTGATTCTTTTTCTGAGGTTTTATCACCCCTTATCTGCTGATTCTCCTTCTCTGTAGTTTAGTCAGACAGTAATGGACTTTTATGTAGTATATGTACAGCCTAAATATTTGACGTTAATTTTTGTACAGCCTAGATATTTGGCGTCTAGTCTTCGTAGCTCCTCATAAGAAAGCATCAAGCAGGGAGAGGCGAGGCCATTAAACGATAATAACTACCCTCGTATAGGGGAATGTAGAATCTAGAGCCTACTTTTGGATATTGGTGTTTTTAAATGCTGTATGAACAGCAGAAGCAACAGCAGCAAAAAAGGACAGCATAGCTGAAAAAGTGCTTTGGATATATGTTGCAGTGAGAGTCATCTTAGCAAAGTGACTGACTGGAGTTGACTGCCTGAACTCACTCTTTTATTCATTTGTTTCTTGAAGTTAATGCATATATATATATATATATATATATATATATATATATATATATATATATATATATATATATATATATATATACAGTACAGGCCAAAAGTTTGGACACACCTTCTCATTCAATGCGTTTCCTTTTTATTTTCATGACTATTTACATTGTAGATTCTCACTGAAGGCATCAAAACTATAAATGAACACATATGGAATTATGTACTTAAAGCGCCCATATTCTGCTCATCTTCAGGTTCATAACTGTATTTTAAGGTTTTACCAGAATAGGTTTACAAGGTTTAATTATCTAAAAACACCATATTGTTGTTGTACTGCACAGCTCTCTCTCACTGCTGTAGATCCTCTTTTCACCTGGTTTCTGTTTTAGCTACAGAGTGAGACCTCTTTTCTTCTTCTTCTTCTGTACTATCTTTGATTGCACTCGCACATGCTCAGTAGCTCAGATGTAGCTCATGTCAGCTAGCTAACTCTAGAGACAGTAAAAGAAAGGCTGTTTCTCCAACTTTGGTCAGTTACAAGGCAGGATCAGCTGGGAGACTTCTAAACCAGGGAGCACATGTAAGTAGTTCTTTTAGAGATTATGGTGAACTTGTGTGTGTTGTAGCAGTGCTTTGCTATTGAGAACGACGTAGCATGCTAGCGTTAGCATTAGCGTTAGCATGCTAACGCTAACGCTACGAGCTAACGGTTGTGGTTAGCCAGCTCATTTCGGACTGAGACGTCACAGTCCGAGCCGATTTTGACCAGCTCACCAGGAGACTGAAGGCAGGACACATTCAGAAACCGTATCTCACTCAGAACAGCATGGATGGATTTATTTCAAAGTCTGTATGTGTGTGGAAGCACCAGAGACACAAAAGAACACCCCAAATCACCAGAAAAAGTGATTTTTTCATAATATGGGCACTTTAACAAAAAATTGTGAAATAACTGAAAACATGTCTTCTATTTTAGATTCTTCAAAGTAGCCACCCTTTGCTTTTTTTATTAATAAGGGAAAAAATTCCACTAATTAACCCTGACAAAGCTCACCTGTGAAGTGAAAACCATTTCAGGTGACTACCTCATGAAGCTCATTGAGAGAACACCAAGGGTTTGCAGAGTTATCAAAAAAGCAAAGGGTGGCTACTTTGAGGAATCTAAAATATAAGACATGTTTTCAGTTATTTCACACTTTTTTGTTAAGTACATAATTCCACGTGTGTTCATTCATAGATTTGATGCCTTCAGTGAGAATCTACAATGTAAATAGTCATGAAAATAAAGACACATTCACATTCAAACACATTGAATGAGAAGGTGTGTCCAAACTTTTGGCCTGTACTGTATATATATATATATATATATATATATATATATATATAGTTTTTTTCTAGTCTTAGAGACCACTCAAAATGCTTTACAAGCCACCATTCACGCACAGAAGACGCTGTTTCTATGCTGTTTTACAGCAACTTTATTAATATTTATCTCTAGTTATTGTTGTTTTTATACTTTTTCTTAGTAACATGTATTATTATTATGGTACTACCTGCTCATCGGAAACGATAAACATGTTGCAGGCAGGGGGCCACAGATTGAACCGCCAACCTTCTGATTAGTGGACGACTGCTCTACTTCCTGAGCCACAGCCGTAAACATTGTTAAATTAAAGTACGAAAAGTTATGAAGGAGATAACAATTGTAGATTCACAAACTCTCCTAGTTTGCAGTTGGCCTCTCTTTGACTCGTCAGCTGGCTTGACTGAGTTGTGATTGACAAAAAATGCTACTGTATCGGCTGAATTATTCATTTTGGAGAGAAACCAAGACAAACCACAGCTCAAGAAATACTGAGGTCACAATTCCTGTTTTCCCCATATAGACATTTTAAACAAGCAACCAAAAAATCTACAAAATTATTACATTTAGTTATATTTTCTCCCAATGTGTTATATTAATATGGTATATTAATTCAACTGGTAAACATTTGTTATATCCCTAATGTTTCAAAGCCTTCTCCTGGAATATAAATATGGTAGAGACATACAAATCCCTGTATTTCAATTAGTGTTAATTTTGTCACCTATTTTTAATTTAGTCTTAGTCTTGTGCCAAATGTCCTTGTTAGTTTTAGTCATTCATATACGTACAGGCCAAAAGTTTGGACACACCTCTTTCAGTGTGTTTCTTTATTTTCATGACTATTTACATTGTAGATTCTCACTGAAGGCATCAAAACTATGAATGAACACATATGGAATTATGTACTTAACAAAAAAATGTGAAATAACTGAAAACATGTCTTATATTTTAGATTCCTCAAAGTAGCCACCCTTTGCTTTTTTTGATAACTCTGCAAACCCTTGGTGTTCTCTCAATGAGCTTCATGAGGTAGTCACCTGAAATGGTTTTCACTTCACAGGTGTGCCTTGTCAGGGTTAATTAGTGGAATTCTTTCCCTTATTAATAAAAAAGCAAAGGGTGGCTACATTTTTTTGTTAAGTACATAATTCCATATGTGTTCATTCATAGTTTTGATGCCTTCAGTGCAAACAATGTAAATAGTCATGAAAATAAAAAGGAAACGCATTGAATGAAAAGGTGTGTCCAAACTTTTGGCCTGTACTGTATCTGTTTTTGTTAGTCAAGTTTTAGTCGACTAATAGTCTTGTCATTTTAGTCTAGTTTTAGTCAAAAGAGAACTCAAGGTATCTTAGTCAAGTTTTAGTCAAAACATTTTAGTCTTTTTTAAAATAAATTATTTCTGAGATTATTTCTGATAACCATTTCAGTCAAATAGTTATATAAAAATAAATAATATAATGTTATATAAATATTGAGCCTCTTCCTTATTTCACCAGTAAATTCCTGTTAAACAACAAAAACAACCACTGGATGGGAAAAGGGTATTTTACAATAACTTTGAATGCAGCACAAAACTGGCGAGGTATATTTCAAGTGAATACGCCTCGTATTCGTATGTGTTGTTTTTCAGACAATTGCAGCTACAAACTGTCGTACGTCTCGGTGTTGGAATCCTACACAGTGAAATACAGACAAACTTTTACACCGTTTAGCTGTCAGCATTTTAACCATGTTTACTCCAGCTGCTAGCTAACGGTAGGCTAACGTTACCTGCTGCCAAGTGTAGTATTAACTAGTGTCCCATGCAGCGAGGTTTCGGTTGCCTCTAACATCCGTTAATGAGCATCAGAGAGAAGGGCAGGCTTTTAAGTGGCACAGAAATCCGCGTAGCTATTCGGTCCGGTAGCTAACGGTCGTTAAGGCACCTGTCGGTGCCGTATTAGCACCGGGTCTCGGTACCCAACCCTAGTAACAGCTGAATATTCTATCTCACGAAAATGAAGAGGAAGGAAAACATTTTAGTCTCGTCTTTTTTCGTCAACAATAATGCATGTTACTTTAGTCTTAGTCAGCGTTTTTCGACATTGGCACAGTCTCGTCATCGTCTTAGTCATGGAAAAAAGGTCATTTTTAGTCTCGTCTCATCTGACAAAATTAACACTAATTTCAATTAAAGTAAATTCAATTTGTATTTACTTATCTATTGTCCCCCAAAATAAATCCCCCCAAATTCCCAGAAAAAATATTGAGGACAGCTCTGAACCCTGAACAGAAGTTAAGACTTATCGCAACCCCTGAAACAGTATGGTATGATGAAAGTGAATAGGAACTTGTTTGTACATGATTATCAGCTTCTCATTCACAGTGATGGAGTTCCTTTCAAACATAATTCAAAGTTTAAAAGTCTTGAAAGATAATTGTTGGAATATGGATATAGAAATATTAGTAATTACATCATTTTCACTTAAATTTCACTTAACTCATTTTATCCAAAGCAGCCCAGTACATTTCAACTTTATTTCCATTGTGATGTTTTCAACAGAAGTCAAACTCCCAGCCTGTCTGTATTAGTGCCTTACTGCTCTGTCTATTGGCCTAAAGAACCAGTAAAGCCTTGGAAGATATTGCAACATGTTCAGCCGAGGCTAATGTTTGACACTGCTGTCAGAGGGGTTTTAACCTTTGCAAGCTCTCTTTGGATTTCAATTTTGTCCTTTTAACCTGGTGCCGTTTCACCAGATGTATGCACCAGAAAGAAAAGGAGAAGACAGAAGTGCAATACATGACTCCTTTCAGCTAAGTAATCACACTTTGTTTGTTTGAATAAAATCATTTCTAATATGTATCCCAAAGCAACTTTACAAACCAAGAACATAAAGTTAAGAATGAGATCTAAAAGACCAAGTAGTCTGAATCAAGAGGAGCAAAAGGGAAACAACTCCAGCATGGTCAAAAGCTTGTCAGGTTCACAGGAAAAAATGTACAGTACAAATTACAGTGTAAATATTATGCACAGACGGGGAGTGAAACACAAACTGTAAACTACACTGTTCTGAGTGTAGAAAGGATGAACACTGTAGTAATGCAGCTTTTCCCCACATTTTTAATGCTTTGGCAGTTCAAAAGTACCCAGCTGGTAATGATATGAAGAGACCCCCCCTCCCCCCCAGGAAGAGTGACAGCATCAGTCGCTTCATCAAGTGCCTCAAAATGACATCCAGTATGTTTGCTTTCAAGTGACAAAGCCCTCTGACATTGTTATACAGCAAAAAAAGTCTGTGGGGAGAAGGTCTGGCTGGATTGATGGGTCAACAAAACATCGGACTTTAACCAGGAAGAGCGCTGTTGGCTTCCCATTTCAAACAGTCAACGTTGCTTGTTTTTAGTGTATAAAATGATTTGAATCTTTTTTTTTTTTTTTTTAGATAATATTCTCTTAAAAAGACGTTAAAATAATAGCTATTTGTATTAAAGACGTAAGTGCAACATTATCTATAAAATATCAGGTCTGTATCAAACTAAGTATGATTTAAAGCAACATTATGCAACTTTTTTACCTTTAAAATGAGTGCTTCAAAATCATTTTGATGCTACACCGACTTGTCATTCCCACGCCACGCCCCAAATGGCGGTTAACAAAGCGGGTACAATCTGTTTTAGCTACAGAGTGAGGCATCGCACTTCTGTTCCATCTTTGTTGGGAGTCGCACATGCGCAGTAGCTGCTAGCCAGTCAGAAGCAGAGTATGAGGGCGTGCCACGCTAGCAGCTAGGAGAGCATTATAAGGTGTGTTACAAAGTGATGCACGTTTGCAACGGAAGTAAAGGCTGGACTACAATAGAGCTGTTTGGAGCAGTTTGTGAACAGTGTTTTCTGATGGTAAGTCCCTTTGGGTTGGACTTTGGGCTTTTTCACTTTGTAAACCTATAAAGTGCACAAAGAAGATATATAACACAATAAAGGAAAGGGAAAAAGCCAAAAAGCATAATATGAACACTTTAAGTAGGCTTAAGTAGGCCTAGGTGTTACCCCCACTTCTGGAACCAAACCTACACCCAATAAAAACCCTATATACGTTAAGTTATGCGGTCAGAAACTTTTTTTTGTTTTCACATGGACATGCTATTTAAACATCAAATACTAATGTACTAAATCATTACACTGTAATTTGCGGGTTGTAAATCTAAAGCATTACCGATTTGAGTTCAGTTTCTCACTGCATCTGGCTGAGGTGTGTTCATGTTTATACAAATGTTTTTGTAGGAGTGGTGACATATTTGCTCTCGTGTTTCTTCATACAGTAGTATCAGGAACTTTGCTAAATTGCAATTTAAAGTTTTTATAATTACCATCTTTGCAATTCCTCAACATTATCTGCAGCACTCAAACAGCACACTCACTTTTCACATTTATTCACGGACACAAACAAATGTCCTGTCTGTTTGTCGATCATCTCAATTTGTCTCTCATATTAACATTGCCCTGACGTGGGTGTATTTTAGCAATGCGATTAGCCAGGGGAGTTTATCTAATTGCATTTCTCCCAGTCTACTTGAAATGAAAATTTGTCGGGCTTGAAATGTATTCAGACAGGGGTGCTGCATTTTGATATCTTGACAAGCTAAAATGTTTTGACGGCTAATGCAGGAACAGTAATGATGTGGAAAAAGTGGAGCTATCGGGCTTGAAATGGGATTTCAGAACGTCTCACATGTCGTACGTCTGCGTTTTTAAATAGATGATGCTTGTAGTTAGCTTTACCGCATGAGTGGTTGCACTTCACCTGCAGTGGATACCTTTTCCATTTCCTTCTCCTTATCATATTATTTCAAATTAAGTCTAACAGCAGCGGAATAGAGCCAAGAAGTGAATATAGTGATGTGAGAGTGACAGCAAAAACAGATCCTGGTTCTCCGGAGAAATGATGCATGTCAACACAATATACCATGAGACATCTTCTCACTGGAAAAACTAGATTTTTGTTTTTAAACATCCAACAGAATGAAACACAGTGATTTACGCAGCAGTAAGATAGTGAGGGCAGGTCTTTGTTTAGATATGCATGAAAGATCCCCTAAGATAAAGTAACGCTCACTACAACTGCACTATTTATTATTCATAGATATATATCAATATCAAATCTATCTATCTATCTATCTATCTATCTATCTATCTATCTATCTATCTATCTATCTATCTATCTATCTATCTATCTATCTATATATCTATCTATCTATCTATCTATCTATATATATACATATATAGATGTTCTCTACTCTCTCCCTCCCTCTGTCTGTCCTAATTGCAGGAGTGGAGTCTGGTGTGCGGGAGTCACCCCTCATTTCCACCAACTGCGGTACGGCTGCGGATCAGCTCTGCTCCGTGTCGGCTCCGTGCTCCGCCATCCTTAAATACCCGCCAGGTCCGGATTTGTTGTCTCTGCGTATCTCCTCCGGAGGGTTGCGGATCGCCGGAGCTGGGACGGAGTCGGAACGCAGCCGTTCAGTGAAAAGACACACATTGACTTTAATGGAAACCTATTGAGTCTGCCGCCTTTCTGGAGCTGATCCGCAGACGTTCTGCAGTTGGTGGAAATTGGGGGTCAGGGTTCCAGCTTCCTCTTATCTACCACAATCAACCTCCACCTCATACAGCCGGTCATTCCTTCACTCTGTGTCAGATCATAGACAATACTACAGTTAGTCTCGCTCCAGACAAACCTTTGCCTATCTGTTTAAGTCTACTTGTATGTTTGCCTGTCCTGATTCCTTTTCTTGTGCCTCCAGCTGCCATTGGTACCTGACTCCTGCTACTGCTCCACTCCTGCCATATACCGAACCAGAACCACCGCCACTGGACCCCGTTTGTAATGTCTCTCTCTGACGGACCCGCTCCTTCCCGGAATTCACCTGACCTGTTCTCCACCCTGGAAACCTGGGCTTGCCTCCCCATTATATATATATATATATATATATATATATATATATATATATATATATATATATATATATATATATATATAATAAATTATAACAAAGTAGAAGAGCAGAACAGAGCAAATGCTTATAGTCTGTTACAAAACCAGACTAAGTGCCTATAGTCATGGTTGTGGCTCTGTAGAGCTTAGCAGGTATAAAGTTTCTTAGTTGAGCTTGTTAATTATCTCTGATTACAACTACGTACATTTTAGTGTATTAGTGTGTCTAGACCTTTGATTAATTGTGTTTAAACTGCTCACAAAGGCTTATAGAGGGGGTTACGATAAAGTATTACTGATTTTTAATAGCAGGCATTTGTAAAGTTTTACGAATGGCGCCATCAGAACAAAATACATGGCCACTACATCTGCTGTTCTAGATGCAGTAGTTGCCATGATTCATTTTAACAGCTCTCGTACCCTTTGGGTTAGTGGATGAGGTCTTTTGGGGATCCAACCTGACCATAGCTCTTCATGACTGCATTTTTACAGCAGCATTACCTCACCTTGACTCATCCCAAAGCACACAAAGCAGATAGGAAATCACCTCCATGGCTGCCAGCATGACAGGCCAGCCGTCAACCACTGAGCTGCAGAGGAAATACCTCATGATGCATTGACCTGATAACTAACAGCATGTAGAGGTGAGAAAACAAATGATCCTGGCAGGATGAGCCACACTGTAGGTACACTCTGAAATGAGGGTCGTGGTATGATGACTTTTTCTGTTGTTTTGTTTTTATGAGAAAGTTGCCAGAAGAGAGTAACAGAGGGGTCATGCTGTCCTAAAGCAGATTTAAAACCACATGTATCTGTAAACAGTCTTTAATGTCAGAGAAGTCAATAGGACATACCAGCGTGCATCCATAAAACATTTTTTTTTGCCAATAAAATACCTGAGTACTGACACGGTACTACAGTAGAATACAAACTAGTTTTTCTAACAGAAAAAACTAAAATCTTATTTCCATTTAAAAGAAGCCAGGATTCTGAAATGCTCAAGCCAAAAATAATCGTGTTTATATTTTTGTTCAGAATTATGATTTAAATCAGCAAATGTCTTATCAAACAATAAGTAAACAGGATTATAAATGTAAGATAAGAATTTGATGCCAAGTTTCAGTACTCCACAGTTTCTCTGTGCTATTGACACATTTAGGTCATAACTTTGAAATGGTTTGAGGTTTGCTAACCAGCTTCACATATCACCAAGTATACACCATAAAAATAAATACACCTTTGGCTTTATGGTAAGCAATCAAAACAAATATAAAAAAAGATAAATATATCCAAACAGAGATAGATACATCAGTTTCTCCACTCAAAGGAGCCTAGATTATAATCATAGACTGTAAAAAAAATGATGGACGTAGAAACACTGACCTCACCCATTGATTTGTGGACTACTGTTTTGAAACCTTAAAGGAACACGCCGACTTATTGGGAATTTAGCTTATTCACCGTAACCCCCAGAGTAAGACAAGTCGAAACATATCCTTCTCATCTCTGTGCATGCTGTAACGCTGTCTGACGGTTCCAGCATTAGCTTAGCCCAGCACAGATCCTGCAGGTAACTGGTTCCAACTAGCCTACTGCTCGAATTGTGACAAGTGACAAAACGCTAACATGTTCCCTATTTACATGTTGTGATTTAGAGTTTGACGCGTGTCGTAAAAAAACCTTAACATGAGACACAGCCATCTTCTATCCGTAAACAAACCGGGAACTATATTCTCAGATAGGCTTGCTGCGATCATATCACTCCGCCCAAGTACTATATTCTTCCGCATGAGAATATAGTTCCCGGTTTGTTTACGGTTAGAAGATGGCTGTGTCTCATGTTATGTTGTTTTTTGTACACGCTGTGACTCTACAAATCACAACATGTAAATAGGAACATGTTGGCGTTATTTTGTCACTTATTCGGAGCAGTAGGATTACTGGAACCATTCACCTGCCTGTTCTGTGATGGGCTGATGCCGCTGGAGACGTCAGACAGCTTTACAGCACACACGGAGATGAGAAGGGTATGTATCGACTTGTGTAACTCTGGTGGTTACGGTGAATAAGCTAAATTCCAAATAAGTCGGCGTGTTCCTTTAAGTTTGGCAGTTTGGTCATCGTCGTCTTGATTTTTTTAACCCAGATGTGAATATTTTTAGACAAGAGGGTGGAGATGGGGAGGATGATCAGAGGTGTCAAGTAACGAAGTACAAATACTTCGTTAACTTACTTAAGTAGAAATTTTGGGTATCTATACTTTACTGGAGTAATTATTTTAGAGCATACTTTTTACTTCTACTCCTTACATTTTCACGCAATTATCTGTACTTTCTACTCCTTACATTTTAAAAATAGCCTCGTTACTCATATTTCAGTTCGGCTTGTTTTCATTCCAGCTCGTCAGTCATCAAAAACACACACACAAAAAAACCTCTCCAAATCGCTCCATCCGGAGAGAGTGAATGTGATTGTGGTTGGATAAGAAGTATAAACATAGCTATTCCGACACCCTATTGGTTTGTACGCGATCCATAACACCTGTACAGACCCGGTGCTAATAAGCCACCGGGCCCTAACGACCGTTATCTACCGGACCGAATAGCAACACGGATTTCGGTGCCTTATTTAGGAGCCAGTTAAATGCCTGCGCTTCTTTCTGATGCTCCGAAAACGGACGTTAGAGGGAACTGAAACATCGCCGCACGGGAAGCGGGTATAAGTTAGCAGCAGGTTTGATATTCGCAGGATATTCGTTTTCGACCTACCCCCATTCAGTGTCTTCAATAAAATTCCACTACATTACTAGTGTAGTATGTTGAGGACAGCTTAGGACACTTTGTCAAAAAAAAAAATCACAATGGTATTTGTTGTCGCTACCGATTTACAAGCGAAAACAGCACTTCAATCTATGTTCCGGCTGTTGGCTGAGTTAGGGACCGTCTACAAATTACATTACTCAGGCTGGTGACATAGACTACTGGGATTCTTTCAGGAAAGAAATCACCAAAAATCACCAAAAGTACATTTTTCTCATTCTGATTGCTGTAGTACTTGCCAATGGTAAGCCTTTACTTACTACAGGTCATATTTTTCTCATATGTCACATTATAGTGAAACGGGATGGAATTAAAAGTTTAAAATATTCACTAAAAATCAACAAAAGTACATTTTCTCATTCTGATTGCTGTAGTACTTGCCAATGGCAGGCTACTACTTACTACAGGTCATATTTGTGTCATATGTCACATTATAGTGAAACGGGATGGAATTAAAAGTTTAGAATATTCACTAAAATCAACAAAGTACATTTTCCTCATTCTGATTGCTGTAGTACTTGCCAATGGTAAGCCTTTACTTACTACAGGTCATATTTTTCTCATATGTCACATTATAGTGAAACAGGATGGAATTAAAAGATTAAAATTATCACCAAAATAAACCAAAGACATTTTCTCATTCTGATTGCTGTAGTACTTGCCAATGGCAGGCTAGCTACTTACTACAGGTCACATTTTTCTCATATGTCACATTATAGGGAAACGGGATGGAATTAAAAGTTTAAAATATTCACTAAAAATCAACAAAAGTACATTTTCTCATTCTGATTGCTGTAGTACTTGCCAATGGTAAGCCTTTACTTACTACATGTCACATTTTTGTCATATGTCACATTATAGTGAAACGGGATGGAATTAAAAGTTTAAAATATTCACTAAAAATCAACAAAAGTACATTTTCTCATTCTGATTGCTGTAGTACTTGCCAATGGTAGGCTACTACTTACTACATGTCACATTTTTGTCATATGTCACATTATAGTGAAACAGGATGGAATTAAAAGATTAGAATTATCACCAAAAATCAACCAAAAGACATTTTCTCATTCTGATTGCTGTAGTAGCTGCCAATAGTGGGCTGCTGGTTACTACAGGTCATATTTTTTTCATACGTCACATTATAGTGAAACGGGAAGGAATTAAAGTTTAAAATATTCACCAAAAATCAACCAAAATACATTTTCTCATTCTGATTGCTGTAGTAGCTGCCAATAGTGGGCTACTACTTACATATGACATATGACAAAAATGTGACCTGTAGTAAGTAGTAGCCTGCCTTTGGCAAGTACTACAGCAATCAGAATGAGAAAATGTACTTTTGTTGATTTTTAGTGAATATTTTAAACTTTTAATTCCATCCCGTTTCACTATCATGTGACATATGACACAAATATGACCTGTAGTAAGTAGTAGCCTGCCATTGGCAAGTACTACAGCAATCAGAGTGAGAAAATGTCTTTAGGTTGATTTTTGGTGATAATTTTAATCTTTTAATTCCATCCTGTTTCACTATAATGTGACATATGAGAAAAATATGACCTGTTGTAAGCAAAGGCTTACCATTGGCAAGTACTACAGCAATCAGAATGATAAAATGTACTTTTGTTGATTTTTAGTGAATATTTTAAACTTTTAATTCCATCCTGTTTCACTTTAATGTGACATATGACAAAAATGTGACCTGTAGTAAGTAGTAGCCTGCCATTGGCAAGTACTACAGCAATCAGAATGAGAAAATGTCTTTTGGTTTATTTTTGGTGATAATTTTAATCTTTTAATTCCATCCTGTTTCACTATAATGTGACATATGAGAAAAATATGACCTGTAGTAAGTAAAGGCTTACCATTGGCATGTACCACAGCAATCAGAATGAGAAAATGTACTTTTGTTGATTTTTAGTGAATATTTTAAACTTTTAATTCCATCCCGTTTCACTATAATGTGACATATGACACAAATATGACCTGTAGTAAGTAGTAGCCTGCCATTGGCAAGTACTACAGCAATCAGAATGAGAAAATGTACTTTTGGTGATTTTTGGGGATTTCTTTCCTGAAAGAATCCCAGTAGTCTATGTCACCAGCCTGAGTAATGTAATTTGTAGATGGTCCCTAACTCGGCCAACAGCCGGAACATAGATTGAAGTGCTGTTTTCGCTGGTAAATCGGTAGCGACAACAAATACCATTGTGATTTTTTTAAAAACTCCTTCTTCCCTCAAAAAAAAAAACAAAAAAAGGACATTGTGATTTTTTTTAAAAAACCTTTCCCTCTCCCCAAAAAAAAACACAACAAAAGTAGTGGAGGTTGGGGTAGGTCGAAAACGAATATCCTGCGAATATCAAACCTGCTGCTAACTTATACCCGCTGCCTACGTGTCACCTTTTCAGCCCTTCTGAGTTTGCAGGTATGATTTTAATATAACATTATTATAGTCATATGATTTTGTCCCTGCGTTTTAGAGTTAAGCTGTTGTCCTTTATGGCATTTCTCCCCCTTACATCAGGGGTCTTGAACGTTTTTTAAGCCAAGGACCCCATAACTTAAAGTGAGATGTAGCAGGGACCCCCTACTACACATTGTATGAAATTAAGTTGCATATTAAACTGGGCCTACAATAACTGTTAGGGTAACCTAAAGCCTTCTTACATACCTTTTTTCATAAGCTATTAAAATATTAATTGTTGCCATGATTTTATAAATCATATTTTAATGTTACGTGGCACAGTAAATCTAGGATTAACTGTATCTGTGGGCTGATATCTTAGTGACTACCTTACCTGTAGGCCAGTAAGCCTATCATCAGTGGGAATTTATATTTGCTAATAATATGTTGGAAGTATGTTAAGGCATTTTTTTTTAATTTTTTTTTAAAGACTCAAAAATGTACAATAATTTGGAGGCCCCCCTGCAATGACTCTGAGGACCCCCTGTTGAAGATCTCTGCCTTACATTACTTTTACTTTTATACTTTAAGTAGTTTTGAAAGCAGTACTTTTACACTTTTACTTAAGTAAAAAGCTTGAGTTGATACTTCAACTTCTAAAAAAGTCTTTTCAAACCCTAGTATCTATACTTCTACTTGAGTAATGAATGTGAATACTTTTGACACCTCTGAGGATGATGCAGACAAGCTAGTGTTGTTTATGGTTGCAATGGTGTTGCTCTAAGATAAATGCTAAAGAGGGAAAGTTACAGATTTTCACCTGGCTGAAGGGAGTCAATGGGAGGAGTTTAACCGGCAGATAAATGCGGACCTCCGGGTACTGGGGCCATATTTATCTGCGTACGGCAGAACACAGAAAATTGGCAAACTTTCTCGAGTTACCAGCTAACGCTACCACTAGCTAGTGTTAGGTTATAAAAAGTTAAACCATTGGTGATGTCTGATAAAAATATACTTTTAGTTAAATGAACACTGAATCAATACCGATTGCATCACACCACACTAATCAGCATTTGACTGCCTCACTCCAACCTAGTTTCTAAAGAATTAATTAGGTTATGTCTGTTATTTAGCATGAAAGTAGATGCTCTAGGAGACTTATTGTTTAAACAACTTTGGGAGCCACTCCCTGCTAAGCCAGACTGATTAGAACAAAGAAAATGTGTATCTCTGTAGAATTGGCACTACCATGATAAACAACCTTTGTTTGTGACCTGGAGTGAACCTGACATCAGAGGTGTGTCCTTAACCTGAGAGACAGGAATATAATTCGGAAACAGAGGTGATCTCAGGACTGCAGACCTGGGACCCGACAAGGGAACAAGGTTCTGCAGTCCGCTGGTTGCAGTGTATTGTTTTGTAATGTATCATGACTGATTGCCGTAATTCCTGAAGAGGAGACATGTCATTTCAGTCCACTGCTGGCAGTGTTTTCATGTTTTATGTTTGATTGTGTTTTGACTGTCGTTTTCATCGTGTTGTTTTATTAAACCTTTTGTTTAACTTTCAATTCGACCCCAACCTCTCCTTCCTCCTCAGAAATCGAACGATCATGTAATTTAGAGATTTCCTAACACTAGCTAGCTTGGTTGGCAAGGTCCCTATACTGAATGCTGAAGAAATTTGTTTTAGGCGACCAAAGTATTCAAATCAACTTTGATAAAGTGAAAACACACTGTGAGAGTGTCAAGGTTTAAGATGATAACATGGACAGCACCCCAAAACAAGTTCACACCTATTTTAATGTACACAGAGCCATGGATAGGCATCGCTAAGCCTCTATCATGATTGACAGGTTGGCGTGTAGCCACGCCCCTCAAACATCCCCTGCTTTATCGTCAATTCTAAAATAGTCTAAATGGGACTTTAATTTACAAAACGAACATCACGCTGTATTGAAGAAGACTTGAAACTTGATTGAGAGAAACTCATTATAAAAATGTTTAACAAGGTAATAAATCAAGTGAGAAGTAGGGTCATTTTCTCATAGACTTCTATGCAGTTGGACTTCTTTTTGCAACCAGTGGAGTCGCCTCGTCCTGGAAATTAAATAGAATGCAGGTTTAAGGCACTTCCACGTTGGTTTTACTTTTCAGACCCACAGTTTATTTACAGAGATTTTAATTTTCCATTTATAAGACAAGACATTAAGATAAGCTATCATCATAAGGTACAAATATGTACAGAAAGATAAGGAATACTGGAAAAAAAGAAAACCAACCAAATCCAAAATGTGCATCATAGTGTGTTTAAGCATAGATAGGACAGACCACTAGCCTGGAAGCCAAACAAATCTGCCAACTCATGTTTCATTTGCTCTGGCAGATGCGTCTCCCCCAGAGACCCTAGAACCCTACAAAGAGCCATGTGGGGTCAAAGCTTTTGACTATAAATTCTCACTCATACGACAATGTTTCTCTTCACTCCTTGATCACCTTTCACATCCGTTCTCTGATTTGACTTTGGTAGACCTTTTTTGTAGAATTAGATGAAGCGAGTTGAAGTGAAGTCAGCACAACAAAAAGGTGATTGACAAAAAGCAGAGAATACTGAAAATCACAGACTGATGACACAAAGCAGTTTAAGAGTAGCTGAGGGCAGAATTTTTCTGTTGGGGTCAAACGCGTATTGCATTTGAATTTTAAATTAAACACAAATCTGTTTGATTGATGTCTTCTGAGGTGAGCTATTCATATTTGGTATTTAACAGTGGATGAGTAAAACTAGTAGAATCATACAGTACACAGAGGGCACTGTTTATACATCTTTTTTGCAATATAAAGGATTCCAGCATAATAGGCCTTTTAAATCAGAGCACACAAACACACAGCCTTTCAGTTATTGATCTGGGTTTGAATCATTTATACAACAGACTCCAAGTCCTATCAATATGGTTGCATAACTGCTTTATATGCACCTCAGGGGTAAATTTTAAAGGAGCTAGAGCAAAAGAGGCCAATCATTTCTATCACTTCAACTGTGCCTATTGAGTGTCAGCCTTTTCGATTGGCTGGTTTCATTCCACTGGTCATCCCTGCAGGCACTTTGATAAGTAAATGAATCTAATAGTCTACTACCAAAAGGTACTTTTACTGCCACACATACCGCTGCCAGTGTTGTATTACTTTAGATTGGTTATTACAAATAATAATGTAATAATATTAAGTAGTATTAAGAGTAGCCTATTATATTACACACACAACCAGCTAAGCAGAGGTCTACTTAGCTGTGAGTGAAAAGACCTGTGTGAGCATACAGGGCCTTTAAATGCCCAAATATGCTGCTGCACCACTGTTGCTCATGTAGCATTTCATAAACAGGCTAGACTGTCGTGTTGCTTTGATTGAATTTGAAAGGTGGGAGCATCTGTTGAAGTTAAATATTTTTCAACTTGAGTAAAATAATTTGTGCTTTATGGCCTATGGCTGTGCCAAACAGAGAGAAGAGGAGAGAAACTGAAGGAGTTATTTTTTTAAGTTTGCCGCTGATTGATCTACACACACAGCATGCAGGCTTCAACTCGCCAGCTTCATTCATAAAACAAGGAAGTACTCTTAAATTGATTTATGACCATTTTAGGACCAGGGGAAACCATTTCTCCTTGTTTGATAATATTAAAAGTAAGGTTAGGCTTTGCTGCCGGCTTCCCAACTCATTTTAAAAAGACGGAGAGAAAAGAGTACTAGTTCCTTCAAAATAGTTTGTGCTAACATGCATGTTGTGAATTGATGTCTTGACTGTGTTCATTTGGTATTTGTGAGCTTGGCTACAAGGCTGTAAGGCTGTTAGGCTGCTGGCTGTGCTAAAGATTTGCTTGTGGTTTTGTCTTCACATTTGTTGGCTGCTAATTTTTGCTCTTCTGCTATCCAGCTATGAAGCATCTGTATTGGTATTATTTGGAAGTAGTTAGTTAGTTACTTTGTGGGGGCTTTTTTTTTATATTGGCTTTAGGGATATGACTTTTGACTTGCACACACTGTTCTGTTTGAGTTAACTAACTGAACTACTACTAGCAAAAAAGCAACTAAACTTTATGTGAAATAGCAAATTTAATACAAACAGTAAATGTATATGCAAATGTATACAAAGACTAGCATACATATGCTAACAATCAGTCAATGAACTACTTAAAGGGGTGATAGAATGCAAAAACGATTTTACCTTGTCACAGTTCGGTGGGTAAATAGGACATACATAGAAGCTCAAAATCCCATTGACACCCCTTTACTATGAAAATATTATATTTTGAAACTGCCGCTGAAAACGGGCGAATCTCAACAAAGCTGGAAGTTGACGTCAACCTCCCAAAAACCGGAACCTTTGTCAGCCCTTGGGTGTATCAAGAGAACGGTCATGCCCCAACATTTACATAGGCTACACAACTGACCTGAGATCAGGTAGTCTTCTGAATCTAGCTAGGTCACGCAGATCTCTAGCTAGGTCACGCAGGCTCTATCAATGGGACTCGCGGACAAGCGGCGTTTATTTCCCCAATCGTTTGTTTAAATAACTCAACACATTATAATTACACACATTAAAAGATTAACTGAAACCTGTGGTAAGAGATTGCTGGCATAACAAGCTCGCTGACCGCGCTCTCACTCACATACACCGGGCATTTAGCTAGCAGGAAGAGGGGAGTTGCAGGCCCTGGAGCTCTGTCAGGGCAGGGGCATTTGGTTGTCATTAGACCAAGAGACGGTGACTTTGCGCGGGTATGGAGTGCAGTGGGCTGCCAGTCGTGACGGAGCTCCAAGTACCTCATAGCAGGCCTGGGTCTGTGAAGGAAGGCAGGCCGGACGGCGAGGCAGCAACACAGGCAGCACCGGCGCTGAACTCCGACACACAGTCGGACAAAATTTGCAATTAGCCATCCATTTTCGTAAAGCGGCCCATATTTGAGCTTTACATAGTTGATTTCTCGCATAAAAAAGTTTCAAAAGTGAATTTTGTAATGGAATAGCCCGATAAACAATGTATAACTTTGCAGTGTCTGAAATATGAGAGTCTCCCATGTGTTTCTATGTAGTTTGCTCAAACCAATCAGCACATAGCTCATTCGGAATATTAATGAGCATACCATATTTGGAAGAAAAGCTCTTGTTCCAAATGGAGCCATATTCACAGGGTAGTTAAGGGCCTAATAAAATAGCATTCAGGCAATTTTCAGCCCAACCAATGTTACATACCCTATTAGGAGACCTTAAGGAACAGTGTAAAATACCCTATATAATCATTCTATCACCCCTTTAAGTACACTTAAGAGGTCTGAGAGGCTCTTAAGACTTCATAATTAACTGGTCGTCAATACAGAGACCTTTGGACTCTCGTCAAGAGATCACACCTTCTCTACTGCAATTCTACTACTCTTACTTCTACGACTACTGCCACAAATTATAATAATACAAATTATAATTGTTCAATCCTTAAAATAATGCTGGTTTTCTGCTGTCATTGCTTTGTCATTGTTTGTTTGTCTGGGTGAGTAATTTTCCCTTGAGGTGATAATAAAGCCAAGCGGACGAGGTTGTAAACCCATGGCGATGTGTTATATAAAAAACCCATACATACATTTTCGATATCACGCTGCTGAGTAAGACTCATTTTTATTGACTCAGACACGTTGAAACAATAGTGGCTCCACTAAAGTTAACCTTCTAGGAACTTGTCATCATCCTTAGGAACCAACAAAGTGAAACAAACGGTGACTGTTTCAGGTGTGTTGTTTGAAGTAGCTTCCAGCTGCGTGACAGAGCTTTTTATCAGGTCTAAAGCCGCTGTAATAAACTGGACCACTGAGCGTGACCATCCCTGAAGCCTGGGATGGAGTTCATCAGCATGCACCGACTGCTACAGTCTGTTTAAGTTATGGCATATGGAAGGCTTTTGTAGACTGGAGGATTGGCATTGGCTTGTACTCAACTGCAGGGCTGCTTCTATGGTGTTACCATGGTGACGGAGGAGGGAAAAAGCAGCAGGTCCTGATAATCAGAGATAAAGTAGAGCTCTAAAAACCATGGGACACAAGAAGATTAAAACTAAAGTAACTCTGACAAGGATCTAAAATATGGGTCCTATATATTTGTGTGCCTGGAAAGAAGTATTACATTCTTTAACCTAGTATGTTTATGTATCCCTTATTCAATGTACATTCCTACAAATAAGTTAACATTTATTTTGAAGCAACTCTAGATTGTAAACTGAGCAGATAGATAGATAGATAGATAGATAGATAGATAGATACTTTATTCATCCCAAGGGAAATTTTAGGCATCCAGTAGCTTAGACAACCATAACACAACAAACATATAAACACATATATCTCACATACATAAAAATCACTCACAGAAAATTAGGTATAAAAATCACTCACAGAGATTTAAAGAGTTAAAGGTGCTAAGGTAGACAGTGTGCAATGGTGGTAGTGCAAATGAGAACAGTGTAGGGACTGATCAGTGCAATAGCTTATTAAATATTAACTATGACTATGAAAAGACAAGAATGTAAACCTAATAGAATTAGAATTGCTTGATGGAAAATAAATAATATACGTTAAGAACAATATATTACAGGGAATAAGTTATAAGATGTATATGTTATGACAGAAGTCTCTGTCACTGAACATGCTCCTCTGTTTAAAGAACGTGTTGTGTAGTGGGTGTCCATGATCGCCAGCATCCTATTCATGGTCCGTTTCTCTGCAGTTGTGAGTGACTCCAGCTCAATGCCAACAACTTAGAAAAAACTTAAACACTGCAAACACTTAACTACTTTATAATCAGAGTCAAGACATGTTTTGAGTTTGCTTTAAAGTGCCCATGTTATACTTATTTCATGTTCATAATTGTATTTTGAGGTTGTACCAGAATAGGTTTACATGGTTTAATTTTCAAAAAACACCATATATTTGTTGCTGCACATTGCTGCAGCTCCTCTTTTCACATTGTGTGTTCAGGTCTCTGTCTTAGCTACAGAGTGAGGAATCTCACTTCTATCCCATCTTTGTTGCACATGCGCAGTAGCTAGGCAAGGATCACATCAGCTAGCTGTTTGTTTCTTCAACTTCGGTCAGTACAAGGCAGGATTAGCCGGGAGAGTTATTCTAAACGAGAGCGCACTTCCAACTTTGTGTGGAATACCTGCATAACAGGGACATGTAAGTAGTTCTTTTGTAGATTATGTTGAACTAGTGTGTGTTGTAGTAGTTTTTTGCCATTGAGAATGAGCTAGCATGCTAGCGCTAGCATGCTAAGGTTAGCCACCTCGTCTCGGCTACTGACGTAGAAAGCCCTGCAGATTTTGACCAGCTCACTCGGAGACTGAAGGCCGAAGACATTCAGAAACCTGTATCTCACTCAAAACAGCATAGATGTTTTTTGTTCCAAGTTTGTATGCGTGTGGAAGCACCAGAGACACAAAATAACACCCCAAAACCCAGAAAAAGTGTTTTTTTCATAATATGGGCACTTTAAAATGTGTTTAATGTCACAATGACATTTTGGCATTGCCTGACATTACTGGAGTTAGACAAAAGTCACAGTGAAGTACACAAAACCCCCAAACAAGTAATACCAGGGCCAAAATCTCCGATGATACTAAAATGTTTAATTAATAAAAGCAGCAAATTTATCACACAGAAGGGAGCAAGGTACCATGATTTAAAAAGAATACATGTTCATCATCATCATCAAAAGATTTGTCTTTGATGTGAAACATTTCTTTTTACTATTCTCATTTAATTTCTTCATCACATGTATAAGGAATAACTCCAAATGATGAACAGCCATCATTCCCCTTTTGGGTTGTGTTTCTTCTTCTCTGAACTAACGAGGTGAATGCTGCATACAACAGCAGCGAGCATCAAAGAATGAATCCACTAAGAGGTGGTTTGTGCCCAAAACATGGAAAAAACATTCCTCTTCTTAATGAGGTACAATGTAGAATTACAATTTCATATGATTCTATATCATAGTTTGTATATGCAAAACAATGCTGGGTCTCAAATCGCGTACCTCCGTACTTACACTTGCTATTTTTAATGGAGATGTGTAGTCACCCAATCTTGTCGAAATGGCGGCCAAGGAAGCTGCAGGGTAGATGCTAGATCGTGGTTACCGATAACTGGTTTAATCACCACCTCGCGTGAAACAGGGCACACACACAAGCAAGAAACAAAGCCCGTTCATTTTGTAATAAAATTGAAGTGAGAAAACACAGCATTGTTTTCAGTATTCATGCTAGCATCAATAAAATATATTTTAAGTATTGGTATTAGGACTTAGTATTGGTAGTAGCAAGGGTTAAAGTGCGTTCCGGCACATTCGATATAAGTACAGTTATCAAATTGGCAGTTTCATACATCAGTTTTCTAGTTTGTTTAAAATAACGCCAAATATCAAACAACATTCCAGTGTGTCCCCTATTCACTCTCAGCTGCGCACCGATGGAGTCCATGCCATAGACTGTATAAAACTGGTCCATGCACAAGGCGACTGTCTGTTGTTTGTTCATTATGTCTGTAATAAAATAGAGGACAGTCGTGTACGATCTGGTAAAGTCAGTTGAACAGGTAAAGATCACGTTGTCGGTAGCCTACCGGTTACAAACAGGCTCGATAGTGAATTTTTTTTAGCCGAGCTGGACAGAATATTCAGTAAAAATAGATCGGTGATGCTGTTTTGTTCTCTGAAGTAAGCTGGAAGTGAACGTAGCCCTGGTGTGATTTGAGTAGTGACTGCATCGGACTCTGTTTAAAAAAAATAGCCTTTTCAATGCTTGACAGTACTTGGTCATATGTTAACTTAGGAGGCAATTTGGCCTTGTGAGCTCTGATTAATTTGGCATGCAGTTAACACACCAGTCATCATTTAACGAAAACTCAACTCCTGGCAATTGCTCCTGATGTTCTTCAACACTGTCTTGGAAGAAGGAAATAATAAGTGTGGTATAAGTGTGGTGAACTAACTTTAAAAGCGATTTTTATTTAAGTTCTATGTAGTGGATAGAGACTTTAAAGGTCCCATGGCATGAAAATTTCACTTTATGAGGTTTTTTAACATTAATATGAGTTCCCCCAGCCTGCCTATGGTCCTCAATTGGCTTGAAATGGCGATAGGTGTAAACCGAGCCCTGGGTATCCTGCTCTGCCTTTGAGAAAATGAAAGCTCAGATGAGCTGTCCTGGAATCTTGCTTGTTATGAGGTCATAACAAGCGAGGTTACCTCCCCTTTCTCTGCTTTGCCCGCCCAGAGAATTTGGCCAACCCATGAGAGAGAGACATCATGGCTTTCAAACGATATAAGTGGCAGTTGGTCAAGGCCACACCCCCACCCTCCACCTTGCCCCGCCCTCTCTCCTCCTCAATAGCTACAGACACAGAAATGGCACATACTAAGGAAAGCTCATTGTGGGACTGGCTCTAGTGACTGTAATTCTGCACCAAGGCTGAATTTCAGGAAAGAGACTTCAGATACAGTATTAGGGGACCACTAAGGTCTATATAAAAGCATCCAAAGAGCACCATGTCATGGGACCTTTAAAGTAGTAAGAAACTTTAAAGTGTTACATTTGAGATTGAAATTAGGTATGGTGTTAGCCCCTCTTCCCAGATGTTAGGGTTCCCCCACCTGCCAGATCCCACTTTTACCCCTGGGTAGTAGTATAGTATCGGCCTATCACTAAATCTACAGTTTGTTTGCATGGGCATGCAGCGACAGTGATTTTTTTTTCAAGCAGATAAAAATTATGTCATTCTTATCTATTTTTACAGCACACAATAAAAAAAGTCATAGTCATGGTTCAACACATCCTTATAACCAAATGGCATTAAAGCTCAATTTCCAAAGAGCCCATATGTTCCGTTTTCTGGGTGAAGACGGGCTGTCAAGGTTGGATGTGCGACATTCGATTTTAAATATGAGACTGAATGTAGTTTTTCAATGCGTTCTCATGAAGTGGTTGTATGATATCGTACGAACACTTATGCACAAACAATTTGTACGATATCCTAAGAAATGACGGCAACCCCCGGCCAGTCACGTGACAACCGGTCACATGACGGTTACGTTAAGCCGTCTTTGCAGTTAATCTAGCCGAGAAAATTTGAAAACCCTGTGTTTTAAGATCCGCCCTGACCACCTCCCTGTGTGAACCACAGCGCTCTTATAAAGCTGCAGACACTATAGTGCGTGCAGCAATAAATACGCGGAAGCATACAAATTACAGTGCATTATTTCCGTAGCTATTGGCGCCTACCCACTGCTAGTACCAACTCGGCTCGGCCGCGGCGGCCCGTCCTCCTTTTTCCATTGCAGATTTAGTACCGCCTCATACGTGAGGCGAGCATGGCTGGTCGTCATAGCGGCGCCGCAGGAAACTGCCGTGACCTAACGTGACACACACACACAGAATGTCGAAGGTGTGTTGTTTTTGCCAAACTGGAGGCAGCAAAAAAAAAAAACACAGCTGGCTAACCTATTTAAAAATGTTTGTTCAGGACACCCCTGTCTGTCGCTGGCAATGATGACGCAGTGATTAGTGACGATTCTCTCCGACCAATCAGTAGTCTGCAGGTTTTCACCTTTTGGTATCGCCTCAGCTCGCTTGGAACCTCGACGGAGGTGATACTAAAAAAAAAAAGTTCCTGTTGGCAGGTATCAGGGACTTTTTTTCATAATGGAAAACCAAAAAAGGCGAGTAGAGTTGAGGCGAGTCGAGCAGGTACCATGTAATGGAAAAATGCCATATATGTACAAATGGTTCATGAGATCGGCCTGAGTTTTTGGAGTTACTGTTGCTAAGCTTTTAAAGAGTGGACAGTTTTATACAATACAGATAATAAACTGTAACCTCAGAATACTTCCTATTACTTGGGTCAACAACACCATTTGTATTTAAAAACCCATGCATGGCTAGATTCATGGAAGATAAACAAAGGCGATCTTTATTGAATGTACAAAATCCTTTAAAAATAACAGTGCTGTTATATAAATACATTGTACAGCTGTTTAATTTACAGAACCCATTCTTTACTGTGAGCAATGTCCCTCGGTGCAACAGCTCTGCAGAACATCTACACCATCACTAACTCTTTTTTTTGACTGCGTTCTGTCACTAATCGCCTCCTGGGTAGACAAAACTGAATTATTCAGATGTTGCATAATGGGGTGCACTGAACATCAGGGAACACAGATACTAAGAGAGAGGTGAGGCGAGACAAAAAGACAACATTCATTAAAAGCTAAAGAGATCAGTGCTGATCGGCTGAAAGCCCAGAAGAACGTGCCAGTCCAGAAATACTCATTGTGTTACACCACCAAAGAAACCATGGAAATCCAAGACATTGGAATGGCAATTATGTAATCATGCCAGAATTAGAATAACAAAGAAAGAAAAAAAAGACAGTAAAAAGAAACATACAGGTCCAAGGTCTATGGTTGCACATATAATTCACACAGAAAGTGGGGGAAATATCAAAGTAGGTTGTTATTTACCATATTTTACAAAGGCATTAGAGTCAGGGTTGGCCTCGGCCTAAGACTTCAGGGATAACGTTCTATGTCCCAACACATGAATAATGTAATGCAAGTGGTTTGAAATTGCCAATGATTTATGATGGGTCTCTACGTTTCAAGTTGACTATTAAGTGCCTCTAGAGGGCATACACTAAATGAAATTTTTTCAGATTTTTTCAGTCAATTTTATCATTTGATCCGATTACAGGATACTTGAGTCCTGTATTGGTATGAAAACATCTAAAATCGAGTCAGGCAAATCATTGAGTTTTCATTCAACAGAAACATGCTCTTAGTGCTGGAATGATACGTTACTTGATCTCAAATGTGAGGATTTGCTGCTCTCTTTTATACATTTTTGTTTTACTAAATATCTATGTTTTGGCATTTTGGTCAAGCAAAAAGCAATTTAAAGACCTCACCTTGTGCACTAGGAAATTATATGAGCATTCCTCTGACATTTTAAAGTCTAAACAATTAAGTTATTTAAAAAAAAAATCAACCGCTTAATCTACAATGAAACATTCGTTAATTGCAGCCCTAAATGCTATACCAAATTTTAAATGGTAATTTAATTGCTAATTGATAAGGGATCAACAATGAAATTATACAAAAGCAGTCACTGGTTCACTGCTGCTGATGTTGTTACTGTTTGCCATGTTGCCTGTAGTTTAATTTAACTAGTTATTTGATTCAAATACAACAATAAATGCTATGGACTTTTGATTCTATTGCAATAAGTTCAGAATCTTGTTAAGAATTTAATTATTTATTGATTACGTGAATAGTCAGAGTGGTCCTCTGACTGTGGCAACAGCAGTTCTGCATTACAAGATACCTTGTACATAATCTTCAATGGGACTTGAAGTAGAGGTTGTTTGTTTTTTAATGCACTTGGACCATATTTTCAAATGTTTGAGTCAATCAGCATCAAACCAGACTTCTTCTGGGAATGCAATTCCCTCCATTGCCCGACTAATCTCACTAAAAGTCTCACCACAGTCCAACTAATACCCATTGTCAAGATGATGTTTGCTATTATGTGTGTGATAGATGTTTGTGGTCAGAATAGAAGATACAATGTCACAGTCTACTCACAAGTCTTAGGGTTTAATATTTGCAATAACATGTTGTATTTATTTTGTTAAAATTTTGCCACAAATCCAAAGTACAACCCTCAAACCCTTAATTAAGATGGATTGAATTTAACAATGTTCCTACTCAATGCATTATCAAAAATGTAAAGGTCCCATGGCATGAAAATTTCACTTTATGAGGTTTTTTAACATTAATATGTGTTCCCCCAGCCTGCCTATGGTGCCCCAGTGGTTAGAAATGGTGATAGGTGTAAACCGAGCCCTGGGTATCCTGCTCTGCCTTTGAGAAAATGAAAGCTCAGATGGGCCGATCTGGAATCTTCTCCTTATGAGGTCATAAGGAGCAAGGTTACCTCCCCTTTCTCTGCTTTGCCCGCCCAGAGAATTTGGCCCACCCATGAGAGAGAGACATCATGGCTTTCAAACAAGCAAAGTGGCAGTTGGTCAAGGCCACACCCCCACCCCTCAATAGCTACAGACACCGAAATGGCACATACTAAGAAAAGCTCATTGTAGGACTGGCTTTAGTGGCTGTAATTCTGCACCAAGGCTGAATTTCAGAAAAGAGACTTAAGATACAGTATTAGGGGACCACTAAGGCCTATATAAAAGCATCCAAAGAGCACCATGTCATGGGACCTTTAAAAATGTAGCTGAAATGTGAAAGGATTACAAATAAGGAGAGAGATAGCTCATCTGCTTCTTTTCTCTTGCCTGACTTATTTATTTACAGGGGAAATGATCCAAAATGGATGAGCTGAGATAAATGAAGATTTATTAACAAGGAAAGGAAATTGTTGTCAGTGTGTATTTTTTTTCGATCGTAGCCCAGAGATAGATGATGTGTGAAGATGTGTATGCATAAACCATTTCAGAAAAGAATCTCAGGCAGTTTTATTAAACCATCGTGGATGCATAATGTCAGCTGGCATGCTCTTTTCTGAACCAACAAACAACACTGCTTGTATAAATTTCAAAACAACCTCGCTGCTGCATCATTTTGCATGCCAGCTTCTATCTGAATCATCAGCATTCTGCATGACATATGGAGGGCTTTGCCACAGCCACTTATTATCTCGTTCAGATGGAGAAAATCACAGGATATAACATGTTGAGAGCAATTTAGGTGTCTTACCTCGTCTTGGTAGATGAAGAAAAGCATGATAGACAGAATCTCCAGGCAGAAGATGAGCAAGAGGAGGATGAAGAACTGTGGATGCACAAACGGAAGAGAGAGAGAGGAGTTATTTAACACACTAACCAGTGAGTAGCAAACAAAAACAAGGGAGAATAAGCAATAAGCATCTGTATGTGAAGAATGAAGTATAACTTGAAGAGAAGGGTTAATGCAGCAGACACCAGAGAGTGTGAGGGGAATGAAAGGAGAAAAAAAAAAATAATAATAAAAGAGAATGAAATGACCATAGTCTCAAGGAGAAGGAGTTGGCAAAGTAAGGACGATTGAAGAGAAGCTGTACATCGTTCAGCCTCAATATTTCTAACTGACAGGTCAAGAGAGCAGAGAGAGTGGATGAGGTGGGACAATCATAGCAAGTAGGACAGACTGGGAGAAGTGAAAAACTGTTTTCCTCTATATCCACTTTTGAGTGTTAAAAGAAGCCACATTTTATTCCTCACCAGTCCCCACCCACCACTCCTCTCTGGGATGAGCTACTTAATGGGTGATACATCTTCTTCCTGTGAGCCTGTGTGAGTGCTTAGAACAGTTACGAGCTCAATCACCAACCACTCTACTAGGGACATGTCTCCCACATATGGGAGTGACTGTCTAAACCAGGGAGGGGGGGAAATCATTTGAGAAACAATGGTATAATGTTCCAATGGGTCATAAAAAAAAGATCTGATGAAATGGCAGATTATCAACTGTGTCTTTAGACAAATACATCTACAGAGAATGTGCTGCATTTTGGATCGGTTCAGACTAAAATAGCTCAGCAACCTCTGGGTGGATTGCCATGGAAATTGGTACAGATAACCATGATGCACAAAGTTTAAATCTACTACTACTTTGGTAATCCCAATTGTGCGATGGAGCATTAGCGCCACATCAAGGGAAAAAAAATTAAGGAGGAAGATTTTTTATTTATTTTGAATTTCGAGAATAAAGTCTAAATGTCGAGAATAAAGTCAACATGACAATAAAATTGAAATACTTTTTCGAAAATAAAGTCAAAATGTCGAGAATAAAATACCATTTCGAGAATAAAACTTGATATTTCAAGAATCAAGTCAGACGTTTGAGAATAAACCAAACTACTAGCTTTAACTATAGTCTTCTACAAAATGCATTGTGAAGGCCTATACGAACTCTTCACAATCGGTTTTAATAACAAGGAAATTCTTTCTCTTTTAGTGTATAAACACATTATGGTGATAAGTATTAGGACTTTGAAGAGATTGTGCCGAAAATTGTGTCTGTTCAGAAGGAGGAATCACACAAACTTGGAAGAGGTGGCCGTATTCCTGCAAATTGAAATAGCTTGTAATGGACAGATGCAAGGGTATGCATATGTTGTATCAAAAGACACAATAAGACAATTGATCAAAGTTTGGAGTGGGGCTCAGGCGAGCGCGGGACTCCAAGGATGTAACCCATATCTATGATGTTGCCTACATGGCAGCTGGCATGGCAGACAGTCGCTCTAATGTGATTAAGTGATAAAGGAGTTTATTCTCGTCATTTCAACTTTAATCTCGACATTTCGACATTATTGTCGAAATGGTAGTTCAACTTTATTCTCGTCATGTTGACTTTATTCTTGAACATTTCGACTTTATTCTCAAAATGCAAAATAAATAAAAAATCTTCCTCCTTAATTTTTTTTCCATCAATGTGGCCCTAATGCTCTGTCGTACAATTGCGACCACCACCCTGTAAATATTAAAGATAGGAACCATGTTGATAGGACATTCTGAGCCTAAGTTAAAATATTGGTAGTTCAACATGAAAAAAGTTGGTATTAATGGATTTTTTCTTGCTTCGGTTTGGGTAATTAAGGAGTTATGATGTTACTACATGTAGAAGACACTACCACTACAACGTATTTAGCGTTTATATGTTTACATTTTGGCAAATTGAAACTGTTTAAAGTATGCCAAATTAGTAGTTCATGTTTGCAATGTATTAATGGATTTACAGACAACTATCACTTGATTACTATAATACTGAAGTAAACATCACGAAAAGCGTGATGATTCTCAGGCAAGTTCTGGAGTCACAAGAGCGTCATTATTCAACCATTTTTAAGCCAATTTATGGACAGATGATTTGGGGGTGGAGGTAAATCACACTGAATCAAGAATGTGTGTATCATGCCTGAGTTAATATTGACTGTTCAGTTATGACTCCTGATGTTAACATTTAGCTCAAAGCACCGCTGTGCATAAGTAGCCTCACAGTTAGTTTTGTTTTTTAGTTGGTGGTTATTTTATTAGAGTGAGGCGCCGAAAGCATGAGACATGCACGAAGCAATCTCAGAGGTTTCAAAACTAATCTTAAAGTAGAGACGTTGTTTTTGTAAAGACATCATGGCTACATGTCCTTCGTGTATACAGCGGATGTGAGTGTTTGCTAGTTCAAAAGGCATCGAGCAGGGCTGTCATTTACCCCGCGAGGTCTTTTTTGGCAGCAGTTGCATGAATGAATCACTAAACAGGGCAACACTGGAAGGTGAGAGACCGACTAGGTAACAGCATATAGCCCACGGTGTATTTGGCTCACTCGTGCTCTTTTCATGAGGTGCTCTTAAATAACCGTCTGAAATCAATTTCTATTTTTCTGTCAGGCTTCATTGTCTGAATCTTATGCTCCTGTGTTGTGTGGAATTCCTGGTAACTCCAATTTGGGGGGATTGTTAGGGGTTTATTTAAACTGAAGAAATTGCTCCAATGTGGATTTAAGAAAATAGAATTCAATTCATAAATTTATGCTGATTAAATCCTTTTTAACAAGTGAAGAGGCAGTTAAGAACAGTTTTCTTGACTCTGAATATTTGACATTCTAAAGGTTCTACCAAGACAGTCATAATATTTGACTTTTTTATTATTATGCACTACAGTTCTGCAACCAAAACATGATTTTAAAGAGTTTTAAAAATACGGAATGAGAGACCATTGTAGACAGTACAGAGGCAGATTTACAAAAAATAGAAAGTTTCAATCTGAGCCATTTTATCTTCTTGTGATATTTCTTGACCTGCTATTGATCCTTAAAGGAAAATATTTTTCCTCTGCAGTGTTAAGAGCGGGGTCAACTGTGCAAGTACTCTGCAAGAAATTTAGATTCAGTGTGTCTGGTCAAGAATTCTAAAGCTGATTCATGAGCCAATGGGCACTTAAACCTTCCTATTGGGTTATGTTTGTCCTGCTTAGAATCACATTTGTGGATTATTGGCCACTAAAAGGCAGCAAGTTGAAGATAAGCAGACAAGCAAACAATAGCTAACAAATACTAATTATTTACGCATGCAGAGTAGCCTGATAATAATGTCTTTGCATTTTAATCAAGTTTTTCAGACATGCATGGTAGCTGATTTCTGTATAGGGGGGCTCATTTTGCCCTAATCGATCATAGTTACTCAAGTATCCTCGTCATTTTTAGTCAATACAGAAGAGGCTGTCTGTAGTGGTTGTTAGGAACAGATAACAATGTATGTAATGTTGATAAAACATAATAATCTCCCAACTCGTAAGCTGTGACTTATATTTCACACACGTGTTCAATTTCGTGGCCTTTTTGGTCAATTGTTCTGGCTCTGGCAGGAAGATGATGGGAAAAACTGACAATGGGCACAATGCCATGCTATTTCAGTAGCTGAAAAATTCAGACGTATACAGCAATTCAGAGTTCTGGAACCAGAACATTAGCATTTATTTGGAGTAATGTTTCCAGCTACTTGTCAAATGAAATATCTGATAATCACTTTCCTTTTCACTCAGGTTGGTCTCCTCCAACTCTTAAAAAGATATCTGATATCTATAAAAAAAAAAATTGAGTCTTTAGCTGCAGAATATTAACTTGTTGTTTGGTGCTGGGCAGATAGCGAAAGGGGGATTATCTTTTTTGCTGTAAATAGCTGCCTAGTCATTACTTATAGTCATTTTATAAAAAAAAAGGACTTGATATTTAATATGCTGCTCTGCGTCTTATATGGATATTTAGTTTGTCGATCTCTAATGGTTTATGATGATTGTTTTGTAGTCCTAAACGTTTAAACTTCAACCTTAACACAGTCACAAAGAAGAAATGAACATAGAAGTGACAGAAAAAATGTCATATCTGCTTATTCTCCTTTGTGTTTTTGGGGTGTTTATTTGAGACCATGAAATCACAGCAGAGAGCAAAGGGACATCGTTAAGAATTAGAAATTGATGCTCACCAGCGCTTGGAAAACAAACAAACCCATCCCCTGTGGCTCTCTGAATATTACCCCATTAATATGCTCTTAATAAGAAATTTTGTTAATTTGAATCTACTAATTTAAATAACCATATCGACAGGGACCATGGGCCAATACAAAGAGTGCATTTAACATTTCAACAATTTGTGCCAGAACTTTCTTCAATTAAATGAAGACAAAACTGAGGTGGTTGTTCTGGGAGCCAAAGAGTTTAACGATTAAAAGTCAGTGCTCAGCTTCAATCGGCAATGTTAAAAACAACGGACAAAGCCAGAAATCCTGGTGTAGTCATGGACTCAGACCTGCATTTCAACAGCCACATTAAGAGAATTACAAAGTGAGCCTACTATCACCAGACACATATATCAAGGACTTATGTCTCAGCAGGATTTGGTAGATCTTGTCCATGCTTTTATCTTCAGTAGACTTGACTACTGTAACGGTGTCTTTACAGGTTTTCCTAAAAAATCAATTAGACAGCTACAGGTTATTCAGAATGCTGATGCTCGAGTCCTCACTATGACCAAGAAAGTGGATCACATTACTCCAGTTTTGAGGTCTTTACAGTGGCTTTCTGTCTCTCAAGTAATTGATTTTAACATACTTCTGTTGGTTTATAAAGCCCTGAATGCTTTAGGGTGCTTTCTGATATTCTGCCACATTATGAACCACCCAAGCATCTCAGGTCATCCGGGACAGGTCTGCTTTCTATCCCTAGAGTCAGAACTGAGCATGGAGAAGCAGCGTTCAGTTTTTATGCACCACATATCTGGAACAAACTCCCAGAAAACTTGTATAAATAAAGTTGTCTTGCCTTCTTTAGACCACAGGCAAAATGCAGAATTAATGGGATAGTTTGATGGCAGAAGACTGCATTTTGCTTTTAGAATATAATACAATTCTCAGTCACTTTGGCACATTTACTGAAACAAAGTTACAATTGTCAAAACTCTAAGTACAATCCTCACACCACGTGGTACATAAGCACATCACTCTCTGACTTACAAAAAGTAATTTCTCAATCTAAATAATATAACTCCTGTTTCAAATCTAAATAAATCCATCCATGAATAAATCATTGCCATCAAACCAAAAGGTTCCTTTATCATTGCTTAGATCAGGGGCCTTCAACGTTTTTAAGCCAAGGACCCCTAAACTGAAAGAAGGTGGAGCAGGGACCCCCTATTACATATATTTTATAAAATGAAGTTGCATATTAAACTGAGCCCACAATAACTTGTAGGGCAGCCTAGAGCCTTTATACATACCTTTTTTTGCATAGAATACTAAGCTATTCAAATAGCCTAATAATTGTTGGCATGACTTTATAAATCCTGTTTTAATGTTAAACATACATGTGGCACACATATGTGGATGGCCTTAGTGACTACCTTGACTGAAGGCCAAGAAGCAGTGGGGATTCATATTTGCTAATAATATGTTGGATTCATGATAAGACTTTTTAAATTAAAATTGTTTTTTTTTAAAAAGAAGAATAATTTTGAGGATCCCCTGCATTGACTCTGAGGACTCCCTAGGGGTCTGCGCAGCCCCCCCACAACAATCTGCTGTGACATCCTCACCTGTCACCTGTTAATGTTTGGTTGCGAGGAAATTGTATTGTTCCCCATATAGCCTAAGTCTATTCATCTGAAAACGTTTACAACAAAACCACATACCTATTATGTATCTAATATATATGTGACGGGTTATTGTGATTGCTGGGTACTCTATTTTGTAGTATGTAGGGATTTACACAATGAACGTGTATAATTGCATTTAAGAGTAATATGATTCAATAGCAAATTGCAAAAAGTATTTTGATCTGCAAGGCTCACTCTGTGCATTTTGTGCCAAAGCATAAATGACTATAGTCATGTGAACAACTGACCTAATGTTCATATGAATGGTCATATAGTTTGAGGAAGTTCAATAGTCATTCGACAATTGTGCCAAAGCGATTGAGAAACTATACATTGAATGAGGAATTTCAAACTGCTGCATGAATAGGTTACTTCTATCAAATGGGTTTTTCATCTTTTACAGTTCATTTCTGCAACCTGTTTATAAATCGTGAAAGGCTGGTAATAAAAGCAAAGCAAACATAGTGTGCCAATTAAGTTAAGTGCAGGGGAATCATTCTGAAGCTTACTTGATGAAACATAATTAATTTAAAAGCGTAAACTTCCCAATCATGATAAAGGTCCCATGGCATGAAAATTTCACTTTACGAGTTTTTTTTTAACATTAATATGCGTTTCCCCAGCCTGCCTATGGTCCCCCAGTGGCTAGAAATGGTGATAGGTGTAAACCGAGCCCTGGGTATCCTGCTCTGCCTTTGAGAAAATGAAAGCTCAGATGGGCCGATCTGGAATTGTAGTGTTTCGTAGTAATATCCATGATAGTGGGCAGATGTAGGTTCCTCAGTAGAAGTTTGTTTTACATTTATAACCACATGGAACACAAACCATACGACCAACAAGCGTAGCCACGTCTGACATCGTATTCACCCTGACTGTTCTAAGGCCCCGTATCCCTGCGCACGGGTGCTTAACCTTAAGTGTATCAGTGCGCGGCCCTATATACTACATCCCCCTTTCTTAACATGATGATCAACCTTCAACACTTGAATTGCCCACCTAATCCATACTGAATATCATGTGATGTACTAGCAGACATTTGTTTGGTAATGTTCTTCTAATTTGTCAACACACCCAAGACACTGACTGAACAACATTTATCTTAAGTAAAAGGCATGTGGAATAGGCAACTTTTCAGCACAAGATAGCATATATTAAAAAAGAAATAATTACTTCACATTTCACTTCTCGCGAAGATATGTTACCAAACAGTCATCATAATATTGGAACGGATAACCTAACATTTCACATCTTTGTTTATTTTTTTTTATTTATTTTTTTACTGTCATTTATTTATTTATTCATTTTGTTTTTAAGCCTGACGAGATGTGATAGCAAAGCTCGACATCACCTGCTCGAACTGTCAGTGTCGACCCATCTGAAAGTCTTTAAACCTCTCAGGTGGTCTAATGACTCGCCCGCTCCTGGTGTGAGTTGGAGCCTGTGTGGATAAAGACTGAGAGTCTGCAATCTCTGCTTCACTCGTACCCGTTGAGCCTGGCAGGTCTACATCCACCAAGTCTGCATCAGAGGTCGCCTGAGTGCAGACTGGCGTTTTCCTCAGATGGCGCCTGTTGCGTCTGTAGTGCTGGCCAGATGAGGATACAATATTGTAGGAACGATGTTCGCTTCTCTCCTCAGTCACCATAGCTGGACGCCAACCCTGTGCAGTCTCCATGTGCACAGTGTCGCCGGGAAACAGGTTAGGAAGCCGCTTCGTACCTCTGTTGTAGTACCGCTGCTGTCTTTTCTGTAGGTCTTGGAGAGCAGAGTGTGCATTCTGGGGTACTGCGGGCTGGAGAATGGAACTGGAGCTTGGTAGAGTGCTCCTCAGTACCCTGCCCATAAGCAGCTGAGCAGGAGAATATTCCATACCTGTGACTGGTGTGTTCCTCAGGGTGAGAAGTGCAAGGAGAGGATCCGTTCCTGTTTGTTGTGCCTTCTTAATCACCTGCTTCACAGTTTTCACCATTCTCTCTGCTAAGCCATTAGACTGAGGATAGCGTGGGCTAGAGTGAGTGAGTTCTATGCCCCATGATGATGCAAAGTCATGCATTTCATAACTTGAAAATGGAACGTGGTCACACACAATCTCTTTTGGAACTCCTAGTCTGCAAAACACTGATTTCATCCTCCTGATGACTGTATGTGATGACTTGTCCCTAATGTTCAGTACCTCTGGGTACTTTGAGAAATAGTCCACCATCAAGAGATATGACTGACCATGAATTTCAAAGATGTCTGCTCCCAACTTGAGCCACGGGAGCTCAGGTATGTCATGTGAGATCATCGGCTCTCTCTGGTTTCTCGACTGGAACTGTTGACATGTGCTGCAGGCTTCAATCATTTGTTCAATGTCTTTTGTCATTCCTGGCCAGTAAAAGTGTTTTCTGGCCAGTGCCTTTGTTCTTTGTATTCCTTGATGCGCCACATGTAGCTTATGTAGCATTTCTTGTCTACAGACGCTTGGAATGATTATTCTGTCCCCAGCAAACAATATGCCGTCTCTCATTGACACAGTGTGTCTGATAGGCCAATATGGTGCCACACGACTGTCCACCTGTTTCTTGTGATGTGGCCAGCCATGTCTGTGCCTGTTTTGTAGGAGCTGCAGGGTTTCATCTTTCTGTGTCTCGCCCTTGAGCTTTTGTAGAGCCGCTGCGCTGAGAGCCTCCGTGGGCTCCAAAGTGTAGATCACCTTCTCTTCAGCCAGGCCCTCCTGCATTGCGTCTTGTTCTTGTATGACAGCTCGGGACAGTGTGTCTGCAATCAGCAGCTCTTTACCTGGCTTGTAGGAGACTTTTAGGTCATATCTCTGTAGCTGGAGTAACATTCTCTGCAATCTGGACGGAGCTGTGCCCAAGGGCTTTCTAAGGATGTTCTCCAGAGGTTTATGGTCTGAATGAACCTCAACTTTCACGCCGTAAGCATATTGATGAAACTTCCTGACAGCAAACACAATGGCCAGTAGCTCCTTCTCTATTTGCGCATAATTCCTCTCAGGCTCAGTCAGCGCTCTTGATGCATAGGCTATTGGGTGTCCCTCCTGTAGCAGACATGCTCCTAGACCGTCCTTAGATGCATCAGCCTGTATGACCAGCTGTTTCTTTGGGTCAAAGAACTTGAGCACTGGTGCATTTGTAAGTGCCAATTTGAGCTTCTTGATGGCTTCATCATGGTCGTGTTGCCACTGCCACATCATGTCTTTACGCAGCAGCTGTCTCAGAGGTGCTGTGAGGGTGGCCTCACCTGGAATGTATTGTGCGAGGTATTTTATCATACCCAGCATACGTTGTAGTCCTGCTTTATCAGTAGGCGGCGGCATCTCTGTGATGGCCTTGATTTTCGCTTCGTCTGCCTTCACGCCTTCTGCAGTGACAACATGTCCCATGTATTTAACTTTGTCGACTTTAAACTGTATTTTGTCTTTATTGAATTTCACGTTTGCTTCTTTTGCCCTGGCCAACACTTTCTGTAGTATCTCGTCGTGTTCCGTCTCTGTAGAAGCCGCAATAATCATATCATCAGCAATGATATGAACTCCTTCAATGTCTCCGAAGGTTTCACAGTTGCGTTGCTGGAAGACTTCGCTTGCAGATTTGATTCCAAAAGGTAGGCGTTTGAATCTGTATCTTCCCCATGGGGTGTTGAAAGTGCAAAGCAGCGATGATGCTTTATCCAGCTTCACCTGCCAGTAGCCATCTTTCTCATCAAGCACAGAGAATATTTTCTTCCCAGCAAGCTTGCTCAGTACCTCCTCTGTTGTGGGAATGGAGTAATGCTGTCTCAGGATTGCCTTATTCAAATCACTGGGATCCAAACAGACCAGTAGTTTATTCTTGTCTTTTTTTTCAGTGACCACCAGGCTATTCACCCATGATGTGGGTTCAGTCACTCGAGTAATCACATCAGCCTGCAATAGGCGGTCAAGTGTGTCTTTAAGTTTGTCCATTATTGCTAGTGGTATTTTTCTGCACCCATGTATCACTGGTGTGATGTTAGGATCCGTGTGGATGTGATATTCACCATCAAACTCACCAAGACCTTCAAAGACTGTTGGGTGCAGGGTTAGCAAGTCGTCCTTCGTCGCTAGGCGTTTCACCTTCAACGTGTCCACATCCACCCTTTTGACCAGACCCAGCTGTTCACATGCCTCCCCGCCTAAGATGGGTACAGGGGAGTGCCTTGATACATAGAATGTAAGATCAGCTTGGTCCCTTGCGGTGGAACATGTGAGTGTGAGGGTGCCTTCTGGCTTCAGCCTCGCCCCCCCGCACCGTGAGCACTGTCTTAGTGGATTTCAGGCTGAGCTTTGATCTCCTCTCCGTCTGGCGCTCCTCACCAAGGATTTGAACACCTGCAGTGGCAGGACATTGGCGTCTGCTCCGGTGTCCATCTTGAATCGGACGGGCTTGTTTCCAACAGTTATACTTGCATACCAGGACTTGTCTGTTTTAGCATCTAGTTGGTCTGTATCCACTGTTCCAATAAACAGGGTATCAATTTCTGTATCTATTTCATGTACAGACTTTCTCGGCTGTATTTGTCCTGTCACACACATCCTTGCATAATGGTTCTGCTTACCACATTTGTTGCAGGTCACTCCATATGCTGGGCAGTGGCGTGGCTGGTGTGACTTCCCACATTTTTGACATGTGTTGCTTTGTGCTTTGCTTTGTGTCCATTGTGTTGGCTGTTGCTTCATTTTATTGTGTGGTTGCTTTCGTTTGGTTTTGCGCGTGGAGTACATGCACAGCTTTCTCCTGTGGAGCCGCGGCCATTGCCTGTATCTGAGCCTTTGCCGTTTCTGCGGCACGACACGTGTCTATCGCTCTCTCCAATGTGAGATTAGGCTCTCTCAAGAGCCTCTCTTTCAAGCGTTGGTCGTTCAAACTAAACACAATCTTGTCTCTAATCATATCATTTTCTGAGGCGCCAAACTCACAGTCCTTACTTTTCTGCCTCAGTTCTGTTACGTACTTCTCAATTGAGATGTTTTCTGCCATAGGATGCGCCCAAAATTGATGTCTCTCAAACACTGTATTTTTCTTTGGCAAACAGTATGCCTTGAAGGCATCCAAGATTCCACTCATCATCCATATGATCCATATTATCGTCATCATCCAGATCAACTTTAAGTGTGTTGTACACCTCCAGTGCTTCTTCCCCTATTGCGTGCAGCAAAATGGCTACGCGGACCTTCTCATCCTTTTCCTCTGCACCACTCGCGGTCATGTATATTTGGAAGCGCTGTTCCCATCGTCTCCAATTTTCTCCCAAATTGCCTGTTAACACCAGTGGTGACGGTAGCTTAAACTGTTCCATCTTCGGTCAGTTAGCATGTCCTTTGCAGCTAGCTAATCCACATTCGCCGTGTACCTGTTAGCTGCAGCTCCAGCAGCACAGGAAACTCCGGTGTTTATTTCTTCAGGCAAGATGACAAATCGGACCGACTTCTGACACCATGTAGTGTTTCGTAGTAATATCCATGATAGTGGGCAGATGTAGGTTCCTCAGTAGAAGTTTATTTTACATTTATAACCACATGGAACACAAACCATACGACCAACAAGCGTAGCCACGTCTGACATCGTATTCACCCTGACTGTTCTAAGGCCCCGTATCCCTGCGCACGGGTGCTTAACCTTAAGTGTATCAGTGCGCGGCCCTATATACTACAGGAATCTTGCTCCTTGTGAGGTCATAAGGAACAAGGTTACCTCCCCTTTCTCTGCTTTGCCCACCCAGAGGATTTGGCCCACCCATGAGAGAGAGACATCTTCAAATGAGCAAAGTGGCAGTTCGTCAAGACCACACCCCCACTCTCCACCTTGGCCCCCCCCCCCGCCCTCTCTCCTCCTCAATAGCTACAGACACAGAAATGGCACATACTAAGGAAAGCTCATTGTGGGACCGGCTCTAGTGGCTATAATTCTGCACCAAGACTGAATTTCGGGAAAGAGACTTCAGATACAGTATTAGGGGACCACTAAGGTCAATATAAAAGCATCCAAAGAGCACCATGTCATGGGACCTTTAATAAAAAATAATAATAATAATAAAAACAGTTGGTTGAAAAGTAAAAAAAAAAAGCTTTAATTGAGAAGTGAAATAAAGAACAGCATTATTTGCTTAAAATTACTTTAAAAAGCTTTTGCCTATAAGACTGCAGTGACACTCTTGTTTATAACAGCAGGCAGTGAAAATACATTTACATCTGTTGTAATTGTGGTAGCTTGTGCTTAAAATAAGGTGTGTGTAAGTAAAGTAAAGATACAATACATCTGAGCTAAAATCTAAAGAAGTTGGGGTTCTTTTGTGCTGGTGTGTGCTTAGTGTCTCACTGTAATAAATTATTATAAACAAAGACTCGGATCCCATTACAAAAGGACCAAAACAGGCTCAATATGTTTTCCTGAATTGTCATCATTCAAACTGAAATACATTATTCTGTTTGCAGCAGGGGCTTCCAGCAGCATAACTATATGAAAGATTTATAGTGGATCAGAGTAAAAGGAATGAAATAGGGTTATAAACATGCCTTCTATGGAGCTGAAAGCTATATGCTGTAGCTTTCTAAACTGTTGTCAAGCAACATTCTTATGTTCAGAGATTCTGCTCTTTTTTAGACTTGACAATCTACTGTTAGTGGTGGGAGAAGTACTCAGATCCTTTAGTACAAGTACCAATACCACAATATAAAATACTCCATTAAGTAAAAGCCCTTCTTTTAGAACTCTACTTAAGTCATAGTACAAGTAAGCAAAATGTACTTAAAGTAAAAGTACTTGTTTTGCAAGAAAACTAGCAGGTTGAGGTGGAGCTAGTTTTAATTACTTAATATGCAGTATTTTTAGTCCAGTGGTTCCCAATCTTGGGGTCGGGCCCCCCTCAAGTGTCACAAGATAAATCTGAAGGTAGAGGATTAAAGGCAGAGAAAGAAAACAAAGTTCTGCAAAACATTTATATTCATTTTTGGGACTTTAATCTTTCCTGTATTTGTGAAATATTGGATAATTTACCTTTTGAGTCTCACAGTTAAATTAAACCATCTAAAAAGTATAAAGGAGAAATTAGTCTTTGGTAAAACTGCTAACAACTCATATATCTGAAATGTCACAAGGGGCCCCAATTAGACATTGGTTTTATATGAAAGGTCACATGTTAGAAAGGCTGGGAACCACTGGTTTAATCTAACAATTAACTGTATTTTATAAGGTTATTATGTTGTTGTTTTTCAAAGCTTAAACTGAAAGTAAGGAGAAGTCAAATGCATATAGAGAAGTACAATGTATAACATTTCTCTCTGAAATGTAGTGGAGTAGAAGTAGAAATTAGAGTTAATGAGTTAAGGACTTTCCACAGTGGTGGAAAGTACTTAACTCATTAACTCTAATTTCTACTTCTGCACTGTATGACATGCCTATATATAAACCGTCACACAATTCTCTTTGTATCTTACAGTAAATGCAGCCTGCTTTCATCCCTGAAATCCTCATCCTGATCATGTAGTCACAGACAGAGCGATAGCAAGAAAGATAATTTTTTAAGACCTTTTCTCATCAACAGATAACACTAAGCATGTAAAACCAGGAAATCTGTAGTTTTTTTTTTCTTGCTACTGCTTCACTGTGCAAGCCTATGGGATACAGATACTGACATGTGTAATGGTGTATATTATCATTATTATTATTATCATGTTCTTCTTGTGTTGGGTTTCTTCTTCAAATGGGCATGCTCCGCCTCTTCTTCTCCGTTTTTGGTGAATTTCTGTAGAAGGAACAGTGCCATCTATAGGCCTGGAATATGAAGTAGCGTGTTGAGTCATTTACAAATGGATCCATTTGGACGCTAATATTCTTGAAACTATGCCAGGGAAGACGGGGGGAAAAAAGATTTTTTTGGTACGTGTGGACGTGGTGAATGAGCCACAGCTGGTCTGTATCTAGCTGACACCTTCAGGGAGGAACAAAAGCCTGCAGGACACCGACTCACAACGGCCAGCATAGAGCTCCTCTGGGTTAAGCTTTTCTTGAAGTATTTCCATGCAGCTTATTTTATTGCAATAGAGTCGTTCATAGCACAGAAAACAGTGTTGCAATTAGTAACTAGATAGTTGGGCTTTATGTTGTGGATATTTACTCTACATTTAAGTAGACGTTAATGTATCTGAATAGCACCAGCTTTTATTGGCCACTTAAGACTAAATGGACAATGCACACATTATGAAAATGTATACTCTCCCTTGCATGTAACTGTTATTTATGTTATGACTTGTTGGGCCAGCAGTGCTGATATGCCTGTTAAGCAGAGATTGATGTGTTAGCAGGGCCTCTGGATGAGAACTATAATCAAAGTCCAGGCACAGGGATTGATTACTTTGTGCGGATCCATGCTGTGATTTCCACGCAGTGTGAAAGCTACAAAGGCTTTTTGTGTGTTGACTGGTGAAGCAGTCATGTCAGGCACACAGTCCATTAGCGCCTCCATAATCAATACCTTTTGGGATCTTTCCTGCCTTGAGTGTATATGGAGTGAATCACTTGATTCGGCGATAGCCATGTTCTCTCTTTATGTGGTGGGTCTAATCATTTTTAGAGGCTCTATATCTCAGACCCATGTAAGAGGTGCTCAGTAAACAATCTGCTTCCATTTCCACCACAGTGATCTCACCCGTCTGACTAATTTGTAGGGATATTAGGTCACAGAACCTCCACCCTTTGACTTCCACTAATATTGACTGTCTGGACTTACTGGTGTGAAACATCACTTTAATCACCCATAACACTGAAAATTGAATTTCTGGAGAAATTCAGTGTCCTCTAATGGCTCTTTTTAAAATTGAGAGGTATTGGATTCTGTTCCAAAATGTGGTTTAATGTAGCATAAAGACTGGAAAAAGGCAGAAACGGCTCTGTCCAAATGTAACAAAATAAACCTGGCATCTTCTCTAAAGTTCACTATTTGACCAGGGAGAACCAGGGGAGGCTGCTATCCTGAGGCCTCCCCTGGTTGTCTGGCAACCCTAGTGTGATGGCAGAACTCCAGTAAGTTTCTGTTGCTATGGAGTGGAATTTAGTTGTTGCAAATTGTTGCAGAGTTCATCCAAAGTTTACAGAAAAACCTGGAACTGAAGTGATTTGAAAAGGCTGAATATTTGTTGAATTTTAGCTTTTGCTTGCTGTTAGCAGTGGAAACACCCAAATGTCTGACTTTTCTCCTTAAAGTGCTCGTATTATGCTCATTTTCAGGTTCATAATTGTATTTAGAGGTTGTACCAAAATAGGTTTATGTGGTTTATTTTTCAAAAATCACTATATTTTTGTTGTACTGCACATTACTACAGCTCCTCTTTTCACCCTGTGTGTTGAGCTCTCTGTTTTAGCTACAGAGTGAGACATCTCACTTCTGTTCCATCTTTGTTGGGAGTCGCACATGCGCAGTACCTAGGAAAGCACTGCTAGCTAGTCAGTGCACTAACGGAATCGCACGGTTTGAGACAAGCTAGCAGAGTATGAGGGCGTGCCATGCTAACAGCTAGGCGAGCATAATAACGTGTGTTACAAAGTCACGCACGTTTGTCACAGAAGTAAAGGCTGGACTACAACAGAGCTGTTTGGAGCAGTTTGTGAACAATGGGCCTCATTCACCAATATCTTCCTAAGTTTTCTCTTAAATATGTTCTTAAGAAGGTTCCTAAGAAAAGTCTACGTCAGATTCATGACGTGTTCTTAAACAGCAGAATTGTTCGCATCTGTGTTCTTAGGATTGATGAATCCCACATCTTCGTAACTGAAAGCGCGTGCCAGTTGTTCCTAATTAGCATAAGAAAACGCCCCGCAAATTCCCATATAAGGACATGACACTTCCTGTGCACCTCCTGGGAGACAGGTTTTCGGAGATTGTCGGAGCCGCGGTGGAGGAAGTACTGAATCTCAGTACTTAAATTAAAGTACAAATAACCAGAGACATATTTACTTTAGTAAAAGTAGAAGATGTCCACTACCACAAACAGGGCCTGGCTTTTAAAAAAAGTTCCTATCCTAACCAGCATAAAACGGAAATGTGTTGTTAGAATCGGAATGCGGTTGGTTTTATTCATGGATGTATTTTATTTTCTTTAACCATGCAAGTAAGCAAATAAAGTGTGTGAAGCAGCGCAAATGGGGAGATGTGAAGAGGTCCAGCCAAATAAATAAGATATGAACGCGTCTTACGCAGCCTGGCGGAGGAGTAAACGACGCTGTGGAGAGAAATAGATATAGAACTTTGATTTAAAAACGGGAATAATAAAAACAAACGTTTTCATTTTCACTTTTACCGGGGGCTGTATTACCGAGGGTCAGCGGCGCTGCGCCCGGGCTCTGGAGCACCGGAGCCGGCTTGGATCAGCGGTGCCCCATACAGTATCTACGGCAACCACACTTTACTGGTGAGACAAACGTGTGACGGTCAGGGAGACGTTTTGGCAGGGGGGAAACTGATGAGAAAATGTAACGGAACATTGTAGAAATGTAGTGGAGTAGAAAGTATAGATAATTGCTGCAAAATGTAACAAAGTAAAAGTCAAAAGTAGGCTATGCACTATTGAGTCTACTTTAGTAAAGTACAGATACGTGAAAAATTTACTTAAGTACAGTTAGGACGAATTTGTACTTTGTTACATTCTACCACTGCATTTTGGCCCTATAAATAGCGATCAATCACCAAATAACGCAAGATTTAATCAGTTTAATTGCTGATGTAAATTGCAGTGTTAGTGTTTTTTTTGCATACTATGATATTTTTTTCAACAAATGATCAGAAATAAATTACAGTACAATACTATCATTGTAAACGACTGTAGAATTAAATAAAATGCAGTAAGCAATCATTTGGAGCAAATTGTCATCACACAATTGTGCGTAAGAGTGCTTTTCAGTGTTCGTAGATTTTGTTCTTAGCCAAGAACAAATCCAAGTTAAGAAAACATTAGTGAATGCCAGAATCTTCGTAAAAAGTTCGTAAGAAGGGTTTAAGAACACATTTCTTCGTAAGAACGGTTGGTGAATGAGGCCCAATGTTTTCTCTGGAAGATGGTAACTGCCTTTGCGGTGGACTTTTTGACACTTTTTGAACCCATAACATGCACCAAAAAAGATATATAACACAATAAATTAAAGGGGGAAAAGCCAAAAAGCATAATATGAGCACTTTAAGTTGACAGGTGTTTATGTTTCTGAGTTTTCAATCAAAGAACCATATATTTTTGTTACTGCAGTTGCTAATCCTCTGTGCTTTAAGCGGGAGAGTTTCATGTCTCTCTGAGTCTTGAAAGATTGCCTACATTGTTTATGCAGAAAATTAACTGGACTTTTCCTTTCAGACTTTTCCTTAAAGTCAATATCATCCCAAATGGGAAACTTGATCTGCAGTCAGGAGTGCAAGATAAAAAAAGTGCATACAAACAACGTACCAATAAACAAAAAGACAACAATACAAAGACATGTACAAAAATGTTTCCTGTGCATAATATATACACCACAATTTTACAAAACACCACAACATCATTTACTAGAACATCCTTTTGCAATTCTATTGTAACCTTGGCAGAACATACAGTGGTGGATTTATTACTTGTAGTAACAACCCGTTCTCACTCCAAATTCGTAAAATACGGACGCTTGGGCAGTGGCTGTCAGCGTCAGATACGATGCTAAAAGCACCCTTCAGCGTGTGTGTAGAACGCACCGGGTAGCTACACGGCGCTTGAAGATGACGTAGCATTAAGAGCGACAACGGTAACGAGTAGTATGAAAGCCTGAAAATCCGCATAGGGAGGTTGATCGGGGTGGTGGATGGGTCAAACAACACAGGACTTTCACCCGGGGATCGTGTCCCACGTGTCACGTTTCCTAAACCCAACTGTCGCTTTCTTCTTTTCCTAAACTGAACTGTCCCGTTCTTCTTTTCCTGAACCCAACTGTACCGTTCTTCTTTTCCTGAACCCAACTGTCCCGTTCTTCTTTTCCTAAACCCAACTGTCCCGTTCTTGTCCCACGTGTCATGGAAATGTAACTTTTTATAAGCCCACCCACAACCTTTTCCTTAACCTAACTGCCTCAAAAGTGACGCCAATAGTCCCGACCGAGCGTGTTTAGATAAAGCGCGTTTAGATATGACGCTAAAGGAGACTATTAGCGCCAATAATAACGCCAAAGGCACCTGACCAAGCTTCTGTATTTTATGCGATGGGAGTGAGAATGTGTTGGTAGTAAATAGGTTTTCAAGGCCCTTTTTAAAAGCTCCTTTCTTGATTGTTTCCACTAATATTGCGACCCATATTCTTTTTGAGTAACTTTTGCCAAAGCCTGCTGCAATACTGGAGCTCACACAAGAAGCATACTGGCTATGTTGGAATGAAGTTTTAAATTCATATTAAAAGCTTAAAATGTCTTTGAAGTCATCCAGATCACAGAATTACATTTTCAAAAGCATATTTTAACTGTAAACCACTAACTGATGTTTTGTTGCTACAAATAACATGACACATACACAAAGCAATCTTTCTTTTTCCAGCACAGAGCGCAACAGTAATTCCTCAAATATCTCAAAGTGACACTGCAATACTCTGCGTCCCTCATCAGCTATCAACATGCTAATTAGCCTTGAAATTTGAAGGGAGAGGAGTCTTTTTTTTTTTTAAATCTCCATGAAGCAGACTTATAATTTGCCTGGTCTCATTACTGTATGTTGACACAGAACAAAAATGGGTCTGGTCACTGTGGGGAAAATGTCACGGATCTTGCTAATGATCGACACCAAGACTCATTCCCACAGAGCCCATAATTGCTCACTCCTGCTGTGCCATTATTCTAATGATAAATTGTATTTTTTCCCCACGCCGAATGATTTTTTTCTTTTAAATGCTGCGCAGTGTTGGTGTTTGATGGTGTTAGCTTGTTTGTTTATCAAAATACTTATCAATCTTTTAAGGAGCTTGGGTTTACGCTTTATCAGGGATGCCTGGTTTGAAATTGGAGCAAAATGTGTGTAGATCAGAGCAGAAAAATGTTTGATGTCAAACACTTCCTATCTCCTGATTTGCATATTCGTGAGTGTATATAAATATATCCTTTCCAAATCAGCCAAGTGTCAGACCCTACCAAAAGCATCATGGCTCATTTAGAAATTTCTAATTTTTACTTATACTTTTTTCTTTGTTGCTTGTCTGCTATCCACAGTTTTATTTATTAGTGATAATACATTATAATAAACAAAAGAAGGACAATTTGGGGCACCATTTATGATCCTTAATTGTGGTAAACTGTTGGTAACCACATTGTATTTGTACATTTTTGATCAATTTGCAAGCTGAATAGTGTGTCCACATTTCTACTGCCGATTTTAGCTTATATCAATAATGGTATAAAAACCAGCACATAAAATTTAAATGCAATTTTGACTTGGAAAGAGAGTGTAGATGATTTAAAATGCAATTATACAAGAAAAATAAAAACAATAAATCATTGCCATGAAGGACTTTACATCACCAGTACTTTTAAAGCCCTCGTGATAAATAATAGCCAATAGGACTTCTCCAGTACCATATCTACTATATGGCGTGCCGTCCGCCAAACCCCTTCATAAGATCCAAACTATCCTTTATAACTGAATAAAATAAACAGCAATGTCTGTGGCCAGTGCCCCACTCCCGTATGGCCCATAAGCCAAAATATAATTTTCACCTTTAATAGAAAGATTAAATAATTTTTCTTTAAAAATGCAGTAGCTATGTAGCATTATGTTGCCATAGCTGTGTTCTCATTGATTTTCATCAAGTTAGTAAACATGTCTCTGGATTGCAACGTGTGGGAAATGTCAGGTTTGTTGCCACTGACACAGAATTCAGCTTGTAGCTTATTAGCAGCTGTGTCCTTCAAGTAACATAACCGGGGAAGTACGGGTGGGGAAAAAAATAGATACAGGATAGTATCGCAATATTTTCCATGGCAATACTGTATCAATGCAGACGCCAAGTATCGATCTATTATTATATTTGTGTTGGTCAGTTTGTCTGCTTGACAATCCCATGTTGCAGCAATAAAATCTAAGTGAGATGAACAAACAGAGATAACATCTTTTTAGATAAAACAGATGTTGACTGTTTTCTGTTTCCTTTTGGGGACATTATTTGAAATTGGGAAAAAAAAAGGTAATGATATATCACAGAATATTCCAATATGTTTAAAATCACAATAATATCATATCGTGACATTTATAGTAGTATAGTATAATATATTACAAACATATATAAATCATTCCAATGGTGGTGATATCAGCTTCCAGGCTTCTTTAACACAATTTCACAAAGAAAAAGCATTGTGGCAACAAGTGCAGTGAGAAATAGTGAGATATTGTCAATGTCCCTTTATCGCCTGCAAAATAGCTGCTGCAGTTGTATGGACATGTACAAGTTGTTTATGTCATGGAGGTTATATTGCTAAATGTATTATGCATTGTTTGCCTGGATTAAACTGCCTGTGTGTGATATTATAGGTGTACTGACGTTGACTTTGGTGTCTCGGTGTAGACTTGTCCTTGAATAAAGGTGGAATTTCCACAATTAATCAATTGTTTGCAGTGAAGTAACCTCCAGGTTTTTTTTTCTCATTTTTGATTTTTTTTTTTTGCCTGTGCTAGTGTTGCCTTTACTTCATTATTAACATGTATAACAATTTCTGAACAAGCCGGAGAGGAATTTAGTCATGCCCATCAATTTTGATGGCAAATTGAAATGGCTGCAGCTATGCTAATTAATGTTATTTCTATGGGTTTGTCAATGAACCACAAAGGAAAGCTCTTGGCTGTTAACATTCCTGTGTGTACTATTCAAACTTGGTCAAAGGTGGTTTCTCTCATCGTTTTGATGTTTGAAAGGACAGAGTGTATTTTTTTTCCCGGTGGTGCGTCTTTCTCTAAATAAACGACTTGACATCACATCATTTTGAGACAGGCAGTTAACAGCTAGCTCTGTAACTGTTGAGTGTAAACTTCCAGCTGGTGGATAGCGGTCAGAAGTCTGAATGTCCCAGTTAAACTTACAACCATATCATATCATTGTTTAAAGCTTAATAATCTTAACCATCAGGACAATTGGCTTCAAATCTGCAAATCCTGTCAGTCTGTGAAGCTAACATTAGCATTAGCTGCTAAAATGAGCTGTCATCATATTGTAAGCAGTCAGTTGGATATAAAAACCTTTCCATGTTCACCTTGTGCATTGTATAGCAACACATCTAACAACCCAAAATACATTGTAGAAACTGTGCCAACATACTGTAATTACTCATGTTGCTTATTCAGTCTGCTTCTGTTAATCAAAAACAAACCTCAAATGTAAAATGAAGAGATTTTCCACAGTAAAGCTCACCCAGACAGCAGCTGTTCACAATAGAATCACCAGCCGTATCAATCAGTGATAGAGAGAAACAGAAACTAATGCTATATGAGATATGTCAAAGCTTTATGAAAGTTAGTGATGTTATTTGTCATGCAAACAACAACAATGTAACATGGCATCAATACACCAACTCAGCCTTGTGTTTTAAAGTCAGGGATAACATCAAAAACCATCCTGGCAAATAACTCACCGTCAGCAGCAAAGGACGGCTCTCTTTGACAGCTCCCACACAGCCCAAACAGCCGATCACCATGATGATGGTCCCCACTGCGATGAGCAGGTTGGCTGCCGACAAGGAGGGAAGGGATGATGATAGGGTGGCAAAGTTTCCCTGGGTCACGGAGAGCCAGACTCCCACCCCCAGTATGCCACATCCTCCCAACTGCAGAGGAAACACAAAGAGGCGTAAGGCTGTCCGTATGCCAATAACACAATCACACCCATCCTAAACAGAAACACAGTCAAACATGGTGGTGCAAACAAGAGGGGACACCAAAAAGTCTGAACAGCAGCAACAACTGGATCATCAGAGGCAGCAGAGCAAAGCAACCCAAACAACAAAAAGTTTAAAGGAATAGTTTTACATTTGAGAAAATATGCTTATTTTCTTTTTTGCAGAGAGTTAGTGAGAAGACTACCAGCCTCAAATCTGTCCTGTAAATATAAGGCTACAGCCAGTTAGCTAAGCTTAGTACAAAGCCTTGAAACAATGGTAAACAGCTAGCCTGGATCTATGCAACCATAACAAAATCTGCCTACTAGCAACTCTAAAACTCATTAAAGTGCCCATATTATGAAATAAATAACTTTTTCCGGGATTTAGGGTGTTATTTTGTGTCTCTGGTGCTTCCACACGCATACAAACTTGGAAAAAAAAAACATCCATGCTGTTTTGAGTGAGATAGGCCTACAGTTTTCTGAATGTATCCTGCCTTCAGTCTCCGGGTGAGCTGGTCAAAATCGGCAGGGCCGTCTACGTCATCGGCCGAAACATTTGGTGTGTGCTAACCACTTTAGCTAATACCACATCAGCTAGCTGTTTCTCCAGCTTCGGTCAGTACGAGGCAGGATAAGCCGGGAGACTTCTTCTAAATGAGGGCGCACTTCCAACTTTGCGTGGAATACTTGCAGACGAGGGACTTGTAAGTAGTACTATACTATTTATTTTGTAGATTAGGGTGAACTCTTGTGTGTTGTAGCAGTGTTTTGCCATTGAGAACGAGGTGGCTAACCGCTAGCAACGCTAACCGCTAGTACCTAGCTACTGCACAGTACCTAGCTACTGTGCATGTGCGACTCCCAACAAAGATGGGATAGAAGTGTGATGCCTCACTCTGTAGCTAAAACAGAGAGCTCAACACACAGGTTGAAAAGAGGAGCTGCAGCAATGTGCAGCAACAAATATATGGTGTTTTTTGAAAATTAAACCATGTAAACCTATTCTGGTACAACCTCAAAATACAATTATGAACCTGAAAATGAGCATAATATTGGCACTTTAATGAACTTATCATACCTCGTTTGCTTAAGCGGTACAAAACCCCAAGTGATAAAAATGACAAGTTGTGATTTTTCACAGGGGTTATGTGCCGGACTATTTCCCGCCAGCAAGCAGTAACATCCTGACATTTTTTTCTGGTAGCCTGGCAACTGGTTCCTGCCAAGAAACAGTCCCACTGTCAGTCACTGGAATTTGATTTTTTGACATTAATGAGATAACGTGTTTCTTAGTGAGCTTTAGAAGTGCTGGTGGGCGGCTTGCACCTAACTTGCTGGTTGGTGTAGCTATTTACTGTACAAGTGTGAGACAGTGGTATCAATCATAAATATATTATCATGAAACCCCCGGCAAGAAAGCTAATAAGCGTATATCCCAAAATGCCACTTTTACACCTGACTAGATTAAAATGATAAAAAAAAAAAAAATAATGAAATTTCACACTTAAGAAATGACAAATAGTTGTATTTTGTGTTTCATATTCACACAGATTTATTACAAACAGAGCAAGGGAAGTCATAGAACATGAAGTCTTGTGGACTTACAGTGAATGCATTCACTGGAAGGTTTTGGTGACTGTCATCATGCATCATCAGTGCTATACAGTATAACCAAATACAGTGTTGTACCTTGTGTATATATGTGACTGCTCTGGTAAATGCGCATTATTATTGTGACTGCAACTGGACCTTATATATGATGAGGATTAAGTGGGTAAAAAACATCAGGATAAAATGCATCAAACCAAATGGGCAAACACACCAGAATTTGTTTTTAACCCAACCAAACAGGTGAGGCGTGAAAGCACCCTAAAGGATTTAACCACAACAGGACAAGTCTGCTGGCAATGAAATTGATAAATTTGGAGAAAGAAAATTCCCATGAAAATCTTTTTTTGCATATTTGTAACCATTAACTATAGTTTGTATAACATGTCCATATTATAGTGGATTGATTTTTCATAATAAAACTATGAATTAGTATTTGCATCAATTACAAAACTGCCACAACACATTCCTTTTTGGGTGTGACTTTGGTTAAAGTTAAAACAAATATTTTGGTTCAGTGTTCTTATTTTTCTTATTCTTTACCTTTCGATTAGTTTGAGTTTGTTTGAATTTATTAGCATCCATGCTCACAGTTAACAAATTAATAAAAGCAACACACTTATCTACAGTATATACACATGCACGCATACATTTATACTCACACACACTTACAAATAAAACCATGAACTTACATACAACCATGCATACTGTACATTTAAATTAAAAGCCATAAAACAAACACAAACAAACCCCAAAGACTTCAGCTAGCTATCTGTTGTTCCATTCAGTTCTGTATTGTACAATCTGACTGCTGTAGGCAGAGTTTTTTTTCTGGACTGGACATATATAAGATTGTTGTTGCGCAGCATCAGACTGTCTGTATTTTCTGCTCCTGTCTGTGGGAGCAAAGACACTCTGACAGAAACATGAGGAGAAAAAGGAATAATATGTGACAGTAGCCCTCCCAAGTTGGAAGCGAACTGGGATAATGGTGGTTTCAGTCATCTTAAGCCCCTTTTACACATGCACTGCAAACCTGAAATTATCTAGACAATACCCGGTGGAGCTGTATGCGAGAACGCTAATGTCCAAATCAGTTGGACTGGACATTAAAACAGACTTTACCCTGTCAGCTCCCTCCAAAGTCTGTGTAATGTTCGATTGAGCCCATGTGTGAATCGTACAGGTCATTGTCCGGAAAATTCACAGTGAGCGAGTAGGCGCGTTGATGGCGTTGATGGCGTTCAGGCGGCTCGCACAAAAATGGAAGAAAACAAATATCCATGGTGGAGAAGACAGGTAATTTACACAAAGACGGCAACGAAAATGTCTAACTGAAGAAACAAGATACGGGAATTTCTGTCGGTACGGACCAACGGCAAAATCGTCAGACAAATTCAAGGAATGGCAAGAGATTCTATTGTTTACGACCAAATTACGCACAGGCTACGTGACCGCCATGTAATCTTCATGATGTCCTGCCTCATGCACACTCTACCCAGGCGCTACCCCTCACCTAGATCAAATAGTATTTGAGTATTTCAAGTAAGGGAGAATGCATCTGAAACAGACAATCTCCTGTTGTGTGCTGCATGTATGAAAGGGCAACCTGGTCAATGTCCGCACCAGATTTGTTGGACATTGTCCAGAGTTCATATGAGACAACAGCTTAGGACTGCTGGCCAATCAACCCTGTCTCCTAGAAATTACACTTACATATTACCTGTGTTATACTACTATTCAGGCAACAAAACAAATTTACAAATGAAATACCTACTTGCATCAATTAACATTCCCTTATGTTGATAATTCACCTAATCTGGTCAGCATTACATTTCCTTTAAAACGGATTTGCTACTGCAAATCTGTTTGTATATAATTTCTAGGAGACAGTGTTGGCCCACTACAACCCTGAGTTTCTTATTTTAATAATGATGAAAATCCGTTTTGGTTTACACGGTCTTTAATTCTTTGAACTTGTGAAAGAGTATGAATTAGCCATTAAACATATTAAATTGTGATATTAAAATGATCACCTCCACTAAATAGTTTAAGTTTAAATATGTGAGACCAGTAACTGTCAGTGTTTGAGGAATTCAGCTGCTTTTAAAAGCAAATCTGCACTCTTTTTGGAGTCTAAAGCCAGAGATGATCCTGTTTTGTTCTTCTTTGAATTATTTTCCTTAAGAACCACAGCATGTTTGCCTTCAGACTCTCAGAATGATTGTAGTGAGGGAGAAAAACAGTAACGAATTTATAATAGGATTTTGCGATGCATCTATTGGAATCATCCGTCGTTCACACACTCTCTACGGCCACTTGCCAGTAATCACAAAGGCAATACGATTTACATGGCTAAATACAAATATAGTTTTTTTTCCTCCAACTTTTCTTTCTATTTCGGGCCTTAGCACAAGATCTTATTTAATGAGCTCTTGTGCTAGAAGTAGGGCAAGGCGAAAATAAAAAGCACTCATGTGGGGCTCCATTCACTGAGGCAGGTTTCTGTTCACTATCTAACACAGCTGGGAGATTTCAGCAGCTTGCAAATGAAGGATCTTTGGGTCCCTGTCGCTCACAATGAACCCTTATTACGTGTATTCTGTAAAGAAAATTGGCCGCAGTGAGAAAGGTGAAGGATGAAAAGGGAACGCTGGGAATCGATGGTGGCAAACATTTTGAGGTCAGATTCTTAAGCACATTAGAGGGGAGGATATACCAACATTCTACAGCCGTGCAAGGACAAGTCCTCCTTAAACTACAAGACATTATCAACCTCAGAATTGTTAATTTTCATTAATTTTACAGCTATACATGATGTAGCCATAGAGGATGGTAAGCATGAACCTACCACCATCATACAAATGTGATTAATTGATAGAACCTTGCCAACAAGTCTTTGCTTTAGACTAATTGTGAGACTAATGAAAGTCATTATATTGTTGTATTATTTCCCAAGATCTTAAAATTGCATACTTTTTCTGACCAACAGTCCAAAATAAGAAGATATTCCATTCACAGTCATCTAAGATGAGGTTATATTTATTCCCTTTTTTTTTACCTGATATCATTTTGATTTTTATTAAGTCATTTCACATTTATACGTAATCGCCTGAAACCAGCAATTGTTTGCCACTTTCACTTGATAAAAGACTTAATTTCCTGTCAATAAAGTAATCAATTATTTGATGAATTGTTTCAACACTAGTATTAAAAGTATTGAATATTACAATGCAAGACTGACAACTTGCAACATTTAATCAGTTTTTATGGTTAGTTTTGAAGTTGCTCAAAAAGCCTTCCATTTAGCAGCTCTTAACGAGACATTTTACTTTGACTCTAGTATGGCTTACCGGATGTACAATGCTGGGATAAAGCCTGCATCCATACGATTTCCCTTCCCATCCCGCTTTCTCTGCTATCTATTTTGCAAGGGCACCATCACTTCCACCATCTGGGGCTTAGTGCTCCCCAGGATGATTGTGATTGGTTTAAAGAAATACAAACAAGTCAGAGCGTCCTCCCCCCGCCCCACCCCCTGCTATACCAGAATGGATATAGCGCTGACACAGTGATGCAAGACTACTTTCACTCTGATCACAACTGGTTTTGATTAGCACCCGCCCCCCCCAAAACAGCAGCTAAAATCTTTACAGTCACACAGATTTGCAGTGTTTGAATTGATGCAGCCATCTGGACTGCCTCCTCACATCACAGCAGGTTTCTGTATTTGAAGCAGAGCCCTCTGATTCTGGCTGCTGATTAAGGCCCAGTGAGAGAACATACAAATACCATTTTCTTCAATAAATAGCTACTGTATCAACTGAACGGCATTTATTGCATCCGAAACATCACAAAAGTTGGCGCGGTGGAGCAGAAATACCCACATCAATATCATCTTAGTATGGTGATGAAAGGAATGATTTCCCTAATAACATATACAGTACATGGGCAGTAGATATACTTGGTTCCTGGGCTCGCAGTGTATAACATAGGTGGATGAGTTAATGACTACATTTGCATTATGTGACTATCAGTGCTCTGATCTCATTGCAATTATGAGTGCTCCATCTTGAGCATGGGCCAGGAATACATATTAATATAATTAAATTAGTATGAATAAGGTCGTAATCTGAATTCTTATTCATACATGAATAAAATGTGAAGCTCTCAGGGCCAAGGATTAGTAGAAAAAAGAGGCATTTTTATGGGTACCACAGCAAGAAATTATAGTTTGAATTCCCATGCTTCATGTATTATTTGTTTTGTGATACTTTGATGGGTGAATCATGTATTCAGTTTGTCCCAAAGGAGTGAATTCTGGTCTTTAAAATCTGCTCTGGTGATGAGGTTTAAAGGTAGCTGGTTTTTAATGTATTTTATACTTTAGATCTGTATTATCTTTGCAGTACATTTGATGTATGAAAGTGATGGATGAAAAACGAGGCACTGGGATATATTTCTGCATTGTTGATAAATCTTATCACCTCTGTTTGGGGTAATTTCTTATTTTATTTAGGGATCAAGTTTTTTTAACAGCAAAAGCAATGCTATATACAATGCTGATTAATGTATCTGACACATTAAAATAACAGTTGCCTACTGAATTTGGCACCTCATTTTTGATGAGCTACTTAATCTAAACACTGTGGGTACTGGTTCAAAAGTATTAAGATAATAAACTAAAATGATTGATATGACATGAAGTTGAATGTGACTCCTGAAATTGACGTGAGGTGATCCGTATCACTTTGTGGGAGTTGTGGGAAGCTGCTTCTTGAATGTTCTGTACATTGCTTTTTGGTAATTAGAAAAAAGAAATTAGAGAATTGGTCTATTTGGCCAACCACGGTCATACTCGCACTGGTGCGCCTGAATGATTTAGAAAAATCAGACGATCCCAATGAAAATTGGTGCCATAAAACTGTACGTGATTTCAGTCAACTCATCTCAGGTTCGCCAGATCTGGTGGGGGACAGGGAGGGGTAAGTCTGTTGAAACATTGTACATTTTTACTATCTACTCATGCAGTAGATTTTCTACACATTTAGTATTGGGTTAAAGGTGACAATATTATTGTAAAATAAATAGTGTCCAGGTCAGAATCCCCCTGTCTACCCCAGCAAACTTTACCAAATTATCCACCAATAACTTTTTTCTTTTTGACATATGATGCATTTTTCACCCCCCATTTTCAATTTCAACACTAGCAGGAAAACAATTCTACAATATAACAGATAACAGATGCAGATCAACATTAATTGGGTTATTCTGGCCATCTGATGAATGTATGTAAAGCCAGTGTTTAGCCAGTCCTCTTTATTAAACGACAAAATGCCCCCTATATTGCCTTACAGAACATCACATTCAAGCGTTGTCTGATTTGACACCGTTATGATAAAAGTTGGGTTCGGTTTAGGCACAAGAACAAATTTAGTTATAGGCATAGTCCCCGATTTATGTTTTCCTCCGTGGGTGCTCACAGGCGCACGCCCTTTAAAAAAAAGAAAGTAGTCAAAAAATGACTGCATTTCAGAACCTTAGGAAATGGACAGCAGCCGACACGAACACACACACCTATTAACTCCATAATAAAGCCGTAAAGTAGGCTTTCAACTCAGGACAGCGCCACTTCTCACAAATACAGATAGGATTGGAGATGAGAAGTTTAACTGACACATAAACGCGATCAGCTTCGTGGACTGACAGTGACATAACCAATCACACTATGACAGACACTCCACTTAGCACCAACTGCAATGTTTAATTTTAAATGAATGTAACCTACTGGCAGTCTGGCACATATGGGTGCTCAGTATTTTCCATAGGCGCCAATACCGTGGGTGTTCCGGAGCTCGTGCACCCACGGTATCGGCGCCTATGGTTGTAGGGTTAGGAAAAAGATTATGGTTTGGGTTAAAATAACAAAATCAAACTTTGAAAGGCCATTAAAGCCACTAACAAGTTTAATTGTAATACAACTTGGAGAGTTAATAACTTCTGTCAGACTGTATTGGCCCAAGGCATAGCTGTGTCATTTCAGACGGTCGACATTTTTCACTTGGTTAATGTTTACATTTGACATTTTTATTTATATCTACAGCCAGCCCACACACTTCTCGGGTGTCAGTACTGAGCAACTTTTGAGAACAAGACTGGCTGCCAACATTAAACTCAATGCCATGTGGCTGCAGATAGTGAACTGTTAGATATTGTTTTTGTTGGACATTAAACTTCTACCATCAGTACTCTTTAGAGTGTGAAAAGCTAAGCCGTGTAGAATTCCTGCTAGGAACAGGAAAGGTCATTTGGAAGACACAAACACACGCTTATAACGTATTTTTTTAATCTGCCACTCACATTATAGTATTCATATTATGCTCATTTTCAGGTTCATAATTGTATTTAGAGGTTGTACCATAATAGGTTTATGTGGTTTAATTTTCAAAAAACACCATCTATTTGTTGTACTGCACATTGCTGCAGCTCCTCTTTTCACCCTGTGTGTTGAGCTCTCTGTTTTAGCTACAGAGTGAGACATCTCACTCTTGTACCATCTTTGTTGGGAGTAGCACATGTGCAGTAGCTAGGTAAGTACTGCTAGCTAGTCAGTTGCAGAGTATGAGGGTGTGCCACGCTAGCAGCTAGGCGAGCATTATAACGTGTGTTACAAAGTGACGCACGTTTGTCTCTGAAGTAAAGGCTGGACTACAACAGAGCTGTTTGGAGCAGTTTGTGAACAGTGTTTTCTCTGGAAGATGGTAAGTCCCTTTGGGGTGGACTTTGGGCTTTTTCACTTTGTACACCTATAACGTGCACAAAAAATATATATAACACAATAAAGGAAAGGGGAAAAGCCAAAAAGCATAATACCAGTACTTTAAGATCAGGTTTCTGCCGTTGAGATTTGTGCTGTCAACTAAGTTCGATGGAGGCGAATTGAATTTCATTTGTGATTCTGACAGCATTGCAGCAACAATAAAACAAAAAAAAACAACCACAACTCAACAGCACCATGAAAAGCAGAAAGTGTCCCACAGCGAGGACTGTTGACAGTTGTTTTTCCATTATAGACCTTCAGAATAAAATATTTCAGTTAAAGTCCATAGCGAGGTCGGTGGATTGTCTCAAGTAACCAGGATGCTATTGAGTCCCCAGACAGATGTCAGTTCAATCAGGAGAGACTTAATTGAAAGAGATGCTTAAAGACATTTATGGACATAGTGCACAATAGTAAAGTTGAAGAAAAATGTCTTTGGCCATTAGATTCCATCAGCGTTGCCAACTTTTGGCGACTTTCTTGCTAGATTTAGTGACTTTTCAGAACATCTTAGCGACTTTGTTTCTAAAAAACGACTAGCGAAACATTTAGCTACTTATTCAGATAATGAGGGAAAGGGCGAGAAATATAATAAAACATATTATATCGTAATTTATTCCCATGCATGCTGCTCAGAGTAATTGTAGACCACGGCTCTTCTGCCAATAGCGCTGCATCTCCTGCTCTCCTCCTGTGCTGTTTGCAGGTAGTCAGTAGGTGTGGGGCAGGCAGGAGGACGCTGCTCGCTGCCGGAGTGGGTGGAGGCCTATAGTTGTAGTGGGTTTCTCTCGCTCTGAAACATTCCTCCTAACAAATATTTAGTTTGTTAGATCTTCTCCCTCCCTTTGTAGATTTTCATTTTTTTACTTCATATATACAATGTCCCTGTACTGCCCTGCAAAGGCAAAAGACCTTAAAGTGATGAGCGGAGTAATTCACCTTGGGTATCTTTACACTAATAAAATTTTTAGAGTTAGCTAGTAGTAGCGTTATCAGCTGAATAGAGCTTAGCGCCGGCTTCGGACCCACCGTTTGTATATCAAAATTACCCCACTAATCGTGCCGAAATGATACCAACGTCTGCTAGTAAACAAATAGGTTATGCTCTCATAAACGATGGATTGGAAAGTTTGTAGGTACACCAGAAGTTTATGTAAATAACACTTGCCTCCTGGCTTCTGCTCTTTGCTGTTGTTGTTTGCTGCTGTGAGACGAGTGCTTAGGGGTCGCTTCATTAACATAAACAACCGAAAGAGATGCAACAAAAATATTTATTAATTTAACTTACTTTTTAAAGTAAGTGCTGTAGTATAACTAGCAGGAGACAAGTAATAATTGAGGTAAGTTTGGAGACATTACCTTATTTAATCATTGAATTAATAAATATTTTTGTTGTAACTCTTTTCGGTGTAGTAATTTACGGCCCTAAGCACTCGTCTAACTGCAGGTAGCAGCAGCAACAGAGAGCTGAAGAGAGCAGGCAAGTGTTCATAAACTTCTGGTGTACTTACAAACTTTCCAATCCATCGTTTTATGAGAGCATAACCTATTTGTACTACTTGTAGACGTTTGGTATCATTTCGGGCATTATTAGTGGGGTAACTTACAAGATACAAACGTGGGTCCATTAGCCTCTGCGTTAAGCTATTCAGCTGATAACGCTACTCTAGCTAACTCTCCCAATGTTCGACCCAGGTGAAAAAAGCTTCTGGGGGGGTGTTTGGCTCGAGGTCATGGTGCAAAGGACCCTAGGGTGAATTACTCCGAACCATCATTTTAACTCGCTAGAGTGTGAAACTGAGAAAAATGACTTTAAAGTTTTTGTTTTGTCCAGACAAAAGTATTATAGGTAGAACTCCCAAAATTCGACAACTAGTTGTTATAATGAAGAAATGTTTGTATGCAAAAAAATCTTGAGTTCAAAATTGACCTTTGACCCTTGTTTGGCAGTTACTGTACTCTGACTTTGTATCATGTGCCAAAAACAAGGAGTCATGCAAAGGCAAAAGGCAGTAACTGACATATAATCAATATTTGCTTGCTGTTCACCATACTTACACATTATAAGAATATACATCCATTATAAGAACACCTAACCAAGGTCTAGTCATCACGGTATTTGTTTTAAATTATATAGAAGACATTTGGTTGTTCCTATTTACTGCTATAATGATCAGGATAGTGTGGCAACACTAACACAGTTGAACAGCAGTGTTTCCTCTAGGATTTTTTTTAGCAGTGGGAGCAGATCTGTCGGACCCCCCCCGGCGTCCCGCCGGCAAATGTTTTACGTATTAAACAGAACTGACACTTCGCTGCAACACAAACAAATATATTTATTCACCTCTATTCACACACAATGAGGCATATTTTGATTTTGTTTTGATTGAACTGTATTTTTGAGGAACTGTAGGTCTACAAAATTAATTTTACAAGAACTTCTTCATAGGGAAACCAAAACCCAAAGTAGGCTATAGTGTGAAACCATTCATAATGAAACTAATTGCATATTTGCCTCAGTGGCAAAGTTGGCAGCCTTGCAGTGTGCATTTGATTTTTCTTGGATTTTGGAAAAATAACTCCAAGGCTGGGTTACACTAGAACGGCCAGGATGGTCATTTTGAACCGTTTTGAAATGTATGTGTAATAACTTTGCTTAATAAAAAAATACAATCCTGCTGGTACCTGACTTTTCCTAAAAGAGTCTGTATTTTCATTTAAAATAGTTTTTATATACTGTACATTACACAAAAGGCAAAGAAAATACAATCACTTTGACCTATTTTGGCCATACACTGTCATATTGACCGCTCGGATTTTCGCGGCTTTGTTTTTAATCTTTTGCGTGGTTGAAGATGCATTTTGGTTGCTTAGTAATAATCATAGCCTCTGTCAGAGAAACGTAACTAGCGGTCTCGAGTAACAAGTGCGGGCAATGCATCACCGATGGGCCGAAGGCAAAGCCAGAGTCGGTAACGTAGGCTACGGCGTGGATGGTTCTGAATCAGAAGAAAAGCACCGGGCGATCGCTCTGTGAAAGGCGCAGTAGGCCTACACGTAGACGGTAGCTGTCTACGTGTTCATATAACTTTATACATGCTACAACTGGCTGGAATCATTGCACACAGCTGAGAGCGGAGTTTATGGAGGAAAAAAAGGGCAGCGGCGCACGGTCCGAGCTGCGCTGCGCACCGCAGCAGACACCAAATCGGAGGCAGTGCCTGCCAGGTTAGGTTAGGTTATAAATGTTCAAATAGCATACTTTTAATTGTTATTTGGCTGTGAATTATGTTGAATGAATTTCCCCCAATATGTTTCATGAATGTATGAAATAATCACGGTTTAGCCTACTAGGCCTATGCCATGATATGATATCAAGGGCGTTGTATTGAATCAACAGCCACGTGCAATTTAGCTAGCAGGTGAAGGTGAAACTAAAATGTGCGAGAACTATAGACTAATACAGGCTTAAATGAACTGACAATATAAGTTATACGACTTACAGTTGCATAAGAATGCACACATGCCATCTCAACCGGGTCCTCCGGACAGCCTGTCTCTTTTTTCTTTCTCCCTTTTCTCCGAGTGGCGCGCGTGCCCACTCGCGTTGTGAAGCACGTGTCTGCGCTATTCTCCGTCGACGCGCTCTTTACAATCACTGCTGATAGCCGCCTTTTTGTATATTTATTTCTGATACAGTGGCGGACCGCCACTTGCCAATCAACATAGAGGAAACACTGAACAGTATGACAGATAAGTTACTTTGCAGTACAGTATACAGTATGAATAAATATAAGAAATATTTTCTCAATAAAGATAATTTAATTATAATTGAATACAAAGGTATATTTATTGTTTAACAATAAATATATAATGTTTAACACTTTTGCAAGGCACTGTATCTGTGTCATATTCTCATTAGGGGCTGAGCCCCCCTAAAGGTCTGATCCTAGAATCGCCCCTGGTTAAGGGTTAAGGGCCACCAAACTGCTCAAGATGCACAGTCAACAAACTCGACTTGGATTACTACTTTTTAATTCTGAGATAACATTTAGGTTAGCATACTTTGCACGGACGTTAGCAATAACTAGCTTAGTGCTTTTATGGATTTGTGTAAGATTTAACATGAACACCTGCATGAAGGAAATATGGCTCAAACACGTATGGATTGTTGTGGATACAGCAGATGACGTGCTTTGCTATGGATTATATCTTCCATGGATTATATCGGATTGCATGGAAAGGTAGGATGCCTGTGTATTTAATGATTCGTTTTCGGCGTCTGATGTGAGGCTCCGGAAAGTGAGGAGGTGTGTTAGCATCACCATTAGCGCTACGTGAAGTAAAGTTAGCTAGCTCCGGGCTGTCGCTGACACTGACAGAATAGGAATCATCACCACTTTATTTGAAAGATATGTCGTGTGTATGTTACGTGGTTTGGTGACAATTAAAAGTGGCAAACTTTGACAGTATGACAAGGCCAGAGTACAGTAACATCACGGCGGCACAGTAACATCTCTCTTAATGCCTGGCTAAACAAAGTCAGAACACCTTAACTCAACTTCAGCGTGCCCGGAACAAAGGCAAAGAGCCGTAACAGCTGTTACGGCGTTCTGCTGTGGTTTCTCGTATGGTTTTGGATGTTACGGTTGTCATAGCCCTTTATTTTCTCGTTAAAACAATCAAATTGACTCACGATATTTATTCACATAATAAAGGAGGTCTCAAATACCCCAAAACTGACATAAACTCATTTTTGCCCAAACATGATGTTACGGCGTTTTGCCTGTGCAAGGCAGTGTAGTGAGATTGTGATTATTTGGCAAACAATTTCTCTTCCTCTCTTTCTACCTTTTTTTATATAGTTTTATAGTAGGTGATCTCTCCATCGCTGCAACTGAAACAACCACTAAGCTTTATGTAAATAAATGTGGTCTATGCTATATAATCTTTAATTGGAAAATAGTTGGCAACACTTGATCTCATCGTGACGTCATATGGGGGTAGTGATGCCTGCTGGAGGAGACTACAGGCCTATATCAGAGGTGGGCTGATGACGACTCTTGGTGTGAGACTGTTGTAGACCCTGCAATGTGGGGAAGTATATCCAGTGACAAAGTGAAAACGATTCTCATTGAAAGAGGGGCCTCTTCGGTTCACAACAGAGGAGCTAAATACCCCGCATCAGCAAGAGACTGTGGAATAGGTGGTCGAGTTCGCTCCTTTTTTACAAAAACTTCATTGTAAAGTGTAAATTGTCCGCCAGTCACAAACACCTCTCCACCGCCACGAACAGAACATCCAATCTAAGCTAGTTGCTAAAGTCCCCCGGACCCTGAATGACGCCGAGGCGGATGAAAAAGGCATTTGCCGATACCTGCCAAGCAGCCGAGACTGTATTCAACAGCAGGTAAATAAAGCAGATACACCTGGGCTAGCATACAGGAGGAAATGTTGCCTGTTTCGACAGTGTAGCCTAATCGGCGTCTTTCCGAAACATACTGGGCAAAATACAGTAGGCCTACTTCTTGACAAATTTTGTGCTAATGTTATTAGAAGAAAGGCTGTGTGTGTGTGTGTGTGTGTGTGTGTGTGTGTGTGTGTGTGTGTGTGTGTGTGTGTGTGTGTGTGTGTGTGTGTGTGTGTGTGTGTGAGACCCCTGTATTCAAAACAACAGATGTCAGGGCAGATCTGAGGTTATGAGTTGAATCCCTCGCCCAATCTTACTTGCTTTCACCGATGTCACCAGCAGAATATAGGCTAATGCTAATTAAGACTGCTAATTAAATTATGACAACCTAACATCGTTAAGCCAATGTGGCTGAACATGCGTTTCCAAAATAAAAGTGGTAATTGAAAACATTGCATATTTTGTCAGAGAGCATAACTTGCTTCCTAAATCAGTGGGAGCTTATTTAAATCAATCAAGTTTCACACTAGCAGCTCATTTGGAAAGACAAATTAATTCATTTTAACTAATGCAAAACTGCCCCTCCCCTCCCCCCCAATTCAATTTTTCATTCAAATTAATTTACAGCTACACCCATTTTCTACCCACATCTGTTCATTTTGAGAAAGTATTTTCTATAAGCAGTGAGAATTGATGAGGAAAATAACAAAGCCTTCTCTGTTTGCAGCAGGAATGCTCCAGCATGTGAGAAACACGGTCTCACATGACTGACCCCAAAGAGTCAATAATGGAGCAATGAAATGCATTCATGTCTCATTGATCTGGATTGCCGCTGGAGGTACATTATTATGTTCCCATCATTGATGTGAAAGGCATAAACCGCTGTTTGAAATCTGCTGAATATGAGATAATTTGACATCAAGTATTCACCTGTTTTAGTCTCTAATCGTTGACAAATGTCAAGGAAGAAGTTGAAGTTGCTTTGTAAACCTCAGACACAGGCAAGGACACTCAAAGTAAATTCTTTGGTGAGGCTTTATTGAGATTTACATAAACCTGTTACAATTCATCCATAATCTTGTCACTCTACAAACATTTTGAAATTCAAAAGCCTTGAAGTACTACCAACAATAAATCTTCTGTGAATCTTTGCTCAGAGTAGGCGACAGAATGTATGATCGAATCTATTAACTCAAAACTTCTGTCAAAAAAGCACAACGTGACACGATTTAACTACAAATATTTCTAGTCAATCTTGCACCCTAAGTATTTAAATTGTATGGTGCATCCACTCCTTTTTATAGAAAGAGATTTGTCAAGCAATTTTAATTTAATTTAATTTCCTCCCACCAATCTCTTATTTGATCTTCTTAGACGTAAAATGCTTTGCCAGAATTAGAAAGATTAGAGCGCACAGAAAACCCAACATCTCCTGTAGTCCAAGGGTAATATTGCACGTTTTACTCGACTACGTTTATGTGACAGTTGTTCTTACTTAATTTTTTTTTTGGTGGAGGGGTATTTTTGCCTTTATTAGATAGGAAAGCTGAGATATGAAATGGGGAGAGAGAGGGGGGAAAACATGCAAGAAAACCGTCTCAGGTCAGTCTCAAACCCTGGACCCTTTGCATCGAGGAATAAACCTCTTCATATGTGCGCCCACTCTATCAACTGAGCTAACCAGCCACCTTACTAATTATTTTTAAGATTAAGATTTTACATTAAAAAAACACATATACGCTTATGAAATACATTGCATTGTATGAACCAGTTTAAACCAGTGGTTCCCAACCTTTTTGGTCTGTGACCTCTTACAAAAAAACATGTCTAGTTGGGGCTCTTGTCAAGTTTCAGGTGTCTGAATTGTTAGAAACAAATATGTTAACCCTGTAAACTTCTCAGATGGATAATGTATTTAAAATAACTTTTTGAGGTGCAAATTAGTAAAACTATACAAATGTAGTTGACAGAAAAGCAATTGAAAAAAGCCAAAAACAAATAAATACAAATTTGTGTATAAGAACTTAGTTTTTTCCCCTCATAACTGCAAATATAGTTTAAAAAAGTATAGTATAGTAAAGTTGTATAGTTAAAACTTGCTGCTCATCAAGCAGCTACAACAGTAAACTGCTGCTTACACATTGATGCATCAGTATTAATAACTGATGTTATGGGGAACATTTTCTATGGAAGTACTTTTACTTTGACACTTTAAGTATATTTTTGCTGATAATGCTCATGTACTTTTACTTACATTGGAGTACTTTTACATGAAAGTTTACTTTTCTTTAAGTAAACAATTGGAATATTTCAACATACACTAAGTGTATGTGAAGGTTAATATGGATGGATTAGTTCAACACATTCTCATGAATGGATTCGTATGATAATGTACGAAATCTTGTGCACAACAATTCGTATGATATTTTACGAAATTACGGCGACTGCTGACCGACTGCTGGTCATGTGAAAAAGTTTAGCTGACCAGTCACATGACAGTTACATTTAGCTGTCTTTACAGTTAACTTTAGCCGACAAAAGGTGGCCATCATGCGGCGGCGACAGTTCAGTTTAGATGCCAAAACGACTAGTTCAGATTAGAATAAAAATTGTGTTTTGGGTTAAAACACCAGTACCCTTTAGTGGTACTCCCGGGGACAGGAACACTCATTACCTGGGTAAATGTGTTTTGCTCTTAACTTCTTCCAGGACACGAACTCCGCTCCCCTGCTTAAAAGCCCTGTGTTTTAGGACCCATCCATCCAACCTACCTGGATCTTCCCAGTCTTATACAGCGGCAGTCAATGTGAGGCATACAGTAATACATACGTGGAATACATACGAATTACAGTGCATTACTTTTTATAGCTATATATACGACTGGTTCATGAGAACAGCCTGATTAGTTGGCCCCCGAAAATGCTTCAGGGTGTGTTTTTTTGGGGGGGTCTAATTCTACACGGTTAGTGGATGGAAAACAATTAATTCACACTTGCTCACGTTGTTACTTAGGGCTGTAACGGTTTGTGTATTCATACCGACCGAACCGTCACGGTGCAGTGGTCATGGCAGGCATCTGCAAGCAGAATACATGGCATGAAGATTGATGCACGTAATGTGGAACCAAAGTTCACAAGCGCGAGTTCCGCCCGTAAACTTTTAGCCATACAGCGTTAGCAACATATGCTGAGGTAAATGATTTTCATTATAAAAATAAGGAACATTTCAAAGTTGCCAGTGGGCAGTCTTTGATACAGCCAGGTCACAGCAAGACGGACTTACGTTCAATTTCCCGCCTTCTTCTTTGTGTGAAGGAAATATGTCCGTGAGCTTTTGTTAAAGCAACACCAAAGCACTTTTCATCTTTGGTCCCCCTACAGGTTGGAAGCAGAATTGTCCATTACCGCTGTCATTCGAACTACAGATCCGCTACCCGATCTGGCAAACTTGCATAGTGCAGTTTTAGCCGATAGAGGGCCGCAAAGGGAATGCAGAAGTGCCGTTCACCCTGTTACGAGTTGATGAACCACTGAAACGATTTTGGAAACATTATTTTAAGTTACAAAAGAATCTTTGGTGTTGCTTTAAGTGTGGTTATTGTTCAGGTCTAGTGTTTTTTAGAGAAGACTGTAGCCCTGTTTCAATTAACCAACCCTCTCTGAATTTCCCTCAGTACTTGTTGATATGTACGCTGCATCTCATTTGGTTTTTACTTAAATCAACAGCATTTGAAAATATTGCCTTGTCCACTTTAAATCTCCATTTTATTTAACAAAAGAAATCAAATGTTGTGTTACACAAGCAACTGTGCCTGAATACAATACTAAAATTTGCTAAAATCCAGAACTAGAACTATCTGAAAATTTGATGCTTTCTTTGAGTACTTGAGAGTTTTTAAAACTCAGTGTTATGGTTACATTTCACATAACATCGAATATGCATTAAATGAGCAGCAGTCAAAGTTAAAGCTATAGTGCGTAGTTTCGGTCGCCTTCATGAGGAATTCTAAGTAATGACAGCAACACTGCCGGTGCATACACATGACGCAACCCTTCGGGGAACGCGCACCACCCCCACCCCTCCTCCATGCGGTTGCTATTAGCATTTAAGCCGTCATATCAAGGAGGACACGGAGGATTAAAAAACATGATGGACTCTTCAGAAGAGGTTATTATCAATTTTGTAAACATAGCCATACTGAGAATTACAGAGAGTTTTTTGAGGAACTGATAGGCTTAATTTAGCTTTGTATCAACTCATTTGGCAATGCTTTGAATGTAATGGACGTTCATTAATATAAAATAGTTGTACACTATAGCTTTAAAGTTTGGATAACATTTTTTTATTATTACTCAGGAAGACATTAGCAGTCAAAACCCCACCTAATCAGCTATCAGGACAGTGGGGGGTGCGGGTCATCAAAATAACTTTTTGTTTCAAATGTTGCTAAACTCTAATTGGTGCATGGAAGTAAGTGATATCATACAACAACTGAACCCCACCCCACTTCAAACCAGTAAGAAAAGCAACAACAAAAACAACAAAATGCAAACATCTTGCAGGTGACATGACCAAACTGCTCAAACCTTGGCAACATTGCCTTCATGTAGGATGTCATCACTTATAGCAAGATGCTGATTGAGAAAACAGGTTGTAGGGTCCTTTAAGGTTCAAACAACTTTGAAACAACTGCACAATCAGCAAATATTTAGTTAGATGGAAGTAACAAAAAGCTAAGAAGACCTAAAGCATGACGTGAGGCAGTGACGTTTGTTTACTCTTTGAAAGATCAAGACTTCAAAAAAGAAAATTAAGATCACACAGTTGGTTGACAGTTATGAAAGAGCTGTGGGCAAATATTCACCCTAGATACTTGTTTAATAAATTATTAAAACACAGAAAAAAAAACCGCGATACTTAATGCCTTTTTATTTTGCTAATAGAAAATGAACAGGGTTTTGTTCTTGTAGGACTATTGGCCCTGTCAGCGTCATTGTTATCTTTGCCGAAATTCCATTACACGCATGACGGGAAACTACCCTGCTAACATCTAAGAATTGCACATCATAAATGCAGCAGGGACTGGAAAATATTATTTCACAGTGTCCTTCTGAGGAACGAATCAGGAAGAAATAGATTTTTACAGAGACTTTGTTGTAACCCTAACAGATTATGAAGTCTTAAATCTAACGGTTTCATTGTTTGGGAGTTTTTCTACATGCTTGTAATTCATGATTTATATTTGTCATTCAATAACTAGTTCATAGCAACTTTACAGAGCTCTTTATCATATCTCATATTACATAATACGTTCTGTTTTCAACCCACTTAACAGGGATTGTATTGTATCATGATAATATTACTGCAGAGGTTTGATGGTATAACACTGTATCCTCCTGGCAATTATTACATTTTATCGCACCAACTCTGCAAATAAACGAAGAGAGAGGAGCGATTTGTTTGGTGGATGAAGCATTTAGGGGCAGAAATGGATTAGTCAAACTTGCATATGCTGTCAGAGGAATATTCAGCACACACCCACATCAGGTAAATCCACAGTGACAGTTCAGCACTTAGGAGTCCTGGCATTAACAGTCACCTTAAAACAGGAGTATGATGTGAAATCAAAACGGGTGCTTCTGAAAATGTGTACATTTATCTCGAGGTGGATTAACAGTAGATGTTATTCACATAATGTCATAGTTCAGTGTTAGAAGTATAACATACAATGGATATACTTAAGTAAAGTACAACTACCTCAAAACTGCACCCAACTACAGAACTTGAGTAAATGTTACCTCTCCACTACTAGATGTTATTCCCTTCTAAATCTGGCACACACACACACACACCCGCACACACACACGCACACGCACACACACACACACGCACACACATATACACCAGTGTAGTATTAGAGTGTATGTAAATGATAAAACCTGCCTCTGGCATTTCAGCATCCCCCTGACTGAGACTTCAGCATCTCATGAAGCCTGGCGAGCAGACAGTGTTACCTCAGTGTTAGCTCTCACTGCTCGTATTAGCCACTTCATACCTGGAGAAAAGGGCACGCTTGGCACTCACATGCTGACCTACTTTTCACCACAAGAGCCTAGCAGCCTCTGCTCAGCCTGGAAATCAGTTGTTCTCCGCTTGTAGGAGGAAGGAGGCTTTAGAGTGGGCAGTCTGGTCTGGTCAGCAGAATAAGGAAGTTTAAGGATGTTGGATAAGAAGAGCAGGAAGTGACAGTGTGTAGAATTATGTAGCAAAGTAATCTCGTGATCTTGAGTCGTAGCAATCAGATTTAAAGTCACTCTAATCCCTCACGCCTCCTTTCCCAGCTCCCACTTTTCTCTTTCCATTAAGCACTTCAATTGTTGATTGATGTTGCACTTCAATTTCAGCTCCCATCTAAACCCATCTGAGTGTGACAAAGGTAAAAACTTCAGTTACATCAGAATTTACAAGGATTATTACTGGGCCTCTGATTTATGGGTCTCCCGAAAGTAAAAAACAAACAAAAAAAAAAACAATCCAGCTGGTCTCATCTACTTTTTTCTCATAAATTAAATCTAATTTCTCCCAGTATGTCAATCAAAAGGTGTGTGTGTGTGTGTGTGTGTGTGAGAGAGTGTGTGTGTGTGTGAGTGTATTAGATTGCATTCTGTTTATCATCCAAATTAAATCTTAACTCTCAAACTATGTTAAGAACCCCATTTATTGAATACACACAGGAAAAGGAAGCTCAGTTAATTTAAGAACACTGTAGATGTCTGTTGCCCATCCTTCAATAGTATTCACACACTACTATTGGCCAGGCGTCCATGCTTATGCAAGGTAACGTAACCCCGATCTGTTCAGGTCCTGTCCCCTGACCAATCGGCCTATCCTAACCTTAACCACTCGAGGTCAATGCCTAACCCCAACCAATCGAGCTGCTACGTAGGGCAGGACTTGCCTAAAAGTTACGTGGGCTCCATAATAAGGCGCATCTGACTGATGTCACGCTGCCATTTTGTAATTTCTAAGTACATCGATTTGTAACCTTGACTGCTCTGCTGGGGCACACAGCATCTTCACTAAATTATCTATCTTATATCTGTGCTCTACACAGAATTGCAAAAAGACATCTGTACTCCATACTTAATATCTTCCAATCTATTAGTAGGCTGCACTGTAATGAAAGAAATCTACTTCCCCTCAGGTGTTTAGCTCTTCTGTGATAGAATCAGACCATCTCACACAAGCGAAAGCTGAGAAATATTACTGTGTATCCTCCGTTGTGTTGTAAAGCTTCTTGCCGTCATCTTCTCACTCCCCCTCTGTAAGTCTGGGACCCATTAAAATAGTCATTTGGGCTGGAGGCATCGTCTAAATCTGGCATTTGTTGCCAAGATGGGGAATAGGCTATCTCTAAACCTGCCGGGTGTTTGGCCCGGAGGCTTGGCATCTCCCTCGACAGGTACAATGCTCGACAAACCCATGATCTCCATTCACTGCCCTATATTAGGTGTTCATTCTTCTTATTGCATTGTGTTCTTTGCTCTGTGGTAAGTAGGGGACTCTTACAGAAAGCAGTAGCCAAAGAACGGACTCCTGCTTCTGCAATGGATATCCTCTCCTGGCTTTAAGAAAGTTGGCTACATAAAGATTCGCCAAGTTAAATGACAAAATACGTCGCTTGTAACTGCCCTACAGAATGACAAATGTCAACGTTTCTTGAATTGACGACACTTTCGACAGGCCATCATCATCATCTTCTATATGGGTCTTATTAAAGCATTACAAATCACTGTTGGACAAACAAATCTGTTGTATAATGTCACAACACTGTGGTTAAGGTTTGGTTAGGCTTAGGCATAAAAAAGACTTGATTAGGTTTAGGAAAGGGTTAAAATAACTTCATATTTAAGGGACCATCATTGTTATTGTTGTAATAACAGGCATTTGGTTAAGGTCAGGAAACGATCATGCTCATGGTTAGAAGAAATCAACGTTATCTGTCAGTAACATACAACGAACAGCGGTCGTTAAAGTCCCACATTTTCTTGATCCATCCATCCACCCCGACATCCTCCCTACGCAAACTTTGTGGCTCTATAACAGGGGTCACCAACACGGTGCCCGCGGGCACCAGGGAGCCCCCAGGGACCACATGAGTAGCCCTCAGGCCTGTTCTAAAAATGAAAATTGAATATTGATATTATCAGTTTCCCACCTTGTTAAGTCATTCTTGATAATTATTGATAATGTGTCTTCGCATAGATGAGTATTATTAATCATTAATAATCATATATAACTAAAGGCAAACTGAGCACATTTGTTATTTCAGAAGAGTGTATCAAACTGGTAGCCCTTCGTATGACTCAATACCCATGAAGTAGCTCTCAGTTTCAAATAGGTTGGTGACCCCTGCTCTATAACAACGACTTCCTTGTGTGCTCCCAACAGTCACAATTACTACAGCAGCGAGAGGGCTTTGCCACTTGAATGTGAACATATGTCATTTTTTGGGGCATTTGCTGAAACGACTGATGCTGCTGTTTTTCTTGCGAGAACCGTCTCCTATTTTCTGCTTGTACTGGTGTTGAAGATGAGATTCAATAGACAGTCCATGTTACATTGTATGGTCTGTCTCTGTGGGAGACAACTAGTGCCAACACATCCTGGTTGTAAAAAGCCTATAGCCTCCAGTGAAGCTAAACCCAAACTGACAAGTCTTAACCGATACCTACCCCTGCTTCGTTGTCGCCCCCGAATCCCCCCCCCCCCCGCGTTTCCATTCATTCATATTCCAAATAGTCATTATCAAACAGCCCAAGTACAAGCGCAGCACAATCATCTACATGTCAAACATTTTTCTGTTTTTTCATGCTCATCAGAACTGCAAAGAAAGGGTGCATCCTGCATTTACATTTTGACGTTGATCAAAGTGCAGCTGTACGAGCCATCATGGCGCATTTATAAAGGCTATAAATGGATGGGGCGGGGGGGCTGCTTGACACAAGAGCTTTGTTGCCTTCATTTTTTTTTTCTTCCATTACACTGATGCCAATGTCAGTGCACTTGATAGGCCTCTGGAATGATGTGTTAAGAGAAGGCGGGTCCCGAGAAGTCTGTAACTCATTGTAGAGCCGAAAACACTGCCCTCTACAAATAAACTGGCAGAGAGGAAGACCCAGGCAAGATGGAGGAAGGAAGAGGGAGAGGGGGAGAGACACTGCAAAGGGTAATCAATAAATCTCTAATCTCTTGAGTATTCTCTCCTCCCCCATCCTCCTGTGCAGCCAGGCACCCACACACATACACACACACACACACAGATAAACACTGATACTTTCACACACAGACCTCCAGCTGCCTGCGGGTCTGGTCTCATTATATCGGCTGGGATTGGGAGGAGACTGATTTGTTGCAGCGGTGCCCGGTTTGTCAGACGTGGTGACAGCAGTCATCAAGTCAGAGTGGAGGGACCAGCTCACACACAGCTAATATGCTTCTGCTGATTTCCCTAACGCCAAGTGCTAAAACTGCACTGTAAATCATGCGTTGTACATGCGCACGTCCTAAACAGCAGCCATTCAGGTACAACCATAACCTGTGTACAGTAGAAACACATTATTGTTTCTTATTTATTGTTACGCATGTTTATTTTATGAGTAAATCACTGAGTCTTTCCTCTGAATAAGGGAGAGAAGCCGTGTCATTTGACCTACAGCAAGCTTTTTCATGCCTTAAATTGATGATTCGGTTTCAAAGCTGTAGAAATAATCAACGCTCTCATTTTTGAAATTTCCTCAAATTTCTGAGCAGCCATTTCTGTAGTCATTATAGAGGAATCATATTGAAGTAAATTACCGTAAGTCTCCACTCCCCTCAAGTGTTGTCTGATCTTAATGTGCCCTCATTTGAGAACAGGTTATGTGTGCTCGAGTCACTTTGCCATATGCACACAAGTACATAAAGCTCCCCCAGGACAGGTGTATATCTGATGATAATGATAACAAAGGGACCAGCCGCACAAACATAAAGAATAGCTATAATAAGCAGAAAATACTTCCTTTGCCTTTATGATCACTTTAAGTAGTTATCACCAGCGCTAATAGTCTATCAGTTATAAGACGAGGAGAAATAAAGTAGCAAGCAGAGAAAGCAATTAAAACTCTGGTGACTATGTTGAGCAAGATGTGTTACCAAACAACAAGCATTTGTACTTTAATTGTAACATAATTTGTATCATTATGTGACATAAGAATTTAAAATAGTAGATTCAAAGTGACTTTGACTGATTGAGACTTATTGTTTATACAGAATCATTTGATGGTATGTTAATTGAAATAACGTGTATTATCGTGTATAATTAAACATTTCTATAAGTTAAAAACGGTTTTGGATACATAATATGAAGTCAGATGCAGACATTTGATAATAAAGTCACGCTTTCTGTGTGTAAACCTTCATACTGTTAGACACAAAGAGATCCAACACCTTATAACGGGAACCAAATACACAGAAAAGCCACAGAACTACATAGCCTGGCTTGGGGAGTAGCGGAATACATGGAATGGCATTACGTAACTAGGACACAAAAAAGGTAAGCGTATTCCGGTAAAGTAACTGAAAAAAAGATCTAATCGGATTACAGATAGATTTATTTAAAACTGGGGATTATTAGCATTACAACTTCAAAACAAAGAACGATATACTACCATGCAACACTTCACAAGTCTCACACAATACCACTCTGGTCTCTAACTAACAGTTGTTAATTAATTAGTATGCTCTTTAACATTAGTAAAAAAAAAAAAAAAATGCTTACACTGGTTGGAAATGGGTTAGGTTTAGGGTTAACCCATTATTTTGTATTTAAAGCAGAAAATGGGAACAACATCAGAGTACAGTGCAGGTTATGCCCATATTTGGTGTTGAGGTAATCCAAACGTAACGGAAAGTAGGCAAATTTAGTTATGTTTCTTCTATATTGTGATACTTAGGTCCCTGACAATGTTTTTTGAACAGGTATTTTTTATTAATTACTTATTGTATTGAAATACATTATTTAAAATTAACCCTCCCAATGTAAACATAAACCAATGCCAAAACAATCAGGCAATCAATCAATAAGATAAAAAAAGTAAGAAATAGAAGGGAAGGATGTATTGCACATCAAGAAAACCATTGTAATATGCAGTACCTAAACCTCTCAAACACAGCAATACCCTATAACACATCAATACACTCAGTCTACTATATAGCATTATATTATATATTGCATTATTGCATTTAAACCCTGAGGGTGAAAGAGCCTCATAACTGTGTCCAATAGACAAGCGAAGGTAGTAAACAATCGCCAAATTTAATGAACAGCTAAATTGCTAAAATGGCCTTAGACACCACAGGGTTATCCTCTTCAGCAGATCCTTCATTATGAATGCGTATTGTGCATCCAAGCATTGTTCAGGCCCAGAGAGCTTTATTTTAAATTAAACTGAGGTCCCAGGAAACCACGTGTCATGCTGAATTCTAATACACAAGCTATTTCCCTTTTAATATAAGCAATATTTAGCTTAATGGCAGTAAGCAAGTTGATACGAAATGAACATGTGAGATTGTTTGACTGTGAAAATATTTTATCTGACTGACTGAAGGGGACAATTAACATTTGGACTCAGGTGGTTAATGCAGCTTATTGCTGCAGTGAAATACTGGACCTTTCTTCATATTGATGGATTAAGAAAATGTCTTTAGCCTATGTCATGAAGTATTTATGAAATTACAATGGAAGGGACTGTCATGAAAGCACATGGATCCTTCTTGTCCATCTGCTTTCCTATCCTTCATGCACTACGTCTGTCACAAATGCAGCAAAACTCACTGCAGGAAGACAAAAAAAAGAAACCTTCACTGATGTGTAGATCTTGATTTAGCAAACTACAAAGGCACTAAGTGTCCACAAAGCCATCCTTGAATTTAATTGTTAACAATTAAATTATTGGGAGTTAATGTCTTTGGAATAAAACATAAAGAGAGAGCGGTATTTGCACTTTAAGGAGCACCTGAGTGCTATAAAATGCCCTTGTATACCTCTGCCTTTATACGACTGTGCAGAGCAATCAGCAGACCTAATGACTCCCATGAGATAGACGCTCACTACAGCACAGTTCCACCCCCATGTTTAACAGTGGCAGCAGACATTGACAGAGTGAAAGCTGTTTTCTACAACCATAAACCCTGTGTGGCTGTAAAAAAATAAAAATAAAAAAAACCCTCATCAGACCACATTAACGGTTTCCACTATGCTGTGGTCCAGTTTTGCCTGGAATCAATTTATTTTTGAATGGCAGCCCTGTAACACACTGTGGCCTGTTGAGCTCACAGCATGCTGTGTGTTTCTTGTTCAGAGCAACAAGTCCTCATACCGACATGACAGAATTGGTTACTTCCAAGTGTCTTAAAAAAAAAAACATATGACCTCCAAAAAACAGCTCTCGTATGAGCAGTAGGGCCTTATCCTTTTATAACAGCAATCAATTAATTTGAATGAAATCATTGAGTACGTTTACACACACCAATATTCCACTATTATTCAGAATATGACAATATTCAGAATTTGATACAGGTAATGTAAACGGCATATTCCGGTTGGATATTCCGATTAAGGCTTTTTTCCGAATATAGCATTTTCAGATTAAGACGTGGGGTATTATTCGGGTTTTAGAAGCATTCTTTGGACAAAGAATATGTGTCTCAATCGGGGTATTTACCGCAGTTTACGGCCTCTTGCCTGTTTACGGCTTATGGTCAGCTCTGTGCGTTGCTATGATTGCTGTACACAAACCAACCAGCCAACCGTTTGCAAGGCTGCAGACCCGATAAGAAGGAAAAAACACACGCTACTTTTAAACATTATCAAAGACTTGGCTATCAATAGGTTTTTGGTTATGCACACACATCGCTACGCCGACCTTTTCAAGAAGCTGGTTGAAGGAATGAAAGAGGGACGCTGTGTTCGCCACTGCTGGAAAACGTTGAAAAAATCGTATTTTGTACATCTACATGTAAACGGGAATATTAGTGGAATAGTCACGTTCATTAGCCTATGTAAACAAAAAATCGGTTAAGACCAAACTAAGTAGTGATATAAATATTTTTAAAAGTCTAAGAAATCGAGTCACTAAAACTATAAGAAAATCAAAAGCGGAGTATTACATTACAACAATAACAGAAGCCAAGGGAAGTCCTCTCATAATGTGGAAGCAAATAAATGGTATTGTGAAACCGTCAGGCAAATCAAAGACCATCCATGAACTTAGAAATGGAGACAGGCAGATTAGGGACAGTAAACAAATAGCACTGGAATTTAATACGTTCTTTGTTTTGTCATTGGAAGAACTGGTGCAACAAGTTACTGTAGAACAGCAACTAAAGTTCACTAAACATCAATCAATAGACCAATACTCTTCATTCTCACTTCAACAGATCAATGAAACAAAAGTGCTTGAAGCGATAGATTCAGTTAACAACAGCTATAGTAAGGATCTTTTTCACATAAATACTTTCTGAAACGAAATAAAAATACTTTTGTAAAGCCTCTAACACACTTGATCAATTTGTCTATTCAGAGCGGACAATTCCCCACAATCTGGAAACAGGCAAAAGTTATGCCATTATTAAAGTCAGGAACACCTGACCAGGCAAAAAGTGAAGTGGCAGTTGGTCAAGGCCACACCCCACCCTCCACCTTGCCCCCCCCCCTCCTCCTCCTCAATAGCTACAGACACAGAAATGGCACATACTAAGGAAAGCTCATTGTGAGACTGGCTCTAGTGGCTGTAATTCTGCACCAAGGCTGAATTTCGGGAAAGAGACTTCAGATACAGTATTAGGGGACCACTAAGACCTATATAAAAGCATCCAAAGAGTACCATGTCATGGGACCTTTTAACGTGTTGAAATCTATTGGACTACCCAGAAAAAAATTACGCTAAAGGGTTACCCAGTGCATTGTTTCTAATTTGCGGTATTTTTCTGATGTGGCTAAAGTGTTAGCAGATAAGATATTGATCTCCAGCCGAGAAATTTGGTTGTTGCAGCAGCACAAGAAAAGAAAATAAATGAATAAGAGGTATATAAGACTTTGCTGCACCTTTGTAATATTTATCTCTAGTCGTTGTTGTTTTTATACTGATCTTGATATTGTTTTTCTTACCTTGTAAAGTGCCTTTGAGTATCTTTTTAAAGTGCTATATAAAATAAATGTATTATTTTTTATTAAAATAAGAATATCGTAAAAAGCATTTGGATATAAAGTGCAAACAAGCCTCCATAAAGTGCTCGTGATACACAGACTGATAGTAAGAAAAATAAGGAAAGTGGCAAGAGAGCTGCTGCACGGTTGCTCCCTGGAAGTACACTACAGTACGGCGGGGGTAACCGTCTTTGGAATACTGCAGGAATACTCTAAAGTTGGCATTATCAAGTTCAAGTTCAAATTTTAATTTTAATTTCCTGTTCTTCCCATTCTACCGATATTGTGTGAATGCAGCATTAGCTCACCAGCCAAAGTAGTTTGCCAACTTTCCCTTCAAATAGTCCCTCCCAGCACAGGCTGTTCTTATGAACCATGCGTTCATATAGCTACAAAAAGTTAAGCACTGTAATTCTTAAGCATTCCATGTAATGTTTGCTGTATGCACGCCAATGACTGCCAAACCACAACATTTTTCCTTAATTTAAAGGGTAATTTCATTTAGTTTTTTTCAACCTGGATCCCATTTCCACATGCATTTGTGTCTAATAGACTGATGTGAACACAAATCTTTCAAATTGGTGCAGGGGAGGTGGATCGTGGGAGGGCAGATAGGGTAAAGGATGACAAGGTAAGGATGCAAAGGGGAGCAAAGAAAATGGGATAGACAAGGCGACGGAAAGAGAGTGATGTGTGAGTTGGTGTGGAAAAGAGAGCTAAGGATGATGAGAAGAGAAGAGGGAGAAGGAGGAGAGGATGAGGTGTAACAGAACAAGGGGGGGGGGGCTTTAGGGAATGATGTGTTAATGATGGGAGTGGGGGAGTGGGGGAGAGGAGAGGTAAGGATGTGAAATAAGGGAAAGAGCAGAACAATTAAAAGACAAGGAATTAAAATGACAGAGGTGAGACAGAGGGAAGGAGTGTTAAGGGGTTTATAGATGCTTCGCCACACACACACACACACACACACACACTCACACGCTCACACTCACACTCACATTCACTAAAGGGAAACACAAGTGCAGTTTTTCACAAAGCATATGCCTTCTCTGTTTTCCACTAATGGCCCCATATTCCCAGTCAGCCTTTTAATATGCCTTCTGGTGTACTCAGGTGATAGTAATAACAGATTGAAATGGCAATATCTGCACTGTGTGTGCAACACTGACTAAATAATTCCCCCTGAACCAAATTATATGGACAAAACCAGAGCTTCTGGCCTCACACGCAATCTCCCGATGCTGCATACCTTTTGTGTCCTCTGCTGATAAAGGCATTGCAGATGAAAAACACCTCAGTTGCATGCTGTAGGGAGAAACAAATCTCTAACAGCCAAAGTATGACATCAAAGAACATGGTGGCGAGGGGAGTAAAGAGGGAGGAAGGAGAGAGAGAGAGAGAGAGAGGGTAATAGAAAGCTCAGCGGACAGTGACCAATGAGTCGTGTACGAGGGAATGGCAGTGGCATAACAAATCAGAATCGGAGTAGAGAGAAATGGAAACCAATGAGAACTACCCTGCAGAGCAAGAGTGGCATAACAAATTATTAATGGAAAGAGAGAGGTGGGGAGGAAGGAGAGCAGAGAGGGAGGGGAAGGGACAGCGAGTAGCTGGAGTAACAAACAGTCCCATGAGAACTGCACGACAAAATGCAGTGGCAGGCAACGTTACCGACAAGGAGGCATGAGATGGAAGATGGAGAGAGACAGACGGGGGAGGGTGCAGCGCGGAAATAATCAGTGTGGGTCAACAAAGCAGGAGCGGCGGTAACAAATAGACCAGTGGGCTCGTTCGATCAGAGAGTTGTTGCGCAGCATGTGGCCCTCGTGAGGCTGCGTTTCCGTGCCTTTACAGTTACAAATGCTTCACACCCCGGTGTTGAAACTCACTGCCGGTACCCAAAGTAGTGTGTTCATATCAGGTGATCCTGCAGGTTGTGATTTACATCTAGAAAGTAAGGGTGTGAAGGTCAGAGTGGTGGATGACCATGACCATCATGTCCTGTCAACGACCTGCAGTTAATGGCTCTCTTTTATCCAACTTAACCTTAACCATACCATAGTTGTCATGCACAAATGGTGTAGATAATATAAATATTAGAGATGCAGTATCGGAGCCGATACCGATACCAGTATCGGTATCGGCTCCGATACTGCCTAAATTGCTGGTATCTGTATCAGGAAGTACTGGAGTTTATGCACCGATCCGATACCACGTCATAAAGCCCTAAAGAAAATCTACGTTAAAGTAGTTTATTTATGTTCTTTTTCCATTATAACTGACTGTCAAACTGGATAATAAAAGAAAGTTCTGTGGCATTCATTGTTTGTGTTTGTTCATGTTTCACAAAGAGTTGAACCTGAGCCAGACCGACAACAAAGATAGAAATAATATCACATCCATACAGGGATAGTAGTACACGGTTGTGAAAACATAATAAAATAAATAACGCACTGGTATCGGATCGGTACTCGGTATCGGCCGATACGCAAGTTCAGGTATCAGAATCGGTATCGGGAAGCAAAAAACGGTATCGGACCATCTGTAATAAATATAAATTAAAATGAATAATTATGAAAACAAAATGCAAAATTTGGACCCAATCCAGGTTTTTTTTGCAGTGATACTTTTGGAGACTCAGTCGATTTAAAGAAGGGTAATTCATCGTTTAGATTTTTTTTTTATTCATTGTTAAAAGGTTCATTTCAGTTTATCATAACTTGGGTTGTGTTTTCATAGTTTTGGCCATCGTTTCTCTCTGTAATAAAAAATATTGCACCCACCAAGTTAACTGCTTAAATCTGGCAAAGTGGCTAGCCACAGGGCGAGGAACCCAAAGTGAGATAAGAGAAAATGAAGGCAAACTATACAATTGTTACCTACTGTAAATGGTCTGTTGTAAACAACAATGAGAGATTACAGGCATTCATCTGGTTCCGTGAGGTGTTTTTGTTCTGTATTTTGGGGCTCTTTTAAAGCTTTTATTACCAAGTTCCCAGTAGGGAGATGACAGGAAATGAGGTGAGAAGGTCCCAATGGGACTTGAATTGTGGAGGTTGTAATTCATAGTCGTCCTCTTAACATCATCCTTTAAGTCGTTTTTCGAGATGAATTTCAGCATTCACTAGTTCCATCCTTGTGAATTAAATTTGTGTTTTAGCCGTCACCTTGAGCTCTGGGAAATTGTATTGGGCATTTTTTATTATTTCCTGACATTTTGTAGACTAAATAAATAATAATTTTATATTTATTTGTAATCATTATTTGTGTGTGTAGCCAAGCCAAGCCAAGCCACCTATAAACCCCTTAACACTCCTTCACTCTGTCTCTCTCCGTCTCGTTATCCCAGATAACTTCTCTGGCATTTTAATTCCTTGTTTTTTAATTGTGCTGCTCTTTCCCTTATTTCACATCCTTACCTCTCCTCTCTCCCACTCCCCCACTCCCATCATTAACACCTCATTCCCTAAAGCCCCCCCTCCCCCTCCTTGTTCTGTTCCACCTCAGCCTCTCCTCCTTCTCCCTCTTATCTTATCATCATTAGCTCTCTCTTTTCCACACCAACTCACACATCACTCTCTTTCCGTCGCCTTGTCCCATTTCCTTTGCTTCCCTTTGCATCCTTACCTTGTCATCCTTTACCCTATCTGCCCTCCAAAGATCCACCTCCCCTTTCATCTCATCCTCACCTCCCTCATCTCCCTCCAACAGTCATCAGTTCAAATCACCACCATGTCCACCGGTCTCCTCAACATGGCAAATCCAGCCGGGGTGAGAGGGGCTTAGACTTGAGCAGGCTCAACCAGCCCAGTGCTGCCCCGGCGAGCGGACATGGCTGTGTTAAGAAGAGGATTAATCAAATAAAAGAAGATTTTTGAGCTTTTTCTGCACACATATACACCCACTCTGCAGCTGCACAGGCAGGGAGCTGTCTGTCATGTATATCCATTTGGATACGCAGGTAATAAGATGGAAAGGTTAGCACTGAAAATTTCAAAAGGCCTGTTAATCAAATAGAACAGGGCGGACCAGAAAATACTGGGGTAAAAAAGAAATTGGTGGTTGTGTTGTACTTTGCAGAAATCAAACAGCTTTGAATGAGCCAGGGAAGTAAAACTGGTGCACAGGAGCAGAGAGGAGTGATCAAACGCAGCGTGGTTCCTGATCAGGAAAGAGGGAGCACTACCAGAGCGTACAGTTATAATAGTGTTGTGTTATAAAGAAAACAATCACTCCAGGTGCAGACCATTGTTTTTTTTTAATGCATTGATCCTGGGCATTAAAACTGAAACAGTTTTTTAGAATCATTACTTTGGTGTAATTGCCTCTCGGCTCAGGAGTCCAGGACAATTATCAAAGTCTAATTTGACCCCTGAGCAGAAGAACCCAGAGATGGATCCAGATCTGCATGCAGCTTGTGGAGCTGGAGTAAAGTCATTTGAGCCGGCAGCTGATAACAGTCGACGTGAGAAGAGAAAAGTAAAAATGTTGGGCTCTAATTAATTCAAAACCCAGACTTGAGTGCAATAACTCATATTTAGCTAGCCTCAGTGTCATCAGTACAGCTACATGAATGTCAAGGGGGCAATCAATCTCTAAAGAGATGGTGGGCCTTGTTGCCTAATTAAAGAGCTCCCTCCTATCTGCCCAATCACTCTATTGCAGTAATTATCCAGATTAAACGTCTCAAGTGAGTTTCCCAGCTGCAAATACACCCCTAGATTCTCTATATGTTGCGTGTGATGTAGGCTTGCCATGGTAGTGGTTGTTACCGGTGTTACACGGTGTTCGGGCATACACAGATCACATTTCTTGCCCATGGCCCCTACCATCGTTTTGCTTTTTTAATAGAAATAAAACTCATTTAGTTCATGTCGGCCCACGTGAAAGTGTCTGCTCTGCTCCGTAGGCCTACAGCAGCAGCACAGAGTAGCAGGATTTCATTCATAATGTGAGGGAACCGACAGGACGATGGCGGGGGATTTGGTATCAAAGGAAAGGGGAGCGGGCAACACTTCGGTGCGCTTCCAGAACATCCACTTCTGGCCAACAGCGGGTAAAAATAGAAAATGATCCGACTTACTTCTACATTTTTATTTTCCATTACATGTTTCCTTCATTTACTTGACAAATGCAGTCATTGCAAATTTCACTCTCATTATGGCTCCTTTTGTGATGAACACTGCTGACATGCACACCTACTCACTGTATGTATACATCTCGGTCTAATTCATAGACTGGAGAACAGAAACATGTACACTGATCAAAGTCCTTCAAATTAAATGACGAAATACATTGCTTGTGATTGAACAATCCAGAATGACATGTATAAGCCTGACGACCCTATCAGTAGTGCCACATCATTTGACAGTGCTTTTCAAAATCGTTTCAAATCTCTGTTGAGAAAATAAAACCACTTCTTTTCTGATCTGACACTGTTATGGTAAAGGGTTAGATGAGAAGATTGATGCCACTGTCACACGTAGAGCCACCATAGCTCTAACTCTCATATCTGTCTGCTTAATACTATATCAAGCTACAGCCAGTAGATGGTTAGCTTAGTTTGGCATAAAGACCGAAAGCATTCACTTTCTTGTCAAGAGTTAGATGAGAAGATCAGTATCACTCTCATTAGAGCTTTGATTCTCTGCCCAAACCCGATTGGGCCTATCCCGGCCCAGGCTGTCATTTCTCAAAATTCCCCCAGACTGCTGTGGTTCGGGCTGGTGTTGGGCTTGAACAGAAACTACCCGGGTTTATGCGTAATAAAATATTGAGCTTCAGTCACAGGCTGGTTAGCTTAGCTTAGCATAAAGACTAGGAACAGGGGGAAACGGCTAGCCTTGCTTTGTACAAAGGTAACAAAATCCACCAACCAGCACCTCTCAAGCTCACTGATAATCTCGTTTGCTTAAACTAAAGTGTAAAAACGACAATTTTCCATTTTAAGAGTAATATGCCAGACTATGTATTAGCCAGGAACGGTAACTTCGTAGAAACTCTTCAGCTCCAAGAAATAGTAAAACCACAGCTTGTAATTTTTACACTTTGATTTATTGTACAAATTAAGCAAATGAGACATAACATGTTAATTATTGAGTTTTAGAGTTGCTGGTAGGAAGATTTTTACATTTTAGGCAGAGCCAGCCTAGCTGTTTCCCCCTTTTTCCAGTCTTTATGCTACCCAGCTTCTGACTTGAGCTCAATATTTTACTACACATGAACCCGTGTAGTTTCTGTCCAAGCCCAACCCCGAACCACAGCATCCCGGGGAAATTTTTAGAAATTACAGTACCAATCGGGTTCCACCAGAATGGAAGCTCTAATTAGAGTAGTACTGATCTTCTCGTTTAACTCTTAACAAGAAAGCAAATAAACATATTCCCAAAAATGGTTAGTTAGGTTGAGAGAAATGGTTTGGGTTAAAGTAAGTACCTGGTTAAGGATCAATCGTTGTCATGATGGACGAGCTATAATTTTTACGGCCACTTGAGGCCTTTGTCTCTTGAATGTCAACATAGTTGTTTAGGAGGACAGTCTCTAAATTACATATTTACAAGACAGATTCAGTAGGAAAAAACTCAACGTTCTACCACGATTTCTACAGAAAACAATGTTATTAATATTTGCCATATACAACCAGACATTAGCTTCCTGCAGAATCGTGACAAAAGATATTTACTCACATCAATTAGCAGTGGCACTGACTTGACTCAAATTGCAAATCTTGTTATGAGGACAGCGTCTCATAAATAGCGGTCACTGAAAGATTGCTGAGGAATCACATGTACCAGCATGTATCAGAGTATGCAGCGGCGGCCTTAAGCATCTGGGGGCCCGTTTCAATAACTAATATGGGGCCCTACCCACATAAAACATAGACATAACAGAAAAAGCAAGGATTCCTGTTGGTTTGCATCAATGGTATATTATTGTATTACGTGCACTTTCAGCTTAATTGATTTGCGCAGTATATTTTCAGCTGTCTGGGCTGACTTAAAAAAACAAAAAAAACAGCTCAAACATCCCCTCAACTTGAATTATTTAACAAAAGCAAAGAAGAAAAAGTGTCTGACACTGAACCGAACTTATCATAAATAATGATGGGCTCCGCGTTTTTTCAGCTCCGGTCAGCTCACCGGGCGGCGGGCGTAGATTTCACCTGAGCCATTTTTAGAAATCCACCCTTCTGTGTTTGAGTGCTGAGAATGCCCTGATAAGTTCATCTTTGTCCAGCGATTTTGTCACCTCGTGCTCAATTGAAATCCTAGCGAGAGTTGAGCCTCCTGGAGCATTGTTGACCTCAGGTGTGCTTTATCGGCGATTTTAAAATCAACGAGACCATAATTAAAAAAATGAACATCATTCTGTGTTGCAGAAGACTTAAAACAAGCGATTGTGTTTTTATTAGCTTCGGAGAGAAACTCCTTCTCTCTTCGCTGCGGTCTACCCGGCACTGTCATCATGAGTCGGAGAGCAATGCTGAGGTTTGGATGCAGTTCAGCTAAATTGTTTCTGTAAATGTAGCTCAGAATCTGCAGGCCAGCGGTTTCTTTTGCTGGCACGGCAGTGATAGCAGCCGAGATCTCGCGCACAAGGTCCTCAGCATCCACATCGCCGAGGGTTTTTTCTATATTTGCGCAGCTTTTTTTGAGGGTGTATTGTCAATGGAACCGTGCGTTTTTACGCGCTTCTCCAGCTCACACCAGCTGTCCATATTGGCATGGTGTGTATTGGATTTTTCATGATCATGGAGTGTGAGAGTGAGTCGTTCCCACATTCTGAAACCTCTGTGAGTGAGACTACTCGTCCGCTTGCCAAATAGGTAGGCCTACAGCAGAAACGGAAGACTGAATCGGATGATTTTGAGTAGCCTATGAAAAATGGAGAAAATATACGCAGGTCATGGTTAGTGTAGGCCCTACACTAACCATGACCTGCATATATTTTCTCCATTTTTCATCTTCATGAAGTATCTGTCCTTTGTAAAACGGCGGTGTGATTGGCTTTGTGTGAAGTTAAACTCCTCTATCTGAACGGGACCACTCCTAACAATATCAATTTGTTGGTCATCGGCAATCTCTCTGTCTCTGTAAACGGGGCTTTCTCCCTGGCATCTCCCTCACCTGTCTCAGCGGTAGGATCTTGATCGTCATGTTCTTGTTCTACTAACAATGTTTGGTCATCATTATTGCCATCAGTTTCAGTTGAAGACGGATAATCTGTATTTTGGCTAGCATCCTGTGACGGGGGTTCGGCCGCTGCTGTCGCCGGTAGGTTTACAGATGCTGGACCAAAGAAAGAGGTCACTTTTGGTAGACTGAATAAAACTTTTCTTTTGTTGTCCGATATCTTTTGTTTTTCAGCACCACTGGCATATGTACGTTTCATTTCCTCTTAAAATTCTTTTCTTCAAAATAACATTTTAACCTAACGGCAAAAAGGCAAAGGTATAAACAAATAAACTACCGGTATTATACTTCAGATCGCTTAAGCCGTTCACTGGGGCGGTAAACGTCGCTATGGTAACCGCGAGTTTGACCAATCAGAGACGTTAGTGTTGTTGTTGAATTTTGGGTAGTGTAGTATTTCTCCAGAAGATCGCAAATAAAAAGTTTGATTTCATACCTTGTGGCTTTAATAGGAGCAGAAACGTTTGTTTCGCAACCTCGTAGCTCGTGGTCAATCTAACTTGGATGGTTTAGACATTATGGCTGAAAATTAATATCCTACGGAGAAAATTAATGGGATTTTGCTGGTCTGTTGGGGCCCCCCTTGGAGGGCGGGGCCTGTTTCAATTGAAACGGGTGAAACATAGGTAAGGCCGTGTCTGAGAGTATGGGTGTAGCGGTTGTGCACCACACGCCTTAATTGGGTTCCCAGGCATATGGGTGAAAAAACAGATCTATAATTAAAACTGGTGATCTCCAGCTGCTGTGTAGATTAGTTAGCCACATGGGATCAATCAGTGTGACAGATGGGATAATAGCTAATGCACCGTTTTTATGTATAGAATATTATTGATTTGAAAAACTAACAAGTTATTTTTTACTTTTACTGGATTGCCTGCACAAGTACTGTACTTAAGTACATCTAACTCATGCTACTTTATTCTTCTACGCCACTACATTCAGAGGATAATACTGTTATTTTTACTCCACGTCATTTTTTCAACTGCTATAGTTACTAATTTGATTTTACATACACAACATATGATGAATTTATTAAATATAATGCATTTTTATAGATTAAAGGCCTCTCATACCCTTAAAGGTGTATTCAGTTATGTTTCGATTAGAGCTACTTAGGTTGGAGTTGCTGTAAAGCAAGTACAGCAACCCGGAACCTGGAAAATATTTCTAATGTTGTTGCACACGATAATAACTTTGAAGGCTTTGAACAGAGCTCAACAGTCCCGCCCACAGCAGGTTCCGGAAGTAAAAATACAATGCAATTTCTCCATTGACAATTTGGAGTATAAGCCATAAAATGGTAACCGTCGATGGTAGACTTAAAACCAGCATGCCGATGTGACTAAGCAATTCTATATAATCATATAGACCCCAAAAATCATGGGGCACCAACCTTGTTTTGAAATAAACGTCTTTTATTCGCGATGTCTTGGATAAGTACTTCATTACCCACAATCCTGAACAATCCCACAGTGACGCCTCTGATTGGTGGAACTCATGCTGGTGAGGAGGGGGAAGAGGGGGAGCTGCCTGCACGAACTGTCACGAGGATTTACGACACTGCACGAATCACGATCTGTTCCACACTTCTGCCGTTAGCCTCCGCCGGGAAGCTATCGTTAGTTTAGCTAACAGCTATTTCGGCTAACCGCTAGCTGACAGCTTGATTCAGTTAACTCAAACTAAACACTGGGGAAAGCAGGCTACAGCTGATGTAACAGCTATATATATTTTAACGGTTATTTTCAGGTTTTATTTTGAGGGTCTGTTAAAGTTATTACATGCTGTCTCAGCTAGCGGTTAGCCGAATTAGCCGTTAGCTAAACTAACGTAGCTTCCTTTATTCAGTGGTGCGCGGTGGTTTATGGGATGAGTAGTTCCTTCGCTTTGAAATGACGATATGTACACAGTCTTGTACCTTTGACTTTTTTTGGATTTTGTGTTCGTTTTTTCACTCGAAATGGTACGTTGTATGCATATGAGTCACCTACCATCTGGTTAGCCTAATGCATGGTCTAAAACTCTTTATGTACGGATTTTTCCAGACGTCAATGGGAGAAATGAATGGGAAATTTACTTCTGGAACCCAAGGTCTCTCAGAGGAGGGGCGTGACTGTTGAGCTCTATTTGGAGCCATTTGGCGTAGTGAGTAATTTTACTTTTGATACTTTAAAGGTCCCTTGTGGTGAAAATGGGTTTTTATTTATTTATTTTGCAAGTAATACTTAATCAAGTAGAATTCCAAGTGCAGGACTTTTACCTTTACCTTGATTAATTGATAAGCTGCAACTATTCCAAGTTGATTGCTAAGCAAAACCTCTGCTTTTCTCTGTTTTATATCATTGTAAAATTGTGTTCTGTTAAAAATTGCTTTACATCCTCATTGTTTGGGGTGCAGAAAAGTATGGAAGTGATAACCCTTCCCTTTGCCACAAACGAGACTTGAACACGAACGAGACAAAATACAGAAATTACCATAAAGCGTTGCTATTACTCCAAACAAGGACATATTTCTTGTTGTATATGTTACGTGGGTCATTCATAACCAAAGATGTACAGTATGCTACATCAGTGGTAATTGTGTTGGTCACTGAAACCCCTGGAGAGTTTTAACTTCCTGTTAGACCTCTGATGAACACATTTTTATAAAACTGTATTATCAGAAATCAATATAAACTTATTCGAGAGGTGTAGTGACACACAAGTAGAGCATATGAAAATCCATGGTATTGAATCATGTTCTACAGCTGTGGCCTCTGAGACAGAAATAATGTGACATTTTCTGTCGCAGACCTCAGGGACATGTCATCAGTTCAACATCATGTCTGTAAGCAATTCTCATAAAATTAGGAAAATTCAAGAATCAAGCTGATAAAACAATGTTTTTTGAGCTGATTAATGGACCCTCGTAGCCTGACATTGCAAGATCATATCACACGTGAATAAGTGTGGAACCTCTCAAAACATCTTCGATTCCAAGGGTCGTTATCAACAGGTTTAGATGGAATTGCGTAGACCTACAACCAATCAGAGCAACAGTGGGGCTATCCAAACGGTTTCAGGGGAGGCTCAGTGAATGGACGTGACATAAAGTATTAGGTTAGTTATTACATTAGTTATCAAAAGAAGATCACATAAATGTGTGATTTGGTTAAACAGAGAGTTCACAGATACATACACAGTTTTGGGGAATTTCATAGCTTCTTTTTTTTTCAACTTTAAGGAGCAAACGGAACTACGTCACCTTCTGCGTCACGTGTGTTACCGTAAGTGAAGTAACATAACAGATGAACTGATTTGAACTTTTTCTGAACTAAGTGGTATCACCACCTGATTCAATGCGTTTAAAGGTCCCATGACATGAAAATTTGACTTTATGAGGTTTTTTTAACATTAATATGCGTTCCCCCAGCCTGACTATGGTCCCCCAGTGGCTAGAAATGGTGATAGGTGTAAACCGAGCCCTGGGTATCCTGCTCTTCCTTTGAGAAAATGAAAGCTCAGATGGGCCAATCTGGAATCTTGCTCCAGAGATGGGACCTTTAAAATCGTAATTGTTACATTTCGATATGAGGACAGAAAACGCTCCTGTGGGTTGTATTTCCTGTCACTGCTGGGCATTAATTTATAAAAACGCTCCTATCGTCACATGGTTTGGAGGACTTGATATAAACGGTTGTGATTGGCCCGTCAGATCTCAAGTTGCTGGAATTCTGTCCAAAGTGGAGGGGGACCAGACGCATCTGCCAGAGCAAATAAAACATGAGATCGCAGATTTGTCTGTATCCCAGGCAAGGACCTGGGGTCTCCAGGACCCCAAACAGAACATAACAGTTAAATGTCTTTGGGTTTTGGGCTGTTGGTTCATCAACATGATGAAGACTTTCAAAATGATAATGAAAACATTTCATTTCATCATGATTCAACACTAAACCAAAAAGAGTCAAGATTGAGGTTTTTTGTTCTTCATCCCACTTTTTACTGCCGGTGTCAAGTATCTGCAGGAAATGTACAGAAAGTACCAAACAGGGAATGCTAAAGGCAGTAAGCAGTATCAGATGAAACTGCTGAATTACCAGTCAGCTCCAAAAAACATTTAGCTTTGTCATCATAGCATCTGCTCTGGAATTTAGAAAATAAGGTCACTGGTGGATTCTCATGTTTTAGCACTGGCAGCACACAGCCTTTTTAGATAAACATGGCCTGTATCCCTTTGGAAAGATGCATATTTCATGAGGACATTTGGGTTTGGGCTTCATGTTTATCTTGTCAACGGTTAACAAAAAAGCTGTCCTAAAGGCTGCTTGTGCCCTGTGTTATCACTTCACATCCCATTGTGTTCCCACACCACCCCTGCCCTACAGACTCGGACTTGTCTCAATAAAAGGCAACAGAGGGTTGAATAATAATGGATGTCCTTCATTTTTCCTTAAAAGACGGAGGGAATGGCCTTTGATCAGTACAAGACTCCGCTGAGGATTTCATTGTGGCAGCTTCAAAGGAGGCCAGGGCAGGGTTACCTCTTGGTAATATTTACGCGGAACTCTGCTTTGTCGAGAGATTGATTGGATGAGCGTTCTTCTCCTTAGAGAAGCAATTTCTCTATCTTGCCTGAGCGTATTATTGTGTCGGCTCAGTCCCTCTGCCTTTATCCAGGCCAGATAAGAGTGCATGGGAATGATGAGGTTGACGATAACTGGGATACCTTGGTAAGGCTGTTGAATACTAAGTCATCATCAGTATGTGTCAGTGGCAGCAAGGTCGAGCTGAATAGTTTGGCTTGTTTCCATCATGGTGTGGAGAGACAGGTGGCACAAACATGATAAATGTGACAACAATATTAAGCAGCTCAATCATCAATAATCGAACGTATTAGGGACTTTACAAAATGATTAAAAAGGAGGGTAGATAAGGGACGGGCAATGCTTTTCTAAAGGGAGACATTTATATTCAAACCTTCCCTTTTGAAATCAATTAAAAAAAAGGGCTTCCAATCCTGTCACCGTTTTGGGGCTTACTGTATTATTATTTTCCCATCACAACTATAGGACCAATATGTCAGTTACAAACACATAATATTGATATTAGTAATTGAATGGATAACACTGTGTAATACAGCCTGCAATTTACAATGTAGTTTCCTTGTATGAATCAGATACCAATTCAATGCTTACTGGTTCCTACTGGTACTTCCATGAAGGTACAGTGGAAGAAAACTATGGAGAACACAGGAATAACAATTGGACAATGGAAATCGATTATACCTGATACCTACTGTACGGGGGGAAAGTACCGGGAAACAAAACTGAGGTTTAAGAGAAAAAGTGTAAACACTGATATTGTGCAGAATAATGTTTAACCTATTTCACAGTTATGATATAACGATAGGGGCTTTGGGAAAGTCTCTCAAAACATAGCCTGATGGGATATTGAAGAATGTATAACATTTTTGCTTGATTACTTTACATATAACGAACATACAGTCTAAAACACAAACTGTATTACAAGGTGTTAACATTAAATGTTATCTCTACTTCCAGTTGTTCCCTCCTTCACTTCAGTCTTCATCATAATATGTAGAAAAGTTAAGAAATCTCTCATATTAGTTGACCTATATATCATTTAAGCATTTTACTTATTCTAAAATAGAGAGTGGGTGGGAAGTCCAACACTTTGTTATTTTTGCTATACATTTGGAAATAGTTAATTGTCTTAATTGGCTTTTGGGAAAATCATTATTCCAATAATAGATCAAGGTTTATATTAGATTACACCTTCTCAAATTCATTATGCTTTGCCTGTTTAATTGGTTACAAAAAGAGTACTCCACTGATTTAGAACTACACTTTTTTTAAATTGTCGGATTCACAGTGGACAATTTAAAAAAAGGTTTGATGCAGCAGAACCAGAGATATTTCCTTTTTTCAATGCATTCCTCTTCCTTGTCAAAACCTGGCGCCTACATTACCCACAATGCAACTTGACCGCCGACAGCTCCAGTGTTGGGAAAATTCACTTTCTACATGAACTAGTTCAAAGTTCAGTTCACAAATTTTAAAATGATTTTAAAGTTCAGTTCATAGTTCATACTTCAAAATCTTTAACTAAGTTCACAGTTCCAAAAATGAACTAGTTCATAGTTCTTTTTTTCCATATGTTGCTGCGAGCTATTATTTTTCAAAATTATTGCCAAAGCCCATATAGAACCACAGACAGCAATTATTATATCAGTTTTAACACTGAAACTATGTGTCAGATTTCATCTTCATATCCAATCAGTTCAATGTGCCATTTCAGGTTTGCTGTGGATGTGACTGAAGTGCGGATTTTCTTTTTGAAAGCCGGCGGGTAAAGTTAGCACAGAAATGTATGATTTTTCCCATCCTCACCGACCTTGTCATAAAACTTGTTTAAATGATCATACGACGCCTCCTTGCTGCTGTGACCTCCATGCTGCTTTTTGTCTTGATGACGCATGCGGCGGTGCGACTGGTGTTGCCAGATTGTTTGTTCTTTCCGCTACATATTAAGGCCTGTTTACGGTGGGTTTTAGCCGGGTTTTCGCCTGGAAGGCTCTATAGAAATCTGGCACCCTATTGAACGAAGTTAGACTGAGAGCGTGCCGTTCACAGACACCAGAATGAACGAGTTCACAGTAACGTTCATCAGGCAGTAATACGGTACGTTCAGTTCACGTTTCCCCAAAATATGAACAAGTTCATGAACTATCGTTCAATGAGCGCGTTCAGGCACAACACTCACTACGTTTACAAGCAGCCAATAAGCCGTTCAAAACCAGAATATTAGCAATAACCCGGTCGCGCACGGCCATGTAAACACCGGCAAAAACACAAATATGCTCATATTCCTGTTTTTAAAAACCCGAAAATGATCCCTGGGTTACCCCTTTTCTAACCCGAAATTTTGGTCATGTAAACGCGTATCGGCATATCCCCATCAAAAGGAACATTGATTTGTGTTCTGCGCATGTTCTATTCGCAAGGAATCTTGGTCTTTTGAGTAGAGGAACTTCTTGTATGCGCCAGAAAACCTGCGCGCAGTATACCGGAAGTAAACAAGAAGTAGAGGTAAACATGGCGAGACGCAGCACAGCACCACACTTTTGGAGCGAGGAGGAAACCAATTTATTTATTGTGTGGTGAAAACCATGAATATAATGTCTTTTGTTGATGGCAGAAAGTACCGAGATAGTGAGATTTAAAAGAAGGTGACCCAAAAGTTAGACCTTAGTGGTCCCCTAATACTGTATCTGAAGTCTCTTTCCCGAAATTCAGTCTTGGTGCAGAATTACAGGCACTAGAGCCAGTCCCACAATGAGCTTTCCTTAGTATGTGTCATTTCTGTGTCTGTAGCTATTGAGGAGAGAGGGGGGCAAGGTGGATGTTGGGGGTGTGGCCTTGACCAACTGCCACTTTGCTCGTTTGAAAGCCATGATGTCTCTCTCTTTCTAATGGGCAGGCTTTGCTCCTTATGACCTCATAAGATAAGATTCCAGATCGGCCCATCTGAGCTTTCATTTTCTCAAAGGCAGAGCAGGATACCCAGGGCACGGTTTACACTTATCGCCATTTCTAGCCACTGGGGACCATAGGCAGGCTGGGGGAATGTTAAAAAAACTCATAAAGTGAAATTTTCATGCCATGGGACCTTTAAACTTCAACAGAGTACCCGCCTTCAAGAAAGTTAACACTTGTCAATGGAGAGTGGGCAGATTCTCTATAAAAATGAAATGTACGAGAGTCTGGTAGGACCAGGCTAGGCTCCTCCAGCCATATGTTGTAAAAGTGTCCTCGAGCAAGACACTGAACCCCAAGTTGCTTCCCGGATGCTGTATGTAAAGCTATCCACTGCTCCTAATACTTAGATGGGTTAAATGCAGTAATTCAATTTCACTACATTGTACTGTGTGTAAGTGACGAATTAATTTTAACTGCTAGCATCAAGCAGAGATAAGGAGTGGGCTACAGGGGTCTGGTAAAGTCACTTCTTTCTAACTCCACACCCCCCAGATTTCTTTTTTTTCATTTTCAAACTTGTAGTTTTAAGCTCCAACTGACGCTGACTCTGATGACATCATATAATGACGTTTATCAGATTTGGCGCGGCTCCCTCTAACACAAAAGGCTTAATAAGTGTTGTCACGTATGCAGTAGAACTCTCCAAGACCAGTACAACAAACTTTGATGTGCAAAATTGGTGTGGAGTTCCCCTTTAATGGTGAAACGAGTTGAGACCAACTCAGCACTATATTTTAAGATATTAGAGGGAGGGTTCAAAGAAAATATTAATAGCGCTGGGGATGTTTTCATACAGTCCCTCATGGTCAAGCTCTCATGGAAAGATAAATACAGCATTCATTAGGGAATCAACTGAAATATCACGCTCAATATATTAGCAAGGATTTTAATTCCATGTATTTTTAGCTAATTTTTCACAGAGAAGCACGTTTGGGTCATTAAAGCATCAGCAAGGTGCTGTATGATGTAGCCTGCCTGAGCTGTTAACATTTTCTCTTACCCCTTCACCACCTGCTGTTTCCCCACCTGTTCCTGCCACCGCCACCTCTCTCCCCTGCTCCCCCCTCATCCCACACTTATCCTCACCGACTCACCGCCCCCCTCTCAACTCAACTCCACCATCAGCTATTCTGGCTCTGCACCACTCCACCTGCATTCAGCACAGGTCCCAGGGTGCACGGGCATCCTCCGGTTTGTACATCCGTACACTCTCTGCTGCACCACACTGCGGTCATTTTTTTTTTTTTTTCATACAGCTACAACCCAACCTCGATTACACGAACAAGGGCAGTTAAGACAATCCTACCCCCCAGCCCTCTGCCACCATCTGCCTTTCTCTCCTTCTTTAACTCTCTGTGGTAGTTAGTGTTCTTCCACTCCTCTCCATCTCTCAATGCCACTCCTCTCCATCTCTCAATGCCACTCCTCTCCATCTCTCAATGCCACTCCTCTCCATCTCTCAATCCCCAGTTATTTCACCCCCAAACACCATCTGGTCTCTCTCATTGTCCACATGCTCTCTCTCTCTCTCTTTCTCTCTCTCTCTCTCTCGTCCTTTCACCCCCATCCGCACCCAATATATCTCCCTTTCTCTCTCTCTTGGTGTCTCTCGCTCTCCGTCAGCCCAGCAGCATCCTTATTCCAAGCAGCGCTGCAGCAAAACACTCCTGCCCTTCTCCGTTTTCCCTGTCGATAAAAAGATGGCATTTTTATCAATGTTAATAAAATCTTATATTTGTATAGCCTGCTAAAAGAGCAGGGCCTCATCTTGCATCCTCTCACTGTTGTTAATGTGTGAGAGTGTAAATAATGTTTGTCTGGGCGTGTTGTACAGAAGAGTCAGGTGAGAGAATGCAAACGTGTGTGAATGGGGGTCTGAAAGGGAAAGCGAAGTAGAGCAGGCGCGAATAGAGTCAGAGGAGCTGCTCTCTATGAGCTATATCTGAAATGTTAAGTCTCGAGTAGAATTTTTTAAACCGTCTGACAGCTTGGTGACATAAAGCTGAGATGAAAAGCCAACAACATGAGCACTTAAAGTCTTGCACTTGGCCAGCTACACAAACACTTGTGACTTGCAAAGGAAGGTGGAGATATCATAACATTCACCGTATTTCTTTCAAAGTGAGCTAAAATTGCAGCCAAAACAAAAGAGAACAACATGGCATTGAAATAATTGTCAGCTACTTCACTGGGGGAAAAAAATCACATGTTAAGGCACTGTGAAAAGCAATTAACACCTCAAACTCTATAATGTCTCCTTTGAAAGAGTTTTATTTTGAAAGGCTATTATTTATCCAAATCAAAACACTTTACACTCAACAATAACCCATGTCAGGTCAGTACACCATGCGGCTGGTTTTGAAAAGGAGCAAAAAATAATAAATGCATTAAAATGGAAATGTATCACCATTTCTATGCAATCTGACTGTGATTTCGAAGGAGCGCGGCTATGACAAGCAGGTGTTGGACATAATTACAGAGTAAAAAGTTTTTGGCATAATCTAATCAAACCGATGCATGCTCTTGAGTAAGGTGAAACTTGACAGGAGAAACCTGTGGTTGTACATGTGTGATTAGCCATTACATAACAAATTACAGATTGCCATGGACTCCTAAGGGATGGGAAGGTTGCATGTGTGAGGGTGTAGTTAGAAGAAGCCTGTTTCTTATTTGATAAAGGTTTGTCAGATGTGGGGCGTGTGCTGTGTCGTTGCCAAACTTACTCCGTACAAGGTGGGAGTTGGTTTATAGGTTTACCGACAACACTGACTCACTGCTACAAATCACACCACCTCTACACTTTGTTGTACTCTTCTATTTTCTACTATAAAAGGTGATTTTTATGTTACAATGTTTGGTGTCTTTAGGTGGGATTAAGAGGCTTGTGTGGAACTATTGATTGTTCCTATACTGGCAATGTGTATTTAAATAGGGATTTTACTCATACAGGTCAGTTTACTTGGCACTGGAAGGACAACTCATGTATAATATCTTTTTTGGCTCCTGGAGGTGTTTTGTCAAGTCTGGGAAAATAAACCTGACATCTGGTCTGCTCTCCAAGCCCCAAATAACCACTGATGATATATCGGAGGTTATTTTGGGCTTGAAGACCAGATCACTTTTTTATATATATATTCTTTTATATTTTGTCTTTTAATGCAAAGCACTTTGAGTTTACGTGTAATGAACGGTGCTTTACTCTATAAATAAAATTGCCAGTGCCATTGGCAGTCATACATTATGTGACAGGAAGCCTGTGGAGGTGGGAAGCTTGAAAGATGAGGGCTTTACTAGTTAGAGATGGTTTAGGGACTAAAAGGAAGGATATCTCTGCCTCTGCCTCTGCCGCTTCAACCCTATATCCTAGAAATAAAATTTCTGTACAACTAATTTGTATTATTGTATGGTCAATGGCTACTGTGGTGTTTGTACCGGACAGAAGTCAAAGGAAAGTTCAGGACTTTGACACGAGAGACTGGAGTTTGTATCCTCCAAATGTGTTTCGGTTAAGGCATCAAAGCTACTTTTGTTAAGGTTAGGGGAAAATTGTAGTTTCACTTAAATGTTAATAAAATGAACATGTTTTTTCGTGCTTCAAATCACTTTCAGCTTTTTTAATAAGTAACCTAGACCACAATCTTTCCCTAACCAAATACAACACAAAATGTTAGTTACCTGTATAGTTCCAACAAATAGATATTGCACGGAAAACAAATAAAATGTTCTGTTAGTAAATATTTTGCACATACATTTCAGTTCATTAAAATGTTTCTTAAATATGTTGAAAAGACAAAATTAAATCAGTTGGCATTATGTTGCTTCCAAAACGTATTTTCCTTTGTACGTAAATTAGTAGAAAATAACTTAATTTCTAGGAGACCGTGTTTTGTCTCTTGTGAGTTACTTAATGTTATGGCAGTGCACCATAGTCATTGTCAATCGATATGTGTGTGCTGTACTGTATCTTTGCATTAATAGTAACATCAGTTTCTCAAATAGAATTTTTGTACTTTTATAAGCACCACAGGACGGTGCTGTGTAGTATTGGGTACTGTTTATTGTGGATGTCTGTCATTGTGTGCAGACAATTTATATCGTGTATGTAACATTTTGGACCAATACTGCAAACCATTTTCAATCAATCAATCAATCAATCAATCAATCAATCAATCAATCAATCAATCAATCAGAGATTTTATTTTGCACAGTCAAGCTTTGGTCGAACTCTAAGATCCTACCAAATACCAGACTGAATTAAATGTGAATAAAAATATGCCAAAGAAAAATTTACAGTTTTTTCCACTTAATGGAATGGTGCAGACGTAGAAAATGTCATCCTGCAATTCAATATTTCACTTAAAGTACGTTTGATACTACTTCAACAATATACTGGATCAGGCGGATACAGAATATATTCATATACGTGGCACAGCCTAACTGCTGGTTTTAAAGCGACTTACTGGTAAATTGAAAGGAAAAATCACTTCCTGCGCCTTTTTCTTCTTACCTCTATTAGAACCTATCTGCCAATTCTTATGCATTTTAAATGTTTTTTTATGTGAAGCACATTGTGATTTCCTCATGCGTGAAACATTCTAAATAAAAGTGCGACCTGCCTTTCCCAATCTTCCACTTAATAAGAATAATAACAAAAATATTTCATAACAGTATGGGGAGCACAGCATCGCAGCTTCTCCACGTTGGTAATAGAGTCCACGGAGAGGAAAGAGAAAATCAATAGGAGTGGAAAAGATTACCAGGTGCGTGGGAGCATCACAACCACCTATCAGAAAGAAATTCTGTCTCTCGTAAAATTGATATTACTTATACACTGCAGCCTGTTCTTAAACATGAGTGATTGTAGCTTCCCCCTCCATCCTGTTCCTGAAAATGCCTTGGATGCCTTGGAAAAGATGCACCTTGGATCCCAAGTTGTATCTTTTCCCTTTCCCACCATGCCTTGAGAGCCATCGATAATTAACACTGGCTTTGTTTTTATTTGCATCGCAGAACAAGAGGATTTGTTCCTGCTAGGCCCCTTTAGCATCTCCTCCAAAGCCGCAGCAGGATGCGCTCGGCTCTGATCAGTGTCACTTGGCTGTTTATGCATTCCACTTGGGACACCACTGCACCCTAAACTAAAGCTCCTTTCATGACACCACACTGTCAATTAGGTGTATCGAGCTGCTTTTTTCCCCCCTGCCTACGTCAGCTGAGTTGGTGGGGTGTTGGAGCTCACTGCCTCCATCTGATCTCCATCTGTAGTGAGACAGACCGACAGAGGTCTCTTCACAGCCCACTGCTGTATACTAACGCTTAAAACCTCTCCATATGCACATTTTATATACATCTCTGTCCTACACAACATCATCTGCACAGTTTAAATTCCCATGCCGTTTTTCCGCGGAAGCCCCTTTCATTCAGCTTTCATTGCTGCCTCAAGCGGCTACACATAGTCAGCTGAGTAAAACAAAGCTTTAGTGGGATTATACTGATGGGCAGCCACTTGACTCTAAGTAAATCACTTAAATGGATGAGCGTTCAAATCTATGTATTGGCTGACGCTCATGTATCTTTAAGGAACACGCCGACTTATTGGGACTTTAGCTTATTCACCGTATCCCCCAGAGTTAGATAAGTCCATACTAGGGCTGAAACGATTCCTCGAATAACTCGAATAATTCGATTACAAAAACTCCTCGATGCAAAATGACTTGCCTCGAAGCTTCGTTAAATCAATGTTACCAACGTTGTATCGTTGAAACGGTGTTTCCTCAGCATTATTACTGTCGCACACCAGATGCGGCTCAGTCTGCTGCTGGCGACACATGCCACAGCGTAAATAGCGAGGGGCTAAGAGAAGAGACAGGCTGGAAAAAACGACAGAAAGTGTCCAAAGTTTGGAATCATTTCAAACGTAATTAAAACTAAAACTCTGTACAGTGTGTCTACTGCAAAATCAAACTAGCTTACCACGATAATAGCACGACGTCAGTGCTTTAGCATCTCAACAGAAAACATGGAGTCTAACTTAATCATCCATTCCACGAAGAGGACTGACAAAAGTAAATCACAGAGTCGTATGGACAATGAAACTACACCAAACACAACAACTACCAAAATCAAAGACAAGAAAATACGTAGTGGTGACCACGATCTGATCTAAAGAGCTGACGCGTTGACTATCCCTTCGGAAAAACAGCTGATTATTGCGCATCTCTCTCTCTCTCTCTCTCTCTCTTCCTCTCTCTCTCCACGGATAGCATAAGTGTAACAGAGCTGTGTGACATTATAATCAAATATATAAATGAAAATAGGTTGAGTATAACTAATATTTACATATAGGCCTACTGTATATACAGATCAGTCTCAGGTTGAAACTTGTAGTTCTGAAAGTTAAGTTGCACAACTTAATGTAATGTTTGTGTATGTTTAATGTATGCCTTAGTTTGAGGTTGATATCATTTGAAAAAAAAAATCTTTAAAAACAATGTAATATGGCACTTAAATGCACTTAATATGTTTAAATTTATGAGAGATGATATTGTAAGCAATGTAGGCAATACAAATGTTGCTTTTTTCCGAAAATGTTGCTTTTTTCCGAAAATGTTGCTTTTTTTTCTAGTTTTGGTTGTTTAAAAACGCAAAATAAAATTATCCGATTAATTGATTAATCGATTAATCGATCGATAATGTGGTAGATTAATCGATTACAAAAAGAATCAATAGCTGCAGCCCTAGTCCATACCCTTCTCATCTCCGTGCGTGTCGTAACTCTGTCTGATGCACCCACCGCTAGCCTAGCTTAGCACAGATCCTGGAGGTAACCGGCTCCATCTAGCCTACTGCTCCCAATAAGTGACAAAATAATGCCAACATTTTCCTATTTACATTTTGTATTGTCACAGCGTGTACAAATAACAAGGTCACATGAGACACAGCCATCTTCTAACCGTATAAATACTGGGAACTATATTCTCAGAAGGCGAAGCACTGCTACTTGGGCGGAGTGATATTACTCCAACTCTGAGCGAACTCCAGGTGAACTCTCTGCTCCTCACCACAGGGCTTCTCAGGTGCGGCGAGCAAATCACTGCGCCCAAGTAGCAGAAGTAGCAGAGCTTCGCCTTCTGAGAATATAGTTCCCAGTTTGTATACGGTTAGAAGATGACTGTGTCTCATGTGATCTTGTTATTTGTACACGCTGTAACTATACAAATCACAACATGTAAATAGGAAAATGTTGGCGTTATTTCGTCACTTATATGGAGCCGGTTACCTCCAGGATCTGTGCTAAGCTAGGCTAGCGGTGGGTGCGTCAGACAGAGTTACAACACGCACGGAGATGAGAAGGGTATGGACTTATCTAACTAATACGGTGAATAAGCTAAAGTTCCAATACGTCGGCGTGTTCCTTTAACCCTTTCATAGTGAACTGAAAAAGAGAAACGAGCCAACTCTACAGTAGAAGAATAAGCTGTCAGAACAGTGCAGCTACATGCTGATTTTACACAGTGCTGCACATCACTTTGACACATCCAGCCCTTAGGTGCACTCTATATTTATTTAAAATTTAAAATAGTTTAAATTTTTCATGATTAGCTGTCAATTGTGATTACTAAGTACTTATTAATTTTAACACACTGGCAGAGACCTTTTGCAGTAGGGCAAGGCTTTTCTAAAATAATTGCTCATGCATTTGGCTCTTCTCTAAATGCAGTACAATATATTTTACCTGTTTTAAGAGATGTTCTTTGTTGCCATGAGAAGACAAGGCCATCCCCGCACTGCAAACTGAGCAGCCTCACTTTAGTCATGCCGGACTGATGCAGCGGAGGAAATAATTCGCTGTCAGAATACTGACAAAATAGTGAGCACATCCCTCACTGAGTACTTCCACTCTGTCCCCGGGCTAATCTGGAAAAGTGTTGGAGAGGACTGAGAGCTCTTCATTCGCAAGTGTAGCTGACAATGAGTCTTCTCTCAGACTGGCGATTCAGTGAACAAACACAAACACTTTTAGTGCTATGGAGCACATTATGGGAAGAGTGGCGGCAATATGGTTCTACAGAATAGTTGTAAACATTAGTGTAAGGCTGTTTACATTCAGATGAATACTTCAACATTTGGAAAGTCTTATTGAGAGTTTGGATGAGGAAATTGATACAACTCTCATGTCTGTACAGTATCTACAGCCAGCAGCCTTTTAGCTTAGCATAAAGCCTGGGAAGGGGGTGAAACAGCTAGCCTGACTCTGACTGAAGCATGGTTAGTATAGTAGACTCACTTCAAAGCTTGATGTGTTCCAATTTGTTTTTTATAGTTTTGCCCCATCCAAATCTGTAGTGTGACATATCTGTCCCGCCCATAGACTGTTAATATTAATGGACAGAGCATGTGTGACGTCACCCATTGGTTTGTGGAGCTCTGCTATCCGTCGTCGAGTTTGCCGTTACGGGCGCAGCCATCCTGGTTGCGGATGTGACGATTTTAGACGAGAGGGAAGAGTGAGGGAGGAGCCCTTACACTCTACGTTACGTTACACACTTTCAATGGCAATCACATCATAGCCACGCCCTAAAACACCTCACACTTTATCGCCGATTTTAAAATCAAGGAGACCATAATTAAAAAAATTAACATCATTCTGTGTTGCAGAAGACATAAAACTAGCGATTGAGACCATAAACTCATAATAATAATATTATTAAATTATTAAAAGTAATAAATCAAGTGAGAAGTGGATCACTTTCCCATAGTCTTCTACAGAAACCGAACTCCTTTTGCAACTGCATGTGTCTCCCCCTGCTGGAATTCAGATAGAATGCAGGTTAAAGGCACTTCCGCATTTGCAGCACTTTGCCGAACCGGATGCTTAGTCCATTAATATTCCATTAATATTAGTTAATATTAGCCCATTAAAAGTCCATTAATATCTACAGTCAATGGTCCTGCCAATGTCATTTTCACTTGACATAAAAGATGCAGTAGTGGTTCTTAGAAGCAGTTCACTTTAACACATAACTGTTGATTTGAAAGTTGTGTACACTGATTAAAGGAATAGTTAACCCAAAAAGCGATATAAATTGTATATTGTTCTCACATTTTCTATGGTCCCAAAAAATGTATAACCTTTTTTACTGTCTTTTGTTCGGCCTCCATTGAAGTCTGTTTGCCGTCATATGCTTTCATTTTTTGGGTGTTCCATTCTCCCTAACACCATTGATAGAAACCTTTTTCTGGGAGCATAGGGAGGTGAGTACTATTTCTTTGTTTTTGTGTGAACTATTCCTTGCACGTGTTTCTATCTCATCCAGAGTTGTTGCTTTTTTCTGTCATTCTTAAACCCACCTACTAAGCTCTGATTGGCCGATTTTTTCTGTAACTGGCAGAAACAGCCTTCAATGAACACGTCAGACCTTTTTTGAACCATGAACAAATCAGAGATGTGTGTTGGGATTCAGACATCTGTTACCATGCTACATGCCCATGGTCCTAACCATTCTCTAAAAGAATATATTTCTACTTTTATTGTGGCATATACCCAAGTCTCTGAAGTATAGACTTTATTATGTTTGCCAATTTGAATAAGCATCAGTGACAGAAGCACAGGGGGGTTTTTATCATTATAAAAATCGCCTCAGGACAATATTTTAAAGTGAACGCGGAAATAGAAAAGCATTTAAAAATAAGTTTTTTTAGAGGGCAATTAGAAATGGACTGTGATGTAAGTTGGCAGCCCACAAAGGGCACAAGTCATGTTATCTGTAGCATCAATACTATATTGAAAAAAGAGTCTGCAAACATTTAAAGTGATGTAGGAGTGTCCAGGGCAAAAAAGCAGGAGAAAAACAACACAATGCAGAGCTGCCAAACAGACATGAGATTGGCTTTGTGTCAGGTTTATTAACTGAGTGGAATCCAGTTACTGACATACTTTCTGCCATCAAGGGGCTTTCATGGATGCCATGATATCAATATTTTAAACAACATCATAGAATGAAAACCCACGTAGCCTATAGCTTCATTAAAAGATGAAAACCGAAGCAATTTTATATGTTTATAGGATACAGAGGGAAAGCACATCAACCCAAGTTTGGTCTTTATAGGCTGAAGTAATTCAGTTGGAGAATGTATTTTCGGCTACTATACCAATGTACAGAGGTCAAAGGATAAATTTATCGCAGAATTATGATTCAGTCTAAAAATGCATTAATATATTATGCGAATCCTTTCATAAAATAAGAAATTAAAATTGTTTACACAGCTCCTATACATATCACTGGTGGGAACAAATAAAGTTATGACTTCACACTAACAAATTGATGTGGCTGTTGCTTTTCATAACCATGGAAACATGAAGAAAATTGGATTCTAAAAAGCTAAAGAATGCTTGAAGTAGGTCAGTGTTATGGCAATGCCAAAATCTGGTGTCTATAAAAGCTGAAAGCTGGAATCAAAGGGGTTTGAGTATTAAACTGGCAGCGATGAAAAAGACAGAGCAGCCTCACTGTGGCACCACCTAAGCCTCTTTCTGAGCCAATAAAAACACCCCAGAGAGATTTATTAAAGGATATTTTCCACAAAATCTGTCAGACAATAACCTTTGGTGTATTTATGATATATTTATTTGTGAATATTGTAATTTATTCAGCACTAACTTCATATCCCAGCACCTACCGCACTAACTAACTCAAGATCTGCCAGACCTGATAAAACTGTTCATGGTGTTTAGACACAAAAACATATGCCATCATCTCTAAACATAATAATACAGAAAATGAAGACATCTCCAGTGTCCCTGCTTTTTTCAGCAGGTGTCCCAATCGAATGTGAGTGTGACATTGTTGCCTGTGAGCTTTGTGCACAGATATGCCAAACTCAGCAAACGCAAACTGCAGGCCCATTATGTGGCCTACTCATGCTGTGCACGTCCCTCCCGGTCCTGCTGCAAAATCGATGGACTGTGTGCAGCCAGGGGCTGGGCGGGGCGGGGCTGACAGATCTCAAATCAGTAGAAAGACCATTTCTATTGATCTGGCTAAATTGGTGGAGACAGAAGCAACCCTATTCACAACTCTGGCAATCTATGGATCCTCCATTGGGCTCTGACCTACATTACGATGACAAGTAAACACAACTTCAGAGGCTTCACTCTCCTTCCTTCTGCCTGCTCTCTTTCTATCTCTTTCTGTCCCAGGCTCACTTGCTGCTGCATGGGTTTCATCCACCCTCTTGGTGTGGAAAAGCCACGTTTGTGCTAACAAGATCAATTAAAAAGTGGCTGTAAATGAGAGTCTTATTTTGGTATTTTGTAGCTGTGGGGCGCTTTTTTGCAGCTCTGTGGTGCTTTCCGCTGAAGACGATTAGTGCTGTGCGTCGTCCCATATTTTTTACTTGCCCACTCTCGCAATTTTATGGTAGAGTCATTGCTGCTACATTTAGGGGGATAATAAGCATTTGTCCCGGAGCGCAGAAATCTGTCTCTCTATTTGTATTTATATTTGTATTTTATTTTTTGACACTTTGTCTGGTACACCCAGATTAATGTACGAGGTCAGAGTCATGAGCTTATTTAGTAATGAGAATTAACTGACTGTAGCCCAGAGTGAGTGAAGAGTCAGTGGATTACACTTTGAGTCTATTAGCACCTAAAGTGTGTGACATATAGTATGTAAGCACACACACACATACACACACACACACACACACACACACACACACACACATACACACACACATACAGTACAGGCCAAAAGTTTGGACACACCTTCTCATTCAATGTGTTTCTTTATTTTCATGACTATTTACATTGTAGATTCTCACTGAAGGCATCAAAACTATGAATGAACACATATGGAATTATGTACTTAACAAAAAAGTGTGAAATAACTGAAAACATGTCTTATATTTTAGATTCTTCAAAGTAGCCACCCTTTTTTTGATAACTCTGCAAACCCTTGGTGTTCTCTCAATGAGCTTCATGAGGTAGTCACCTGAAATGGTTTTCACTTCACAGGCGTACTTTGTCAGGGTTAATTAGTGGAATTTTTTCCCTTATTAATAAAAAAGCAAAGGGTGGCTACTTTGAAAAATCTAAAATATAAGACATGTTTTCAGTTATTTCACACTTTTTTGTTAAGTACATAATTCCATATGTGTGCATTCATAGTTTTGATGCCTTCAGTGAGAATCTACAATGTAAATAGTCATGAAAATAAAAAGGAAACGCATTGAATGAGAAAGTGTGTCTAAACTTTTGGCCAGTACTGTACATTTGTGCACCAACCTTGTGATGTCTTTTCATGCAGTGCTTCGAAAAAGACTTGTTTCCATGACAATCTTGAGTTGATGCACCTTTTCATGACATGAAAGCATTAAATAGCAATTAAGACTGAGATAACTAATGGTTATGTCCCACGTTTGTTCTGACAGAAAGAAACAGAGACTCCAAAAAATATGAATAATATAATAACACTACTGCCAGTATATAGTGTAGGGCTATTTTGACGGTTTAAAAATAAAGAAAATTCCTGCGGAATAACCGATTTCAAAAACATGATTTGCAGCACAAACCCACTGCAGTTTTTCTGTTCCTTTTTTAAAGTGACTTAGAGAAACGAAGCATAATAAGCACTTGATTTGTGTTTTCTCAACATTTTCTCGATAGAAAATGTTGGCGAGAGCTTTGAGAAATTAAAGGCTGCAAGACATCTTGCTGTTAGACTAGTAAGTAATATTAACTGGCTTGCTATGTCCTGTGCTGTTGCTCTTGCTTGATGTTTGGCTGTGTGAAACGTGCGGTATACTCGCCGCAGCCGACCTGTCTCACACCAGTGTGACGTCATGGGAGCGCCGTAACTGTTTATACTCGCGCGTTATGGTCGCGACGCTAGTTGCAGTCTTCTCCTGAACAGAGGTGGCGCTAATGTGAAAGGGCTACCAACTTTGCTATTTCTACGGTCTAGAAGAACTCATCTTAACCCCGTAAGTTTACGGGGTTAAGAGAGACTTGCAGTCACTCTGAGAGTCCTGGCATCCGGTTACCCTTCATCATGACCCTTTTTTATCATGCTTTTATTGAATCAGTTTTATCATTTGCGCTAGCAGCCTGGTTTGGAAACTCACTTAGAAAAATAAAAACTCACTCAACCAAATAGTAAAGTGGTCTAGCAGGCTGATTGGTGAGCCACAGCCTAACGTGGAGACCCTGTACACAAAACAGGTACAGCGCATAACTAGTTCAATTTTAAACGACAGTTGTCATTCACTGCACACAGAGTTCCAGCTTCTACCCTCTGGGCGTAGGTTTATGATCCCCAAGTGTAAAACAAAAAGACACAAAAACAGTTTTGTTCCTGCAGCCATTACATTGAGGAATAAGTTATACCTATATTTTGCATTTATTAAGTGTTTACTCTTGTTTTTTTGTTGTTGTTTTTTTTATGTATGTACTCTTTTACTCCTTTGCTTTTATATGTGTGTATGAGGAGTCTACTGCAAACAAAATCTTTTACTTTTTTTTACTCGTATTAAATCTTTTTACTCGTATCTTACATACGATCTTTATGTAGGCCTATGTATTATCTTATTCTGGACCGATAAGAACTTTTTTGATGATGTGTGATAATGTGAGGATGTGTGATAATGTGATGATGTGTGACTCTACTGCAAACAAAATTTACCTTTGGGTATAAATAAAGTAACTTGAACTTGAACTTGAACTTGACCCTCGAGCTCGTCTATGCTTCCTGTTTCCGCTTTGTCGCACGCCGCTGAAAAGAATAGGAGTACAAGTGGTACCTCTGGTCGCGCACCACTTACAACAGCTGTGTATAAGTGAATAACATTCTGAAACTGTAGGTTGTCTATATTTACAACAGCGGTGTATAAGTGAATAACATTATGAAACTGTAGGACACATGTGTCAAACTCAAGGCCCGCGGGCCAAATCCGGCCCCTTGCAGATTTAGAACGGCCCGTATATCAATTTGGGTTCACAATTTTGTCCCTCCTAGTTGTGTGCCAATGCAAAAACACAGGAAAGTGTAAATTAAACTGCAATTACCTGACTATGGCAGATTTGCTGACTCTGAGACTCAGAGAGTTTTCATATTCAGGCTGTGAAAGAGGTTGTTGTTAAAAAAAATCATTGTTTTGCTTGATTTGCTAAATTCAATGATGGCTAAGGAACTCTTTTGATAACTTTTGTAGGGCTTCATGTCAACAAAAATGTGACAAAAAGCGTACAAAAATGTCGCAAAAAGCAACAAATTTACAAAAAGGTGACAAATGTCTGAGAAAGCCACAAAAAAATCTGAACAAAAACAAATAAACTTTATATGTCTGGCCCTTGGTGTGATTGTCTTTTTCCAGTGTGGCCCTTAGTGAAAATGAGTTTGACACCCCTGCTGTAGGGGGTTTTATCATTATAAAAATCACCTCAGGACAATATTTTAAAGTGAATTTCAATAACGTGCACCAAACTGCAAAAAATAACACTTCTTACATAATGTTGCTCTAAGGAAACATTGCTTAAAGCTACATTGTGTAAGAATTACTCCCATCTAGCGTTGAGATCATATATCGCAATCAACTCTCTCTCGCCACGCAGTATTGTAACTACGGTAGCCTTCACGCTTCAAAAAGCAAAGGTGTACAAAAGGCCGTCTATCAGCCGTCATTGTTGGAGTTCATACGTTCTCTTAATACATCCATGAGTTCATGTCGGAGAGCAGAACGGACACCACGAGCGGGCATGCGCGCTACCCGACGGAAAGGAGAGAGAAAGAAAAGGAGACTGCAGCGGTCCGGAGGATAATTAACTAGTTGGGATTTGGTGTGTGCCTCCAAAGCAGCTCCAATGTTGACTCTTTTTCCGGTCTCTTGCTCTTTTCAATATCCGTTTTCTTTTTCTGGGCAAAGAAGAAAAAAATTTGGATTTTGAATACCTGTGGTCCTCCAGGTTTCCTTCTTCAAACTTGCCGGGGCCGGAAAGCGACAATACCCATTAGCAGCAGCTGTGAGTCGAAAACGTGAAAGGCGGAGCAGTATAGCCTGTATGTCCCTTACCGGCTAACGTATTTCAAGATGGCGCATCATTATGGAGCGTCTACCCCAGGTCATGCAAGCGCAAATGTAAAATTCCAAGCTAATAGGAATACTTGAAATTGATGGTGGTGGTCAATACTCATGAAAAAGGACAAGTTTGTGAAGGGCAATACAGATTTTGATAATTAACAACTACAAACGTTACACACTGGGGCATTAAAAATGAAAGAGAAAACAATGAAACAATGAGCCTTACCTTAAAAGTGTTTCAAACAATAGTATCATCATACATACAGTATAACTCAGTACAAAAGAGCATGACATTCAAAATGTAAGTTTTGAGAGGTGATTTAAAGCTCATGTTTGGAAAGTTGTTTTAATATACATTCAACTTGATGTCCTGCAGGAAAACGGTAAGCTGGCTCCAGTAGATACTGTCATCCCGGCTCCTTCGGTCGCTGCAGACCAGCACCTCTGACCTCAATCATAACAACGCTTCCCACTTACCCGTCGCAGTTTGACTCCTTGACCTCTTGTTGTTGCCTTGAGAGCAAATTAGAAACCAACATGTGCAGACAGTTTGTCCCAGACACTTCTTGCTGCTGTGTCATGAACCCGTTTACTGACTGTAAGCAAAACTACATCCGCCTTTTCAACTAACTCAACTAACTAATTTTTAATCATCAATCAAAACCATGTTGTTCACTTCACTCTACAGAAAAACACAGTACATTTTAGATTCTGTGCTAATGCACTATTATGGACAAAAAAAGTAATTCAGATTACTTTACAGTTACCGGTATTTTCCACCAGGCGCGTCTGCGCTGCGTTCCGGAGACGCCGCGGGCCGCTCAAGCAATCGCTGCCATTGCTGTCAATGCTCGATGTTCCACCAGCGTCCCAGGAGCGTGCGTGAAGCGGCTCTTCGCTCAGCTCAAGATACGCGCCAGGTCACGCGGTCTTCTGTGGATTTGCCGTTAAGAGAAATCCACAAAAGACCTTCTATAGAATAGAATAGCCTCCTTATTGACTGAGCAACAACTATACACTTTTGTGGCCATTTTTTTTTAATGGGATCTTTTAATATATGTGAAAGTAAACAAATGCCAAGGCCAACTACAAGACTGTCGTGATGAACTCCAACCACTCACTTCCCGAATCTTCTATCATCTACTGCATCTTTTAAGTGTTGATTAAGTGTTATTTTAGATAAGATCTCCTTAGAAACTATGTGAGAATGTATTAACAGTTGAGCTGCAGGAGGTATATTCCAACCCGTTCTCATTCCGAACTCGTAAAATAAGTACGTTTGGGCAGTGTCCTTCAGCGTCTGATGCGACGAAAAAGGCACCCTTCGGCGTATTTGTGTAACATACTGGGGAGAGCCGCAGTTGGATGAGATTTAGCGAGTGGTATGTAATGGGAAATTGCTGCGTAAGGATGGTGGATGGGTAAAACACCGGACTTTCACTCAGGAGACTCGGGTTCGCGCCCCGCGTGTGGAGTTTTGTTTCCCTGTCTCCGGCGTGTGTTTCCCGGCTTTTGAGGCGTCCTTTCCTCGTTGTTTTTCTCCTAAACCCAACCTCCGCGATTCTGTTCACCCGTCCCGACCAAGCGCGTCAAAAGGGACGAAAAAGGGACGGCAATAGTGGCGACCAAGCACGTTTACATGAGACGCTAAAGGAGACTTTTAACGTCAAATAAGAACGAGAAAGGCTCCTGACCGAACGTCCGTATTTTACGAGTTGGGTGTGAGAATGTGTTGTATATTCACTCATATAAATAATCTATATAAGCGAAAGGTGTTGACTAGAGCCCCTAGTGTACTGCGCTCCTCACACATGATGTGAACTCTCATTTTCTGCGTCAATCATAAAGTGAAGTTGAAATCAAACAGATTTGGATTCTGTCTGGCCCAAGAGCCGTCATCCCATCCACAGAATATTGAGGTCACATTTAAAACCTTTGAAGTCACTCCCTTAAAAGTCTACATTTTGAATGAGACGTGTAAAAAACTGGGTCTGTGCGAACCACACGATATATATATATATATATATATATATAACAGCTTGTAAATTGTTGTAGAAATGGTGGCAACATTGAGGTCTGACATTAGCCATCAGTTGCTACTATGACTCAGACGCGTTATTTTCAAAGATGGGCTTCATGTTGGAAGAGCTCCTCCATTTACCTGGAGGATCATAACATAATTGGCTTCTCAGGAGGTGAAGCTTGGCGTGGCTATGTGGTCATTATTTATCCTAAGCGGCAGCAACACACACACACACACACACACACACACACACACACACACACACACAGAGTGTGCTAATAAACACTGCGACCCCTCTTTGACAGCACTTTATTGCTTAGAGATGTAGAGGTGAAGAGGTCACTCATTCCCAGAAGGAGATTGCAGGTAGATTGCATTTCAGCGTCCAAGGCCTCATCTCATTCCATTACCAATAAGAACAGAAATATGACAAATCAAAGTAATCCTAGCTAGGTAACCAGAGGGGCCAGCATCCCTTCAAAACTCTGACAAGTTGCAATGGATTTCAGAAAAGGGAGTCTGTGGCAAAAACCCCCCCCAAAAAAACACGGATGAAGCAGAGAGCGAGATCTTTAAATGTGAAGCTGGAATATGACAGGCTTCACAGCGGAAATGAAAGCGATCTGTTGTGGGTCTATCGGAGTGCGATTGACAGAGTCAGACAGACGCTGAGGCTCAAATTTCCCCACGGCGAACAGATACGATCAGCCAACAGTTTGACAGCAGATGCTTTGATGGGCTCAGAAGCGCTGTTGTGCGGGGAGGGGGGGGGCTAAGCAGAGGTATGGGCGAAGAATTACAGCACAACGGTAACGCTGTGATTAACTAGTGTACACATAATACAAGCCCTAAATATGCCAAAGCGTAACACAGCAAACAATGCAGTGTACACCCACACTTTGAGTACTGTATAGGGAACAGAAAAAGCTTGACTCACCCACACAGTGGGCTTTGTACACATGATCTAAATGCATGATCTGTCTCTTTCTCACAGTCGCCCCCCCCGTCCTCGCTCTTCTCACTTCATTTCGGTTGCACAGACACACATAACAGAGCTTCCTCAAACAAGATAAGACAAATATGAGTAACAGAGAAACAAAAAAAATGCAAAAGTCAAGAAAGCAGAGCACCACTTTCTGCTAAATAAACATCCTCCAAACCTCACACACACACACAAACACACACACACACACACACTCAGAGATAGAAGAATTTACTCACCCAGAAAAGGAGGTTGAAGAAGACCATTCCATATCGCAGGGCCATCATGCAACCCTCGGCCATCCTGCAGCGCCGCAGTTCTAGGAGGAATATGAAGGAGAGGTCCAGGTAAAACACCACATACTTCTTCCCCTGGGCGTAGCGCCCCTTGGACGCCTGCGGCTCTTTTGTCGTGTGGAAGCCGAACGCAAACGGCGGCCGCTTGTACTCAAACTCCCCGCTGAAGCGGTGAAAGCCAGAAGTGAACGGCGGCGTGTCGGGTTTGCTGTCCAGAGACGGACTGCGCCGGTACGGAGTCTCGTCTGTGCTCGAGCGTCTCATTATGGAAGCTGAATAAGCCTTTCAGAGGCTGTAATAGTCACTCTGTGTACTTCAGGTCGGAGCAAAGTCCACAACAAGGGAGCAGAAGTTATTCCACTTGGCGCTGAGTGATGGATTTTGTTAGTGTTTACGAACCTATCCCCAGTTTACCTAAAAATAGTTAACCCTAACCCCTATCAAACCCTGGAATGGCTGATTCAATTTTTTTTTTTTTTACCGCGGGTGTGATTACACTTGATCTGGCTTAATTTGTAAAAGATAAAGTGCTGCCATTCACTTGACTTGAGTTCCTCCCTTTAATCCTATAGTTACTATATTCAGCAGGAGACTTTGCATAATCCTGGAGCAACACCTGTGTAATTCTGTGTATTTAGGACATAATCCCAACACACACAAACACATCTGCACGTCCCTGTTTCCCTCTCTGTAGTCGCTCAAATACAGGTGTCATGCTCTGAGAGATAAGCTGGTTTGCAGGTTTCATCTCGTAACGGTTCAATCGGGCAAAACGACTGGAGGGCATCGACTCAACCTCTCCAGCTGCTTTGGGCTGGCAAAAAGCTCCCGAAACGTCCTACCTGGTCTCATGAGACATTCCTAAGCAGCTGCTTTCAGGCGGGAGGTAACAACCCCCCCCCCCCTTATTGCCTGATTCCGAAACTTCTTTTACTCAGTAAGGTCCACTGAATGAAACGCTACGCTAGGTTCTAAGTCGTGGCTGAGTGTTCAGCATGTGGTTGTGGCTGTCGATGTGCTTTTGCTGACATGCGAAAAAATTTTAAATAAAAAGATGAGAGGGAAGGATGGCGTTATGAAAGTGAGAAGATGGTTAAAAATAAGCATGAAAGGAGAAATAACGCATGTGATTGGTCCATTATTTGGCTTCTTGAATTAGTATCCCTGTTGAGTTCCTGCCTTGTCCAATTTTCCCCTCGCTTCTTTTGCATCTGCCCTATAACTTGTCCTTTTTGTCTCTTAAAAGTGTCTAGTGGTTACTCTGCCACTCCTCCACAGCCAGTTCTTCAAACATTTGGCAATTCGCCCTCTTCAACTCCCTATTATTATCTTCCTGCACCTCACACTGAGCCCCTTCTGTGCGCTCCCCTCTCTGTGCTGACGGCGGTTAATTAATTTTCCAGAATCTCATCAGTGAGGCAAAGTGTGCGGTGTCCCCTTTTCTCTTCTCTTCTCTTCTCTTCTCTTCTCTTCTCTTCTCTTCTCTTCTCTTCTTCCTCCGCTACAGTATTTCTCTCCTCTTCTCTAGGTGGGCAAGGAGATCAAGGTGTCCACCGGGGTCATGGCCAAGCAGCGAGAGAAGAACAAGCAAGGAGGAGAAACAGGCAGGGAGAAGAGAAAGACAGTTCCCTTAGTGAAGCAAAAGAAAGACTGCAGTGTTTGAGCGGTAGTCCAGTCTCGCTGCCTGAAGCTCCCTCCCTCTTTCTCTTCACAAGCTCCTGTTCTCCTTCTCTCACTGCCCCCCCTCCCTCTCCACTCCCTCCCCTTTTCTTTCCTCCCTCCTGTCAAAAGCACCAATGCTCTCCCTTTTGCACGCACAATCTCAAACACCCCATCCCTCCTCGGTGAATGTCACTAAAAACCTGGCAGCGCGAAATGCAGGAGCAGTCATTCATATTCTGGCCACACCTTACGAGGGAGCACAACCAATCAGTGTCTCGCAGCCCCATCTTCCCTCGTGCACACGCCAATCATGCCCTACCATCTACTACACTCACACATGTACGCACACACACACACACACACACACACACACACACACACACACACACACAATATACATGCACACAGACACACACAAAACCTGGTGTGTTGTTAACATACCAGTGCTGCACTTGCGCTAGTGCTTCCTCCTCCTCTCCTCTCTGCCTCCTGCCTGGAACTCATTCCACATGCAGAGGTTGTTCTTGCACACAACCCAGGCTGCTCTCTGCACGCCTGGCTACAGTCATGTTCCACTCTCCTTTTCTCCCTCTGGACCTGGACTTGGGTCATACAGCATCCATGTTGCCACACTTGGCACACACATTTTCACACTACAAACAACTCACCTATAAAGTGTGTCTCTGTTCGTAATACCGGGGATCGTACACTGCTGCTGACAATCTCACAAAATAACTGCAACCTCTCCACAACCTGGTGGCCATCTGGGTCAGTGGCTTTACACATCCACAGGGACGTTTCAACGCCGCAAAGGTGGTGACTTTGTACATGGCTGCCTCAAGCATTTAATGGATTTCTGTTTTGTCTCCTGCATGTTTTTTTGTCAGACCGTGGAGGCAGCAGCCTGAGAGAGTGAGTGTGACTTACTGACAGACTGACATTGTTGAAGAGAGAATGCACATGGACAGTTGGGCCAAAGGTGTTTTCTCCCTATAAAAAAGGTTACTGGACATGAGGCAATATCAAAATGATAAGAAAAATGTTGGACTTTAAGATATCCACAGCGTACACAAAAAGGTCATGGGTTGCGTGCAGATCAACAAGCAAAAAAGACCAACCACCGTATTTATTGATCACTTCATTTAGCCTATGAGTAAACACCACAATTCTAGCCAAAAAAAATGGTTCTAATTAACTAGTTTTCCATCCAAATGTAGCACAAATTCCAACAGTATCGACTAAAATATCGGCACAAGAAAATGCCAATTAATGCATGGTTCCATCCACTCAGGTGCCATTTAACCATTGCAAAAGAAGAAGGCACAGCAAGATGAAATACTTAAAAGAGCTACAGTCAAACCTTGAAATGTGGAAAACAAATATGGCACTACATTTGTTTCATGCATTAATTAGAGGAAGGTTACAGGTTTCCTCCTCATCCAACACAGATGTTTTCGTCTGCCACAATTTTTCTCTCTTCAGTAGAGCAGAAGCTTCATATTTATGTCATGATTTATTCGTTAAGACTATTTTCATTGCACTTTATCTGCACTTTTCGTTTTAGCAATACATCAACTGTTCCCCCTCAGCTGAGCGAAAAACATTTTTTTCACATTTTCTACATTTCCTTCTAGCTGTTTTCATACGCAAATTGGAAATGTGCATTCAAACAGGTGGATTCACCTATAGACCCACATCACAGCTTATCCACGATCCAGCAAAGTGTCTGTAGCTGAAGTATTACCAATAAAGGTTTTAAAGGAGCAGCTAAAATCCTGTTTTCTCTACAAATGTTAACAAAGATGTGTCCCCAATATTGAGCGTGCTTATAAATACATGCTCCATATGGTTGAATCACAATACATATATTTATACAGAATGTGGTCATCAATAATGCCAGTAACACATCCTTTAGTCACTGTCACGAAATACACAGACTGGCTTTGAATCATGAAGCAGGAAACTCATTATAGTATATATGTCTGTAAGCGAATTGTCATTAGCATGCTGTCTCCACAATGCAAAACACATTACTGCTAGTCAGTCATGTAATCTCCTAATCTAACACATCCACCGCCACACACAACATATCTCTACCCCAGATTCAAACACACACACACACACACACACACACACACACACACACACACACACACACACACACAGTAAACTTGCAGTGGCACCCTGCGGGTGGTGGTAGCTTTGATGTCCTCAGCATGTACAAATACCCAGAAGGAGGAAAAAAAAGTGTTTTGGCTGCAGAAAGGAAACATGATGCACAACCTGATGAAATCCATCTCTTTTAAGAATCACATATTAAAGTACTTTATGAATCGCTGTGATGTAAAAGAAGGATGTAATTGGACTGACTTGCTCAGTCGGATACACTAAGTGTGCTGTGCTGCACTCTGGTCTCCGTGCAGTCATAAACGGGTAGGAGTCTAGCTTGCTTTCCCTTGTTTAACTCTGCAATACGAGTCTCTGATGAAAATCTCCACTAAATGACAAAACAGGCTACAAGGATAACTGCAGTGCACACAGAGCAGCAATACGAGAATATGAAATGAGAACGGCTTTCCACAAGACTGGCAAATTATTTAGAGCTGTTTGCCTGCTAGAATTTTAGCTTATGCAACCGCTATCATTTCAGTTCACGCTTTTAACGTGATGCTATTTTTGGATTAAAAAGTTAAAGTCATCAGACTTTATATGCCTGTTTCAGGGCATCCTGTTTTCTCCTTGGACATTATTGCAAGGCTATAAATTAAGGTTAGAGGGTCACGATTTAACAAAGCGCCCCATTATGTGCAATAATGATGGTAACGTTTACAGTAATGCAAAAGGTCTTCAAATTTTCTCTAGATCACAACTCAATGCTTTCATTTTAGCAAGGTCTCAAAAGTGAATTTATTCGGGGCGACCTAGAGCTCACCCAGTAAGAGCATGCACCCCATGTAGGCTGAATCCTTCCCCCATCTCTCTCCCACCTTTCCTGTCTATCCACTTTCACTTTCAAATAAAGGAAAAAACGTGAATTTATTCACTATAAGAAACAGAGTACCTAATTTAAAGGTCCCATGGCATGAAAATTTCACTTTATGAGGTTTTTTAACATTAATATGCGTTCCCCCAGCCTGTCTATGGTCCCCAATTGGCTAGAAATGGTGATAGGTGTAAACCGAGCCCTGGGTATCCTGCTCTGCCTTTGAGAAAATGAAAGCTCAGATGAGCCGTTCTGGAATCTTGCTTGTTATGAGGTCATAACAAGCAAGGTTACCTCCCCTTTCTCTGCTTTGCCCGCCCAGAGAATTTGGCCCACCCATGGGCGAGAGACATCATGGCTTTCAAACGAGAAAAGTGGCAGTTGGTCAAGGCCACACCCCCACCCTCCACCTTGCCCCGCCCTCTCTCCTCCTCAATAGCTAGACACACAAAAATGGCACATCCTAAGGAAAGCTCATTGTGGGACTGGCTCTAGTGGCTGTAATTCTGCAACAAGGCTGAATTTCGGGAAAGAGATTTCAGATACAGTATTAGGGGACCACTAAGGTCTATATAAAAGCATCCAAAGAGCACCATGTCATGGGACCTTTAACCCTTGTGTTGTCCTTCGGGTCCCAGTGACCCGAAGGACAACACAAGGATTATGTACTTCCATTTACTTTGTTGAGAATTGCTCTCTAAACAAGGGTTAATACAGCACCTTAGTTCTTGTTTGTACAGCATTTTGGTCAGCTTAAACTGTGTTTAAATGTGTTCTAGAAATAAACTTTACTTACTTACTTTAAAAGAAACCGGTTTTAGAGAGCAATTCTCAACAAAGTAAACGGAAGCACATAATCCTTGTGTTGTCCTTCGGGTCAATGGGACCCGAAGGACAACACAAGGGTTAAGACAATTTCCCAAGATAACTATTTGACAACGAACATTTTTATTGAACAGTTTTGTTTTTTACAGTCAAATTTGTATCAAATCCAATGTTGGCAATCCTTGATCTATGACACCCCATGTTACTGTACTGGCAATACAACACTAATTACTAGGGCTGTCAAAATTAGCGCGATAATAACGAGTTAACGCAAATTCCTTTTAAAGCGTGATTTATGGTTCTGCGGAGGCTCCACGCAGATCTTTCGCCGTAGCCTACGTAAGTAGCCTCAAGTTTATACTTGTACACCGAACAGATTTGAGTCACTGACCTCGCCAGACTGTCCCACGGCCGATAATCGGCCCCGCGTGTCCCGGGCTTTACATAACCTTATCCGTCCTCATATGACTAATGTCACCCATCGTGGACATGCTCTTACATCCCAGCAGATTCTTTGTGTTGCATTACGTTTTTTTGCAAACGGCAGTTTTCTTTACAACATTAGTGATGTGGAGCATTTAAGTAAAGCCACTGTATGCAGGGCCGTCAGAAGAGTGTGACTCGTTCTGAAACGTTTTTTAAACGTTTTTGTAGTGTTCCCTGGACACAAACCAGTAAGATCCATTAAAAAGGAGAGGATTGCAGGTGAATAATGTAAACCCTTTGAAATAAAAGATTATGAATTATAATTCTGGTAATGATGGTGCTGCAGCCTCAGAATGGGATTAGTAGGCCTAATACTTTTTCAGGATTGCACCTAAATGAAATAGATTATAGGTACATTACCATTTCACTAGTAATATTATACTTGTGATTAAATATGAAATTAATACACTATGTAGGAATTTATGCATTTACCCTAGCAGCAATGTTTTTCAAATTCTCGCTCTTTTGCAGCAGCCGCTGTGTTGCTTTTTTTAACAAAATATATGTTCAAACTGGCTGATATGTGCACATGAGTATTTCCGCCGACCAGTTTGTTTGTGGTTGTTGTCATGGTGAATCGTGGTATCATGGCTCCATTCATGCTGCCTTTTTTTGGTGGTTGCGCAAGCTCTTAACTTTGAGTGAACCTACTCTGAGTTGATTGAACCAACTCAAATCAGCTGTTCTGGAACCGAAAACTCAGAGTTTCCCATCTCAGGGTAAATCAACTCAGAGTTCAGGGTTAGACTCAGAGTTTGTTAAACCTCCTTACAAGCAATTAACCTTTACAATTACAAAGTTAACCTTTACAATTGTAAAGTGGAGCCTTTGAACATAACATGTGTACATAGCATGTCCATCTGCGGAACTGACAACTAATATAATTTTTATAATTTATTAATTTATATACTTATTATTTTGTTTACTTATTTTATTTCATTTTTTATTTTTTCAAATGAATGTTATACTTATACTACCACTACTATTGCTATTAGGTCGTAGTTTGCTGTTTGATGGGGGGCGGGAGGATGGTCATTTTTAATGCTGTTTGTATTGTACTTTTCTGCACTGATCTCCTTTGTACTGCCTTCTATCTCTGCAAGAAAAGAAAAGAAAATGAAAAGTGTTTACAAAAAAAAATTGTAAAGTGGGACGCTACATTGGTTTACATTCAGGTCAATATGCCCATCTGTTGTTGCTTGATGGGCAGTTGATAACAACACAACAACTCCTTAATATCTTATGACGCATTGGGGTAATTTTTGGATTTATTACAGTAAATATATTACATATTGGACCTTCAACTATGGACAATCATGCGATTAATCTCGATTAATATATTTAAATTGATTGACAGCCCTACTAATTACCTAAATTAATCCAGAAATGAAAGGCACAGGTTTTTGACATTGTTAAAGTGCTGTTAAAGCTAAAATCACTCCTTGAAAACATCCTTTCTCCAGGCATTAAACAGCTACATGCTATCAAATCACATGTAAAACCACCTTAAAAAGTTCCACAACAGTTCCTGCCATTTTCTGGCCATGAATAGTGTGCAGGCACAAATATCACACCGTGATCAGTGTTTAAAAATCAGAAGCTGAGAATTTGCGAGGCTCAGGTGCCGTCAAGATGTCACTTTCCAAAAACAGCTGTGTGTGAGGCACATGAGCCGGCTGAAAAAAACATTTTTACAACAGCATGACACTTGAGATCATTGAGGAATCTGAGCCATGAAGATTAAAAAAACAACAGCTCTGATGGGAAATAAACACGTTTAACCGAACCAAGCCGACTCTACAGGGATTTAAGATTTGTTTCACTGACAAAAATAGAGATTTATGGACAGTAAAACAAAAATAGATGCATCAAGAAACAAGCATCGCAGAATTGATAAAAAAAAAAGAAAAAAGGAAAACACAAGATCAGAAAACAAATAAATTATGTAAAAGCATTCTAGTGGAAATGATTATATTGTAGTTTTTATAATATAAAATGTATTATATGTTTTGGAATAACAACATATTTTTTAGGTCTCTCAGTATCTTCAAAACACAATGGTTTTTATTAACAATATTTTTTCTATGTTAAATATTATAAAAACTCTAAATATTTAGATATAAATGTGATGCACAGTGACAACAGAACCAGAAGTGAATTTGTATTCAGGACCAAAGATGTGACCTCGACTGCGTTTGCCTGAAGGAAAATGTGGCCTCACGTTGTTGACAACCGTTTGACAGAAATCTAAACTGCTGGGTTTATTTGGTGTCACAGAAAGATACTGCTGAGTACAGTTGGCATAGCAATGGAATAGCTGCTGCACAAGCATAGCATGCTTTTAGCATGTAGTTGTGTAACATACTAATAGATTTAACTTTCCTTCATGATGTAGTCTCCTTAAGATCAAGATATCCTTTTCAAAACTGACCTGAGAGCAAAACATAATGAGTGATATCTGAAAAGAGACATAGACAGACTATAAGATCCTGGGTTATAATGTTAATTTTAAAGGAACACGCCGACTTATTGGGAATTTAGCTTATTAACCGTAACCCCCAGAGTTAGACAAATCGATAAATACCCTTCTCATCTCCCTGCGTACTGTAACGCTGTCTGATCCAGTGGCAGCAGCCCATCACAGAACAGGCAGGTGAATGGTTCCAGAAATCCTACTGCTTCGAATAAGTGACAAAATAACGCCAACATGCTCCTATTTACATGTTGTGATTTTTAGAGTCACAGCATGTACAAAAAACAATGTAACAATGTAACATGAGACACAGCCATCTTCTAACCGTAAACAAACCGGGAACTATATTCTCAGGCGGAAGAATATAGTACTTGGGTGGAATGATTTGCTTTGCAGCAAGCCTGTCTGAGAATATAGTTCCTGGTTTGTTTACGGATAGAAGACGGCCGTGTCTCATGTTACGTTGTTTTTTGTACATGCTGTGACTCTACAAATCACAACATGTAAATAGGAGCATGTTGGCGTTATTTTGTCATTTTTGTCACAGTTCGGAGCAGTAGGATTTCTGGAACCATTCACCTGAATGTTCTGTGATGGGCTGCTGCCGCTGGGGGCGTCAGGCAGCGTTACAGTACGCACGGCGATTAGAAGGGTATGTATCGACTTGTCTAACTCTTGGGGTTACGGTGGATAAGCTAAATTCCCAATAAGTCGCCGTGTTCCTTTAACACATACAATGTAATTCATTTGGTGATTTGTTATGTAAAAATAGATTTTTTTTTTTTTTATCTCATGTTGACATTAGATTTACTATCAGTGGTGGAAAGTAACAAAGTACATTTACTCAAGTACTTGTACGTTACTTCAGTGTCAATTTAAGCTACTTTGTACTTTTACTCCACCACGTTTACTACACTACATTTATTTAACAGCTGTAGTTGAAACTTTTTTCTTTTTTTTTAACTTGTTTATTGAGAGTCTTTCTTTCAATTTCAATTCCATATTGATCATCTTCTAAAGAAATTGAAATTAAAATTGGCCCCGTTTCTCCTTTAATGGCAGGAAACACCTTGTTGTTGCCACTTCCTTGCCTCTTCTGGTTCATGGGGATGTTCTGTCCAAGAACACTTCAGCTCACTCTCTTCACCCGTTGGACGTTGTCTATAACAGAGCTCTGATATTCATAACCAGTTGTAAACCCCTTACACACCCTTGTACTCTGTATTCTTTAATCAACTGGCCATCGTTATCGATGCGCAGAACTTTGCACTGGTATTATTTAATTAACAAGTCCATCATCGGTCTGCTTCCCACTTATTTATCCACTTAGTGGAGTTATTTATCCACTTCCATGTCACGTAAACAGTGTTGCCATACGCTCCTAGGGCTTCATTAATCTCTCCATCCCCCCAGTCCAGGCAGAATTTGGTAAAAAAAAGGCCTTACTCTACTCTGCCACATCAACCTAGAACACACTACAGCAGGAACTGAAGCTGTCCTGCAGAATTTTAAAATTACATTTAAGAAATCTGGGTAGCGTGGTGCCCTTGTAGCTCACCTGGTAGAGCGAGTGCCCCATGGACAAAGGCTCAGTCCTTACCGCAGCTGCCTAGGGTACGAATCTGACCTGCGGCCCTTTGCTGCATGTCTTCCCACTCTCTATCCCCCCTTTCCAGTCTGCAGCTGTCCTATGGATTAAAGGCCAAAAACAATCTTAAAAGAAATCTATTGAGCGCTTCTGTGGGGGTCTGCTCTTGTTCTTCTAGGTTTAACTACCACTTGGCTCTTTTGCACTAATCACTTTATGACTTGTGTCCTATTTTGTCTCGTCCTTTGTATGAACGTCCTGCCTGTCTGTGACTTTGTGTTGTATTGCTCTTGTGCCTGACCAGGTCTCTGTTGAGAATGAGACCCCGTGTCTGAACGAGATGGCCTGTATAAATTAAGGTTCATTAACAACAGTTACTAGTAACTTTTCAGAGTAAAGAGTTTCCATTTAAAATACAGTTGAAACCAGATATTTACATACACTTAAAAAAAAACCACAAAAACATTTATTTCTTTACTGTCATACATTAAATCAGAGTAAACTTTTTCTGTTTTAGATCAATACATATTAACATATTCTTTGCATTTGTTAAATGTCAGAATCGAGCGAGGGAAAATTTTTATGTATTTTTTTTATCACTTTCATCAAAGTCAGAAGTATACATACACTTCCTTAGTATTTGGTAGAATTCCCCCGAAACTGTTTCACTTGGGCCAAACGTTTTGGGTATCCTTCCACAAGCTTTCTACAATAGTTTGCTAGAATTTTGGCCCACTCCTCTTGACAGAACTGTGGATGCATATAAAGGCACACCTCAAACACAGAGCCTCTTTCTTTGACATCATGGGAAAATCAAGAGAAATCAACCAAGACATCAGGAAAAGAATTGTGGACCTCCACAAGTGTGGCTCATCCTTAGGTGCAATTTCCAGATGCCTGAAGGTCCCACGTTCATCTGTTCAGACAATAATACGCAAGTATAAAAAACATGGGAATGTACAACAATCATACCGCTCAGGAAGGTCCCAGAGAGGAATGTTTTTTGGTGCGAAATGTGCGAATCAATCCCAGGACAACAGCAAAAGACCTTGTTAAGATGCTAGCTGAAACTGGTAAGACAGTGTCATTATCCACAGTAAACGAGTCCTGTACCACCATGAGCTAAAAGGTTACTCTGGGAGAAGAAAGCCATTACTTCAAAACCACCATAAAAAAGCCAGACTACAGTTTGCAACTGCACATGGGGACAAAAATCTTAATTTCTGGAGACATGTCCTGTGGTCTGACGAAAAAAAAATTGAACTGTTCGGCCATAATGATAAACGGTATATTTGGAGGAAAAAGGGCGAAGCTTTGAAGCCTCAGAACACCATCCCAACTGTGAAGTATGGGGGTGGTAGTATAATGTTGTGGGGCTGCTTTGCTGCAGAAGGGACAGGTGCACTTCACAAAATAGATTGCATCATGAGAAAAGAAAATTTTGTTGATATATTGAAGCAACATCTGAAGACATCAGCCAGGATAGTTAAAGCTTGGGCGTTAAGGGTCTTCCAAATGGACAATGACCCCAAGCATACCTCCAAATTAGTTACAAAGTGGCTTAAGGACAACAAAGTCAAGGTATTGGAGTGGCCATCACAAAGCCCTGATCTCAATCCCATAGAACATTTGTGGGCGGCACTGAAAAGGCGAGTGCGAGCAAGAAGGCCTACAAACCTGACCCAGTTACACCAGTTCTGTCAAGAGGAGTGGGCCAAAATTCCAGCAAACTATTGTAGAAAGCTTGTGGAAGGATCCCCAAAACATTTGGCCCAAGTGAAACAGTTTCGGGGCAATTCTACCAAATACTAAGGAAGTGTATGTATACTTCTGACTTTGATGAAAGTGATAAAAAAAATACATAAAAATTCTCCCTCGCTCGATTCTGACATTTAACAAATGCAAAAAATATGTTAATATGTATTTATCTAAAACAGAAAAAGTTTACTCTGATTTAATGTATGACAGTAAGGAAATAAATGTTTTTGTGTTTTTTTTTAAGTGTATGTAAATATCTGGTTTCAACTGTATGACCAGTTTATTAAATATGCTTCATTTAAGTAACACTAACACTAATGCATCGAAAACAAAGGCATAGTGCGCCTGGGTAGCTCACCTGGTAGAGCACGTGCCTATATAGAGAGGTTTACTTCTCGACGCAGCGGCCGCAGTTTCGACTCCGACCTACGGCCCTTTGCTGTTTGTCATTCCCCCTCTCCCCTTTCATGTCTTCATCTGTCCTATGAAAATAAAGGCCTAAAATGCCCGGAAAAATTATCTTTTAAAAAAAAACAATGGCATCATATAGAATATGATAAATAAAATATATTTTATTGCTATTACTTATGTACTTTTTATATTATCTGAATACTTCTTCCACCATTGAGGGTCATAAACATCTGTGCCATATTTCATGGCAACTTATTTAATAGTTGAGGAGATATTTGGCTTTGGACCAATAAATAAATGGTCAGACTGACACCACTTACACACAGGTCCGACTGCACTAGTATCGCAGCGTAACAATGTGTGGAGAGCTGTGAGGCTTACAATACATCCTGACACTGTTACCAAACGACTAACATTGTAAATTAACAATGACTTTAAAACATCAACTCACATATTAACCATCATGAATGAATAATATGAATCCACAAAGCCTGAGAGTGAACAATGAATGAGTCACACCTGGGTCACCATTAGTTGAATGTGGTGACTTAATACCTTTGTACAATATGATTTAGCACTAATTAAAGCTGTTAGCTAAAATATTTAATTAATATATGAATTCAACAAGGGGATTTTACATGAGGGGAAACAAAACAATCAAGTAACCTTGAAAAGCATATGAACCAACCTATTGTTCATCAGGCATGTGTTAGTGGATGAGCCAATTGATGTCTGTAGTTGTGTAACACGACACGGTGAAATGTAATTATGCTGTGCACCACGCTTGGAGCCAAACAGATACACTGCATATACAAAGAGTTTGGATGTGGGTGTCTGAAAAGAATGGCTCTACGCCTACCTACACTCATTGTGTAGACAAGAAAACAGAAATAAAGACAAGTGTTTTGTAAACCTGTGTATCAAGGCAAAGAAATGTTGCTGATGTTGGAATGAAGCTGGTTTGTTTTGTGGCAGTAGACGTAGAAATTACTCCTAACAGCCAACACATTGTATAACATCATGCACTGTTTTGGTTTTTTTATACTCTTTTTTTTTTTTACTGCATTAAACATGTTATAAAATACAGGGAAAAAAGAAAAGAAAAAGAAAAAAGGTTAATGGCACAGGCAAACAAACAAAAGAACAGAGGCCCATTCCAGAAAGCAGGTTTAGTGAAAACTCTGAGTTTGTTAACCCTGAGATGAGGGAAACTCTGGGTTTTCAGTTTCAGAAAGAGAGGGAGGAGAAACTCATTTCCTCATTCATTCAGTCTGTATCAGGCGCATTTTAATGCAGTTTGTTACGTGCATGAATAAAAAAAAACGTATTGGTTTATGTTAGGCATGTTTTTTTCTCAAACATGTCATGTCCTTTTGTTGACGATCCCGTTGATGAAAAAGCTGTATTAATTCACAGAGAGTTTACTTCGAAAAATGCTATTGAGTCCCGACTATAGATGTATTTTCATTTCCACATAACCGATTTGAGAGGTATTTTTTATCACAGTCCATCAGATATGTAGATACCTTATCCATCCTCATATCACTAACATCAGCCATCGTGGACAGGCTTTAACATCCAAGCAGATTCTTTGTGTCGAAATACGTTTTTTGCAAACGGCAGTTTTCTTTATAACAGTGTAGCGGATCACTCTGTAATAGCAAAGCCACTGTATGCAGAGCCGTCAGAAAAGTGTGACTCGCTCTGAAACGTTTTTGTAGTGTTCCCTGGACACAAACCATGAGAGCCATTAAAAAGAAATAAATGATTATACATTATAGTTCTGTTAATGATATGGTGCTGCAGCCTCAGAATGGGATTAGTAGCCTGTAGTTTACTTTTTTGCGCGCAGGATTGCACCTAAATGAAATTATAGATGTAATACAATTCCAGTTTTCACCAGTAATATTATAAGTTAACTGTGATTAAATATGAAATTAATACACTGTTAATGCGTACGCATTGACTCGAGCAGCAATTTTCTCTCTTTTGCAGCAGCAGTCGCTGTCTTGCTTTTTTTAACAAAATGCATGTTCAAACCATAGACTGTAGGTTCAAAGTCGCTGTTTGTGCGCATGAGTATTTCCGCCGACCCGTTTGTTTGTATTTGTTGCCATGATGAATCATAGAATCATGGCTACATTCATACTGCCTTTTCATAGTGGTTTTCCACGCGCGTAACCCTGAGTGAACCTACTCCGAGTTGATTGAACCAACTCAAATCAGCTGTTCTGGAACCAAAAACTCTGAGTTTCCCATCTCAGGGTAAATCAACTCAGAGTTCAGGGTTAGACTCAGAGTTTGTTAAACCTCCTTCCTGGAACGGACCTCTGGGTAGGTCAACATCAATTTGATTAAATCAAAAGTCAAAGCACAAGTCCAAGATCTGTTAGCTGATGGTCTCGGTATACAGTAGGTGGGGCTATTGCATTCCAAAGACTCTATTTTTTTTTCCTCAAACTTCTGCTCTTAGTATGTACCGTGTATGCTTATATACACACAAACAAACATATACATATCCTTCATATACAAACATTTGTCCAGTTGTACATATCAACATATTTACATAGACTACTACATTTGCATGTAAATACATCCACAATGTCTTACATACACATGTATCCACATTGTACCTAATTATGTGTTGTCATGTCAACACTACTGTATTGAAATGGGCTATCCATTTCCTCCAGTAATTATTAAATTTGTCCATTTGTAGTTTCAGGGAGAAAGTTAGCTTTTTCATATTGTGTATTTCTTGTATAATTCCAATCCATTCCCCTTTAGTTGGGGGCTCTTTAATTAGCCATTTTCTAGTTACAGCTTTTTTACTAGCTGCCAACATAATTTTTTATCAAGTACCTATCACTAGAATTGATTATGGATGGGAGATTACCAAGATATATTGTACAGAAATCATGTTTAATGTCAAAGCCCATTATTAAGTATCATAGTTTCAATCCAATAAGGTCGGAGAGTTGGACAATCCCAGAAGATGTGGAAGTGATCCACTTGAGCGTTACCACAGTCCCTCCAACTTTGGCAAATCCTTCTGTTTTTGTTTTAATTTCGGTGTAATAAAAACTCCAATCATATTCTTCCATGTAAATTCCCTCCAGTTAACATCATGCATTGTTTTAAGGATTTAATGTTGCCAATTTGAATCCAGCTCTGTTGTGTGAGCATTGTGTTAAGATGAATGGTGTTTGGCTTTCCTCCGTGGTGCTAGCAGCCGAGGTCTGCCGAGATCTGCCGTAGACGCTAAACAACGCGGATCTCAGTGGACCTGCGTGGCAGGTTCTACGGTAGCCCTGAAGTGCAAACCACAACAGCAAATCCAACCTGATCTCACAGAATTCCGTGAAAATCTGTGGCAGTTTCACGGAATCTCAAAAAATTCTGTGATGGGCCCACGAAGAATTCCGTGAAATGAACACGGCCCCTTAAGTTAAGGAAAAGGCCATGGGTGGGACCCATCCCTACGCGGATTTTCGGCCTTTCATACTACTCGCTACGGTAGTCGCTCTTAATGCTACGTCATATTCTCATTCACTTTACAGTGGCATTGTTTTCCGTGGTGTCCACACGGAATTTTCACACATTCCGTGCCACCATCACGTAATGCGGTGTTAACAGTGCATGATCATTTCACTGAATTCTGTGAGACCAGGATGGCAAATCCCAATCCACGACAGCAAATCCCCACAACACATTCTTGATGTGGTGAATTGCTGTCATAATTTGCAATTTCTGACTGTTCTTTTTAACGTAACGGCCGCAGTTTAAACATATAACATAAAACTGGTAGACGTTTTAGTGTTCATGTTAATCAGATATTGTCTGAAACTGCAGAGTTGTCGTGTGGGATACCTCAGGGGTCTGTCTTGGGACCTATTCTGTTCCTCTTGTATATATTTCCTTTAGGACAGATAATTAGTCAATTTAGAGATATATCGTACCATCTCTATGCGGATGATATTCAACTTTACTGTTCTTTTAAGGAAACTGAGTTCTCCAAACTGTCATCTTTAATAAACTGTTTGTCTAGTATCAAACAGTGGTTATGTGACAACTTTCTGCTTTTGAACTCAGAAAAAACAGAAACTCTAATTATTGCCCCTGAAAGTCGTATCCCTGAGATAAAGCATCATATTGGGGACTTAGGCTTGTCTGTCCAGCCGAGTCTCAGGAGCTTAGGTGTGGTTTTTGACTCAGCTATGTCGTTGGATCACCACTCTAAATTATTAGTTAGGAACTGTTTCTTCCACCTGAGAAATATCTCTAAGTTAAGACCACTTGTCACTAAGGATGAATTAGAGATGATCATTCATGCTTTCACTTCTTCACGCTTAGATTACTGTAACAGTCTTTTTACTTGTCTGAGTAAGAATCAGCTTTATCGTCTCCAGACTGTTCAGTACTCTGCTGCAAGGCTTTTAATGCACATTAACAAAAGAGCACACATCACGCCTGTTTTAGCAGCACTTCACTGGTTACCAGTCCAGTATAGAATTCAATTTAAAATTCTTGTCATTACTTTCAGAGCCTTGCAGCGGCAAGTTCCTTTCTACATCTCTGATTTGATACAGCTACATACCCCCACCCGTAGTCTGAGATCATTAGGTCAGATGCTATTAGTGGTTCCCCCGCACTCATTTTAAAACTAGAGGGGATCGGTCATTCCAAGCAGTGGCTCCTAGGCTGTGGAATGACTTGCCTCTCGCTATCGTTGTGTGGATTCTGTCGAATCTTTTAAAAAGCAGCTGAAGACTCTGCTGTTCAAGCAGGCTTTTACTTAGTCGATGGGTTTTTTATGGTTGTTTGTTATATTTTCTATTTGTATTTCAATGTGCTCGTATTGTGACTTCTTGTGTTGAATTGCATTTCATTGTGAAGCACTTTGTGATTTTTATCTGTGAAAGGTGCTATACAAATAAATTTTACTTACTTACTTACTTACTTACATAGTCCTGAGTAAAAGTCCTGTGTTTGTTTTACCCTTTGAGTACTCCAACCTGCCTTCTTACAAGGAATTTGGCACTCTTATACTTTGTCACCTTGCTTCCTCATTAGCTCTCGCGATAAATACATAGACTGTAAATATTAACCTATAAGTCCATGGATAATTACTACAGGAAACGTAATTATGGGGTGTAATGAGGTGCGTGCAGAATTGACCTATATCACAATACCAGAAAACTAATTGTGCAACCAGAAACAGTCTGTTCATTAGACCGGTGGTCCGTGTTGTGATGGACCTGTAGCGTCTCCCTTAGGGCAGGAAATCAAAGAGATGGTGGCCAGGGTGAGAACTGTTTTTACAATTCTCACCCTGGAATGTCAGAAAGTATTGAGGAATGAAGGAACGAATGATAGAATGATGTCAGCTTTTCCCTGAGTCACTTGCTCACTTGTCATCTCAACTTGTTGGTGAGTATTTTAGAGGCAGCTAGTGGTGGGATCAACCAGACACGCAGTCTGGGTATGAAAGGATAAACATGCGTCTGTTACTATTTTACCATCATTAGGGAAGGTGAAGTGAGGAAATTAACTTCAATTATTAATACAATGTTTACAAGGCCTCCACAGAAATAAAACTAATTGGGCTTAAAGTTGTTATCAGCAGGTATGTGTTCTCAAATGAGACAACACAAGTGCACACATCGAGCCTTAATAAAGTACCTTACATGAGCATAATTTTCATGTATATTTAAACAACATGTCAACTAGTTATTACACTACAAACACTGACTCAAATAATGTCTGTGGTGAAATATTAGGAACAAAGGGACTTAAAATATTCATAAATTTTAGTTGCTGCATGCAGAGCTGTCCCTTGCTTTTCAGGGGCCAAGCAGCAGTGTGCATTATTTGTGACATACAGTATAATAAGACTACGGGAGGCAGACAAATACTGCAAACAGGGCACTGACTAAATCACTATTAAAAATGTACCTCATTAAGATTAGTGCACGTTGATTTACAGAGGAGCTCCAAAGAGGTCACCTGCGACCAAACTGCTCCATCAGTCAAAATAAAACTGCAAGATTTGAATATGTCAAGGAGAGTAGTCTGGAAAGTCACAACAAAGTGTGTGAAACGCCAACTGCATCAACAAAGAGAAACAGCAGTGACAAAAAAAGACGTCGGAACTTCATGAAAAAAACCTAGCTGTGTGTGCACTGGGGATTTCATTAGGCCTAGTTTAAATTTCAAAGTGCTTATAATATTTGTTCTGACCCTGTTAGAGCTGACCATAATGCTTCGAAGCTTTTGACAGTAGTAGTTTCAAATCAGTAGTCAAATTGCTTTGTTAGTTTTTCTTCTTTTTTTCTTTTTTCTTATTATATATGCATTAATCAAAATCCTTAATATCCCATGATTTAAGGAATAGTAATCCTACATTAAGTTATGCATCGACAGAGCCAGGCTACCTGCTTACCCAGTCCTTGTGCTAAGCTAAGTGGTGTCAATCTTCTCAACTTACTCTCGGCAAGAAAGCCAAGAAGCTTACACAGGCACATTACTTAACCATGCGTGAAACAGTTTATGCAGAAGTGATTTAAATTTACTGATCATACGACTGGATAAATTAGATTTGGATTATACTTTGACGAGTTTTGTGAGTTTGTAAACAGATGTTTAGACATAGTTTAGCTTTTTGTTAAAATGTTGAAATTTTAAGTCACTGGACCTCTTTGAATTTTAATTGAGTACCCCTTAGGACATTCTTACCAAGGTGGACAATTCAGAATTTACTTCAGCAATTGATCATGGAAGATAATTCATGTGCGCTCAACAGTGTTGTTGTCATTACTTAGAATTCCTCATGGGGGAGACAGAAACTAAGCACTACAGCTTTAATGGTTAATACATCAATATGTCACGTGTATAAATAATGGTAGCAGGCTGATTAACATATCCAAGCTGTTAACTAGAAAGCACTGTAGAGGACACCTTGTGGCTCTCTCATTAGCTTAGTTCATGTGATATAATTACTCACACAAAAGCAAACAGCCGGTATCTCTGACTTAATCATGTTGTACTTTCTTTTACTTCACAAATGAACAAGGAAATGACATCTAGATGCAGCATTAGTCAGCATGTGATTAACGTTGCCAACGTGTCTGAGGAAATCTTTCAAACCTGGCACAGAATGGTAATAATAAATACTGTATCTCCCTCCATTCATCAAACATTTCTGCCATATGGGGTGTCAGTAGCTTCATGATTGAGTCCGATGCCTTCGCCACACCTCTGAACAGTCAGCGTGAAAACCTGCAAACATGATATATGCATACTGTATGTGTCACATCTGCTATTTGCATTCTGCTGCTAATCCCTCCGAGCTGGAAGGTTATTACCCTGCTTGCCAGTCAAACGCTGCCCAAGAACAGAAACATATGCTTTCTGTGTGAACATGTATTTATGCACATGAATGGAAGAAAACTCACCGGGGACAGAAGCAGCAGACGGTTGCTGAAAATTCATCCATTTTACAGACACAAACGCACAATCCTGCATACAGTATCAATTGCATTTGCACACATACATGAACGACCACCCCCATTGTGGTAACAGATTGTTGAAAGGTTCATATGTACATAAAATACATGACACCCACTCCCAGATTAAACTCCTTAAAAAAAACATCTATTCATATTGAACTGCTTTCAATGAAATCCTCTTTTAGTGAAATTATCCAACGAATTATTTGCAGGTAAAATTAAAAGAGCTGTGATGTTTTGAAGGTTTACTTCACTTTAAGTGTTTCCTTAGACGGTGTATCCACTGGTTTTGAGTGAAAAGCAAATTAGATTGTCTCATTTCAACGCCGTACAAGCCCACACACACACAACGCAGTCGGAAATCTGATTTGCGCGGCCAGACTGAGACACGTTTTTGAATCTGAGTCATATATCAAATCAATGCTTTATATGTGATTTGTGAAAATGCTTTTAAGACTGAAAGGCATGAAATGTCTGAAATGTAACTTACACTGCCAATCAAGTCTTGCATTGTGCAATTGGCATAACTCATTATACTACAAGTACTACATATATATATAATATATAATATATATATATATAATATATATATATATATATATATATATAATATAGATATATATATATATATATATTAATTACAGTAAGCATAAGAATTGCCTTGTTGTTGAAATGTGCTAAAGAAATAAAGTTGCCTTGCCTTAAATGGACTCTCAAGTGCTTAAAATCACAATGCCTGGCATGAATGTCCAATCACAGGGTATTCAGAAAGTATTTTACTGGTATCTTTGATTAGCGGATTAATGGGATGCAGTGAGTTTCTTTATGTGTAGATTGAACATGTTCATTTAGTTGAATGTGTGCACAATGCACTCAACTCGTCTTATCACTTGCATTTGCTCCAGTCACTGTTGTGTAATTTCATTCACTGAGTTTATAGTAATTAACAGGCATTTCATTTCAAATAAATCCACCGTTTCATTTTTTCAGTCAGACCCACATTCACAAACAGAAACGCACAGAGACATCTGTCGTCCCTCATTCGCAGCATTAAGAGAGTATCACATCAAAACGCGTGCACAAAACAACACAGCCGGAATCCCAGTGTGAGTAATCTCATCAGAGGAGTGTTCAGACAGGTGGCTGTGTGTAGGCAAACCTGCTTGATCCAGGAGACAGAGAGCACCAGAGAGATAACCAGTGATAAAGTCCCTGGAGCACACAACTCGGATCAAGCTACGTCAATTGAAGCACGTGTGCGTGCGTGCGTGCGTGCGTGCGTGCATGCATGCGTGCGTGTTTGTGAGAGAGAGTGTTTGAGAGCTCCATCTTTCCTCAAGGACCTTGGTCCATCGTGTTCTCTTGAGGCTGTCAATACTGTTTAAAACACAGATACAGTACAGCTTGCTGCAGTCTCAGTCCCAAGGGCATCCAGCGTGGCCTTATCCAACCTGACAGGCTGCGAGGAGCAGAGCTCTAATGTCTGGTAATGTTAAGATCATGTATCCTGCATGCATTTTTGTCTGCAAGCATTGAAGGACTTTCAACCAACCGTCTGGTCAGCGTTGCGGGTGTACGGTTACCTTCTGCTACTTCTGTTATAAAACTGACAGCGCTGAAATGGATTTAGCACAACCAGGGGAGGTGCAATAAAGCATTTTTAATGAGTCCCTTTTGCAGTCATGTTTAATAGAGGTGCTGGAATAAAGTTCCAAAACTGCCAAGCTAAAAACCTGTTCTGATAAACAATGCCTATATGCTCACAGTAACTGTAACATGATGTGTTTTTTAGGGGCTTTCCATAATTTGGTTATCCTTTGGTGATTATTTAATGCCGTTTCTATGGTGATTTTACACAACCAGCCAAATGATGACGTTTAATCCTCATAGTGAAGTGAAGAAAACAGCAAAGTATAGGAGAAAAAGGATTATTAGCTTTTGCTGACACCTGGTCTGCTTAGTGCCTCAGAGGAGGTTAGGTTTGTTTGTCTGTCTGTCAGCAAGATAACAGAAAACTTCCTGGGCCACTTTTCATTAAACTAGGAGGGTAACTATGAAGGGTGAATTTAGTTATAGAGAACAACACTGTTTTTTGTACCAGGCTGTAAACATGTTTATTTATACTGTCAAGTTGGGCATTTTAACATGGGGGTCTATGGGGATTGACTTCCTTTTGGATCCAGCCTTAAGTAGCTACTCAGTGAAGTGCAGTTTTTTTTTTTTTTTTTGCACTTCTGCATTGGCATCATTTTTTAGCACCAGAGGTTGCTGCTTGGGAAGAACCCATTACATTTTGGAGCAGATCCGATTAATGATTAATGCAAGGGCTATGAACGTGTTGTTCAAACGCTCTGAGCAATATAATACAACACATCCTCTTCGTAGCGTAGCTTGTTTTCATATTCTGACTTAAAGCTCACAAACACACCGAAGTTGAAAGAACGACTTCCCGATTTGAGAAATGGGACCATATGTGAATGCACCATTGGCCTAGTTCTTCACATAGATTCCAAGAAATGAGTAAAGGTGGCCATCAATGGACTACAAACCTGACACAAAAAAAAGTTCATATTCAAATTAAGAATGTTTTAGAGCAAGTGATATGTGTATCATGTTGCAGATATTGAAATCTGACTACACTATTAATGAAGATCAACAGTACTATTACTTGCTTATTCTAATATATTATCTATAATAGGGATACTTATACCTCTCCTGAAGAAGCAACTGATCTGCCCTGATCCAACATGGGTCAGCTGGTTAATAGCGGCCAGTGTTGCGTAGTAAATAATTTGCTCACAGAGAGAAAAGGGTTTGATCATCAAACTTGTGCAAATGTTTTCCGAACACAATTACATATTTCACTGAACAGGATCATTTTCTTTAAACGAGGTTGATTGGATGCGTGCTCTCCTGTGTAGGCGTTCTTTCAACTACAAATCATGATTATGAAAAAACAACTGTCAGTGTTGCTCTTTTATATCTAGTTCCTGTTGTAAAGCATTCACACATGTTTTGCTCTGATAATAATAATAATATTTTTAGGCTTTCTATCAAGTGATGCCTCCGTAGCTTATTATCAACATGACAATGAGCATTTGTTATGAGGTGAGACAGGAATGTTTCATTGTGAATGGGGTAGGCGGCATTGTGAGGGCTTGATACGTTAAAATGAATTAAAACAACAAACAAAATTGTGACTGATATATAAAATTTAAAAAAAAAAAGACGAGGTTACAACAATGGGACATCCTGTATGCTACTAGAAACACATTTAAGGACAAACCTGAATAAATGGGTGGAAAATCATAAAAAAAGCAGATACTTCCAAAGATGTTCTTGAGGCTCGGTGGCCCAACACCTGACAAGTTCGATATTTTATGTTGGGTGCTCCTCTCATTTTTCACCCCAACTGTAGATATTTTCAATGCAGCTGCAGTTTTCATAAACTTTCTCTCTTAAGATGTTTTTTCATGCTATGAGGATAAGACATTATTCAGTCATTATTCCGTATTTGTGTAATTGTCAACAAATCCCATGAAAAGACCAACAGGGTGTAAGTCCTTTTCTCAAAAGCTACATTTGCTACATTTGCTCTTCCCTTCCTTCTCTGTTGCACTCAGCCTTAAGTCTATAAGGGTTTTTCTAGGAGCCAGAGTCAGTCAGCTTTCGCCACACCGTGCCAAGCCAATCTGTGATAACATTTTTTTCTTTTGTTCCTGAAGAAGTAAAATGATCCAGTAATTTACAAGACAAAAAGAAAGATTATAGGAAAGTCTGACCAAATAACAATAACTTTGTGTAGCAGAAATATAATTTTCGTTCCTCTCCTGTTAATCATCCCATGACCCCTAAACATTTATTTTGTGACTCCTTCTTGGGGCCAAACGTCCAGGTTGGAAAAACATTGGTTGTATCGTATGCAGATATCGAATCAAGCATCGGATCATATGGACAAAATTTAAAACTTAATTTAAAGCCATTTTGATAGTCTGGCTGGTTTATTTTTTCTCCTATACAAAAACAGCACATCTTTTATATTTAGTTTAGTTTAGTTTAGTTTGGATTTGGAGTCCTCCTGAGCATGTACACAGGGAAGTCATCCAGCTCTGTCCTTTCACCACAGACTCTCTAAATGGCTCATTTAGCTCCCGGTGGCAAACTTTGAAACTGCGATCTGGCACTCCAGTAACTCCAGTATCAACAGGGAGTAAAGAGGCTCTACTGTGTCAACACTAATCACAGGAGTCAAAATGAGTCATACACTACAAAACACCTAGCTGTCCTCTGTTAATAAATCTCCCTGTTATGACAAAATTGAAGGCACTCAGAGAAAGTGACACAGGCTGTGCTTTTATTTCAAACACAACAGGATGTGCTGTAGTACCTTTTGTTTTGAAGATCAGACATGATTTGCAGCATAGTATGATTGTTTTTGAAGTACTAATTAAGAGTTAGTAATATGTAATAAACAATTCAAGTTTAAGGTGAATAATACCGCCTGGGAAGATAAAGCAAACATACTGCAGCTCCGTTTAGTGAATAATTTATGAAGGAATTATCAGGTTATTAATGCAAGGTCTGTGGTTTTCCCACAGTTGGTTTTTAAACTCTCCATTTGGCTTTTGGTGATTGAATCACCACAAATTACATGTAAAAAGTGAAACTCTCAAGTCTCGACAAAACATTAAAAAGTAAACTTCATGAATAAGCCCGGAGAGCAAGAGCTGGATGGGCAGGAAGAGGAGAAAGACGATGTCGATGTTTTTTTTCAACACACTGAGTCCCTGAGAGCTACCGAGCCTCTGTCAACAAAAGTCTTCAAACTTTTCCATAACGTATCCTCCATCGGAGAAAGCAAACACAAGTATTGGGTAACGTATTCCCCCTGACTTCCGACAGCTTTATCTCCATGGCAACTAATCCGCAGACTGTAGCAGCAAAGAAGTACCTTGTGAACTTCTCAATGAGAACAAGTCACTGTGGACTATGGAGTGGCAGCCTGTGAATGCTAATTATATCGCAGACCTAGATAGGAACACAACAAATGGGTGCAAAATTAGGCATTTTGTCCTCCATCACTTCCCTCCTGTGTGTGTGTAAGTGCCTCCAATTTAAAGTATTCCAAAAAAGACAACATTTGCTGGTGGTGGTGGTGGTGGTGGTGGTGGTGGTGGTGGTGGTGGTGGTGGTGGTGTGTGTGTGTGTGTGTGTGTGTGTGTGTGTGTGTGTGTGTGTGTGTGTGTGTGTGTGTGTGTGTGTGTAGGTTTTAGCCAGGATGGCGCGCAGACATTACAAAGAGTAAAGAAGTAATCAAGGCAACAAAGGCCTCTACATGAGGGTTGATTACAGCGCTGGAAGCATCATGGCTAACAGTGGCTAATGACGTGTGACATTAGCCACTGTGAGTTGATCGGGGACATAATTAGATGAATAATTTAAAATTGGCATGCAAAACAAAATATTCTAGTCTGCGTTCGTTTGACGCTGCCTTTCAAAAACAAAATATGTCAAATTAAGAAAATCCATTAATGAGTACTACTGCTGCTTCTACTGCTCAAAGCAGTAATACAAATAAAATGCTAAAAAGATGCCAGACTATGCCCTCAGGGGGTTTTCACAATCAGGATTTTCTTACTAATCGTGACAGAATAAAGCAGTGCTGACAGTAGAAGTTCAGCTTACAATGCTCGTTTTCTTCACTGACAACTTCTGAAAGATACAACCCCCCCTAACGTCACCTGAAATAGATTGAATTAGGACGTATTTCTTTGTTATCTTCACGCACTAACCCATAATTGTTTGTCTGTTCTTTTTAGTTCATATTTGTTTACAAATGAATTAAAATGAAAAGCTGAAATGTTTTGAGGCAATGGTTGTCCAAACACTTTAATTCATATTTGGGTGCACCCAATTTGCCTTAAAGGTCCCATGACATGGTGCTCTTTGGATGTTTTTATATAGACCTTAGTGGTCCCCTAATACTGTATCTGAAGTCTCTTTCCCGAAATTCAGCCTTGGTGCAGAATTACAGCCACAATGAGCTTTCCTTAGGATGTGCCATTTCTGTGTCTGTAGCTATTGAGGAGGAGAGAGGGGGGGGCAAGGTGGAGGGTGGGGGTGCGGCCTTGACCAACTGTCACTTTGCTCTTTTGAAAGACATGATGTCTTTCTGTCATGGGTGGGCCAAATTCTCTGGGTGGGCAAAGCAGAGAAAAGGGAGGTAACCTTGCTCCTTATGACCTCATAAGGAGAAGATTCCAGATCGGCCCATCTGAGCTTTCATTTTCTTAAAGGCAGAGCAGGATACCCAGGGCTCGGTATACACCTATCACCATTTCTAGCCACTGGGGGACCATAGGCATGCTGGGGGCACTCATATTAATGTTAAAAAAACCTCATAAAGTGAAATTTTCATGCCATGGGACCTTAAATGTTTTTTAGACCCTCTGCAACTTGAATTAGCTTGTCAACTTGTGTAACTTGGCTGGATATGCACTAAAATAAGACACAAAATGCATGATGGCAATGGTTGACAGGAAGAGTCAGAGACAACAAAACATTAGAAACAAAAGTTTTAAAGAGCACAGCAGGTGGCATCATTACAAAACAGAAGCCACAACTACATTGTTACTCCTTAGTGCAAGTCTTCCAAACAAACAACCAAGAAAATAGGGCCTGCATAGGTCAGGCAACAGATAAAGATCAGAACAGAACTGCACAGAGTCTCTTTGATGCAGTAGAAAATCTTGAGAAAAAGACAACAAACATTTTCTTTCTCAAATGTGGGCTGTAAAAAGCAGCCACGCCACGTGAAGACTTCGAAACAGCAGATGAAGGAGTCTAAAAGCCTGCTGCAACGCTGTATAATTAACGTTATAATAAAAATCAATCTAAACTTTTTAGCTGTTGTGTAATAGCTGCATAATACAGAGACAGGGAACATCACAAGAAATACCATCCCTTTGTGTGTGTGTGTTTTTGTAATTTACAATACATTCATTACTCTTCTCTCAGATAACTGAAGGCACAAATGAACTAGATTCCACTAGATTCTGGCTCTAAAAAGTCATTCATTCTTCCAAGGACATCCTTTAGACTTAGACCAAAATCTTTCCAAATAAAAAAAAATATAATATAATTTGATCAATTGTAAGTTTGCACCCAAAATGTAACTTTACTAATAAAAAGTGCTAGAAATAGGAGAACTCTGGGCAATTTTTACGTTAATCTTGATCACTATATGTATATGAGTACTGTCGATAGCAAAAAAACGAGCCGATTCGGTGCTAGCAACACGGAGCTGCGGCAGCTAATGCCAAGAGCTCAGCTAAAACGGCAGTTATGGGGGCATAAGATAAAGAGTGCCTTTGTGCCTCTTAACAGACACAAAATGCAATTAAAGTGCGTTGTGTATCCTGTTGTTGTTATGGCTTGTTAGCAAACAGTTACCTATTTAAACATTAGCATTCACTGTTGTGTTTCTGGCCATCTGATGAATTTAAGTCCAATTATCACTCCCTTAACTCTATTTTTGGTCTCTACCAACTCCAGCGGGAAATAGCGGGAGTCTTTAGCTGCTAAATGCTGCACTATGTTCACCAGCTCTTCCCTAACTGCTTTGGCCAGCTGTTCGGTCCTGAGCAGGTAGTGTACAGTGGGTTTTTAGAGCAACAAAATGACTCCGATGAGAGTTGTGAGAGAGAACCAAACAGTAAAGTGAAAATCTAAAACCGATTTATTATTCATTGTTAATATAAAAGTACTGAGCTTTAAAGAGCAATTTAACACAAAATCTTGTTTTTTTTTCTTGTTTTGCTGACCCCCAGTGATATCACTTCTCACATTGCTACATTGAAGTGTACTACAGGGTGTGTCTACCGTGGCATCAGTGTATGGATTGTTTACGGATATTAAAGGAACACGGCAACTTATTGGGACTTTAGCTTATTCACCGTATCCCCCAGAGTTAGATAAGTCTATACATACCCTTCTCATCTCCATGCGTGTTGAAACTATATAGTTCCCAGTTTATTTACGGTTAGAAGATGGCTGTGTCTCATGTGACCTTGTTGTTTGTACATGCTGTGACTATACAAATCACAACATGTAAATAGGAACATGTCACTTATTCAGAGCAGTAGGCTAGTTGGAACCGGTTACCTCCAGGATCTGTGCTAGGCTAAGCTACCGGTGGGGCCATCGGACAGAGTTACAACACGCACAGAGATGAGAAGGGTATGTATGGACTTGGGATACGGTGAATAAGCTGAAATCCCAATAAGTCGGCGCGTTCCTTTAAGTCACCATTGACCACAGGGTATCGATGTCTGATTGCTAATGTAATTTCTTCTAATGTGACTCATGATTTTTTTTAAATACAAAAAGAGATAATGCATTTCAAATCATGTTTGCCTGATAAACAAGAGTCACTCAATCATATAGAGCTCCAGCAACATGCAGTAAACAGTAAACCCAAACTGAGACTTAAAAATGTCCCCTCAGAACCATTGGTGTTATCACTGAGTAAACATTCATATTTACTACAGGCTGTGATTAACTGGAGTGCCAATTTACTTTTCAGCACACAAAATGTAAAATTCATTTTATCTGTCAAATGTGTCAGATATTTCCTATTCAAGAGACCATTAAAATGATTCCAATCAGCTGCCTGAGACCACTACGTCAGATCAAAGCTAGTTGAAAGCAAACTTGGAATAAGAAACTGATTGTGTAGGACAGCTTTCCATTTAAAAAGTGAACATGAACAAGTCTTAATACCAAATAGAGTAGCTTCAGCACTAGAATGTGTAAGTGATTGGGCGGCTGAGCCAAAAAATAAAAATAAAAACAGGCATGAATGAATCTCATTCAAAGTCTCTGCAGTGACTTGACAACAGAGGCTCCCCATTGAGCTGCAGAAACACTGCAAATTTTTTTGAAAAGAAAAAATAATCCAGATGTGACTAACAGACAAAGACGAAGAAGAGCTAAAGCTATAATACCAGCCACAAATTGGCTGTGTCTAAAATGGGATAATTTCATAATTTCAAAAATGGGGGAAAAAAACAAACAAAAGAATTAAAGCTGTTACATTTTTCATTATGAGGTATTCTGTGGTGGTTGTCAACAACAAATCACAGTTTACTTTGAATTCAGAGAGGCACACTGCAGGACATCATGGGGGTTTAGAAAGTTTCTAAAGGAATTGTAATTCAACTCTAGTAGACAAATGCTCTTCATTTTGAAGTCATGAAAATTGATTTTTACTCTGAGGCAATAGCATGATCTGCCTCCAGGGAGCCAGCCTCTATAAAGTTAAACTAAAGCTATTAAGATCAGCAAAGACCGGCTAGGAGTGGCTGCCAGAAATGAATGTAATGTCAAGAAAGTCAAGCTCTTACTTTGGCTGCTTGGAGAGTAAATATATGAAACAATTCAAGAAACAAATCATGTAGAGAGAAAGCTTTGTGAGAAATTCAAGGAAAGGAAAGCAAAGATAACTTAAACCAACAGAAATGTACAGGAAATATTATGACTTTGTGGGATGCGTGCATGTTTAAAGAATTCCCCATTCAATGCAAAATGACATGCAGTGCAGTTGCACCACCAAGAAGGCTAAAAAGAACCAGCTACAGAATGTAAATGCCTACTGCTATTTTCATCACTTACAATGAAAACTATAGAATCTAAACAAAACATGAAATAGAATATAAAGCTTGGTTATGTCAGCCAGCAAGAGTAAATTATAGTGGACCGGAGGGGAAGAAACATAAAGAGATGTAGTGAGGAGGAGAAAAAAAAACCTGTGTTGTATTTTTTTCTGTGTTAAACTGGGCGTGAGACTGCGAGCCAGCAGCAGTGAAAGAGTGGTGGTTATGGCTTGTGGTTTTCACTCTGCACTAGCATTACAGCAGAGCTCTCAACAAAGAAGAACAGAAGGCACAAAATAAACCCTTCAAAATGTAAGAAGCCATGCTGGTGCCTCCCATCCTGAGAGGACAAGCGGAAAAAATAAAACAACCACCATGTGTATGTGTGTGTGTGTGTGTGTGTGTGTGTGTGTGTGTGTGTGTGTGTGTGTGTGTGAGACATCAAGTCTTTGCAGTCAAGTGCCAATTATTGTCACTGTGACTTGGCTGTCAAACACACTCAGCCTTTATTTCTGTCATTGACTACGTTTACATGCAGCCAATAACCCGTTCAAAACCGGAATATTAGCAATAACCCGGTCGCGCACGGCCATGTAAACACCGGCAAAAACCTGAATATGCTCATATTCCGGTTTTTAAAAACCCGAATATGCTACCTGGGTTACCCCTTTTCTAACCCGAAATTTTGGTCATGTAAACGCGTATCGGCATATTCCCATCAAAAGGAACATTGATTTGTGTTCTGCGCATGTTCTATTCGCAAGGAATCTTGGTCTTTTGAGTAGAGGGACTTCTTGTATGCGCCAGAAAACATAGTTATAATAATAATTTTATACTATAATAATATAGTTATATATACGTCAATGCAGAAAACCGCGCAGTATACCGGAAGTAAACAAGAAGTAGAGGTAAACATGGCGAGACGCAGCACAGCACCACACTTTTGGAGCGAGGAGGAAACCAATTTCTTTATTAGTGTGGTGAAAACCATGAATATAATGTCTTTTGTTGACGGCAGAAAGTACCGAAATAGTGAGATTTATAAGAAGGTGACCGAAAAGTTATTGCGTCTTAAGGTTGTCCGTAGGCTACGTCCAGACGCTAACCGTGCGTCGCCGTTTACGTCGGGATATTGCCAATTGATTACAAATTCCATGTAGGAGTAACTCTCTCTGCTCACGCATGTAAACGGGTTATTCCGAATGTTTCAGAAACCTGAATAGTGACCTTAACCCGACCATAACCCGAAAATTGACAGCTTGTAAACGTAGTCATTGTTGAGTAGCCTAGAAATCTAGACGCACCCTATCGGCAGCAAATGTAATTGTTGGCTTGCGAGCTGGAAAAAACAAATTCTGATCAGGCCAATCACATCGTGTATAGAGTCGGTGGGCGGGCTTAACATAAGGACGTTAATTCCCTGCTACTTGAAAACAAAGAAGATGGCTGCTGCTGCTGTCTTTGGAATCGGCTTTGGCCGCGACTCTGGAAGACTTGGGAGTAGTTAAGCACTGAAATCATTCTTAAAAAAAGGAAGATGTGTTCGGAGTTTTGCCGACCGGATTCGGTAAAACTTGAATCTATCAACTAGCGTTGCTCTGGTTGGCTATGAGTGCAGAGGGAATTTGAAAGACAACCGTTTTTCCCGCCCCTCGGATTGAGCCCTGCCAATGGTGAGTTCCCAGACCCAACATCTTGATGTGGGTCTGGCTTGTCAGGCTAATGGTTGAGGGCAGCCTTTAACAAATCTGTTCCCTACATGACCCGTATGGAAAATTACATACCCGTATGGTACATTTCACATATATATAATATGTTTACGTTACGTTATGTTAAAGTATAGATTTAAAAATGTATAGGCAATATATAGGCAAGGATAACTATGTTTATTACTGTATATTGAGAATAAATAAGAATTAAATCTAGCTATTTAAGTTGAAGTAGCACTTCATTATCAAAGAATTGTCCCCTTTAAACACCGTTAACCCCATATTGTCTTTTCTTACACTTCAGTTTTAAGGATTTTTTAAGGATTAAACAAACAAGATAGAACTATAATATAATCAGTGGTGCTGGTGGATTGTTACCATTGGACAGAATCTGTTTCTACGCGGTTCCAGTATTTAGATAGATAAGCTTCATTAACGGACCGAAATTAAATTGGTACTCTTACTCTTAAGGCCTTTTTATGGTTGTGCGTAGAATAGACAGCGTACCCCCACAGACCCCTCTGCGTCTATGCCGGACCCTACACCGTAGCCTGACGTGCACCTTCCGAAAAATGCAACTACACGTCACAGCAACGCCCGTCGCTCGGCCGTGGCTTGGTAGCGTTCCATTTCCCCATTTCCTGGTTCTCCTTCTCCATAAACAACATGAAATCAAGGAGAGGGTTCACTTTTCCTGCTACAGATGTCTCGCCTTGGTCAGAAAGCACAGGGGAGACGCTTTGTTTCTCTCACTATGACTCTAGAGTCGGTACTCGCTCCGAAGCTAATCGCCGTCACTCTCTCACTTCTCCCTCAACCACACACTCCCCCCACACACACACATGCCGGCTCGACGCACACACCAGCGCACAAGTATAAACATCAGGCCACTTACGTAGGCTACGGCGAAAGCTCTGCGTGGAGCCTCCGCAGAACCATAAAACGGCCTTTATTTGCAGCAAGAAAGCGAATCAGTGTATTTCCCAGAATATCAAACTGTATACTGCTTAAAGATCATACAATTGTTGTTGGTTAACAGCAGAGTCGGAGCATTCAGGACACTAAGGGCCATATTTTGGGGGATGTGGATGTGGTTTTGCGTGCGTCTTTTAATTTTGGTAAAGAAATCGGGTGTGGAATCAGTGAGGATATTCATTACTGTCTACATCATCATGTAAAAATACTCTGCTTTCCAATACTAATTTGTGTCTGATATGGTTTTTCTACAAAAAGTTTAACTAACTAACATTCTTGAAATTACATTTACTCTTTCTCCCTTATTAAAAAAAAATACAGAATCTATAAAAAAAACTAACATTGTTTATTTCAAAAGTTTAACTGCTGGACACAGCAAGCAAGTCTCCTACTTCATTTTAAAGCCCACTCAGTGTTTCAAGCCTCCAGTGCACAAATCACATCACACTTTTTTTTTGTTGATTTATATTTTTTACCTTTATTCAGGGGAGTTTCACTGAGAGGAAGCCTCTCTTTTGCAGGAACGCCCTGATCACATTCGCACAGTTACACCCATTCACACCTGGAAGCTGCCCGGTACAACCATAGTCTGATCTGCTGGCCACTGAGCAGCTCCACTGGAGCGGTTAGGGGTTAAGAGCCTTGCTCAAAGGCACCTCAGTGTTGGTTATGACGCAGGGCCATGTGCTGCTCGCACATATCACACTTGTGTACAGTAAGTTTCATATTGGACCATGACTGGCTTTCAAACTAGCTGTGATGTCACAAATCCTGGTTGTACATACACATGTTACTGTAAACTGAGATTTAGGTGAGCACAGAGAAAATGTCCTCCTTCAGCAAAGGGACGTGAATGCAGCCTTCAACTGCCAAACTCTGCACATAAATCATTCTGTACACTGAAGCTCAAATGTCACAGTCAAGGAACAATAGGCAAAACATATTTTTGAGTAGAAGGGAGGCTGTATTGTATTGATAACAGAAAATGAACATTGTATAATATACTTTGTCTTTGGGGGAGCCTGCTTCCTTTGCACTCATGCGGGCATTTTTTGTCACATTTAGATCATTTCAAATAATGCCTTTTGATCAGTAGGACTCATGACTACAGCTCTGGGTGGCAGTATTCAATCCAAATGCATTTTAAATATCCAAAATATAATTTGGACATATTTGCTCTCTTACCTTGAATACTTGTAAACAGAAAATAAATGTGTTGTCCTGATGAAAACTGATCTAATGTTGTGTTTTTACTGTTGTATACATGTTTTCTGTCCCCTAGTATGACCCAGCAGACCCATTAAAGTTTAATCTCACAGAATATTCTGCCGAATAATTAATTTATGTATCGAGTTTGAGTTTGTGTTTAGTTTATTTATAAAAGGGGACAGCGCAAATTAATAAAACACATGATTTCCCATGGGTTAAAAAAGCCAGAATTAGCCAAAAGGCTATTTTTCATCTGTAGTCCCTTTGGCCTTACCATACCTTTTAGTATCTCACATGTTCTGGTTAGAGTGTACCTTTAATTGATGGTCTGCAGTGTTGCATTCCTCTAAGGTTTATCGTAGGATAACTATTCTTTTCTTTGCTTCACATTTTGTTTTGGCACTACCTCTCACTGTGCACTGTACAACACCTAAAACCTGGATCACCTCGGTCCTGATTTCCCTTCTATATATTTTTCATCCATGTGCAAATGTTATTCCTTCTACCAGAGCAGGAGTAAAGATCAGAATCAGAAAAAAATAAAAAAAATACCTTGCATATGTTAACTATATTCTCATTCTTCTTCTGGCAGGACTGAGGAAAAGTGGGCTACGAGAACATGAGGCTGAAAACTGCAGGCATAAAATATACTGAGTGAACAAAGGGAGAGGGGATCGGCTGAAATCTGGCAAAGAAAAATGTACGGAACACACTGAGGAAAAATTGGGTGAGTGAATTTAGAGCAGAGCAGAGCAGAGCACGCACACACACACATACACACACACACAGAAACACACACACACGCGCCACACACACACACACACCTGCAGGCGCCAGTACAATGCAGCCTTGTTTTATCCTCCTTCAGTAGAGCCAGTGTTAAGGGCAATTATCCAGAGAGTTGCCACACCTATACAAGCCCACAAGTCAGCCACAGAGCTCTAGTTCTAATGTAACATTTAAAGCAAACCCTCGACACCTCGTCTCCCAAACATTTTCACTGCTTCCATCAAAATAGCTAGATGCCATATGCACTAAACACAGATTGAAAACTGTGTATCAGCAGCGGCTTTGGTCTTGGCCAGTGATTGCAGGCTAAATGTGTTAACAGTGGGCAGCTGCCAGAGTCATCGGTTCAGCCATACAAGAGCTGGTGACATGTGGGAGGACATGGGAAAAGGAAGCTGCCTTCTTCTCTTTACTGTCTCTGTCTGCTCATCCTGGAATTTGTCAAGGCAGTCTGACTGTCACCGTGAGCAGGAAAGTGCCATTTCACCAGCAGTATTTAGTTAGGTTATTTAGACAGAACATGAGCTGAGTTTATTTCTAAGGGTAAAATGTGCCCTTCAATAGTTTTATAATGTTTGATTCATCTATCGTTGGTGCTCAGGATTTATTCAGTAATGTAATTTACGTTTGTTTACCACATTTCACAAGCTGCAGCCAACACTTGCATCTTTGATTCAACTTTAGGTTGATATTAATTAATAATTGTGTGAGTGTGAAAAGTAATGAGAAATGGCCAATACACGTAGGGACGCTCCAATCCTCTGGATCCTTAACTTACAATGCCAATTAATATTTTATATAGTTTTTTCATCAATGTCATGATAAAATTCTCTGATTCAGCTTTAAGTCACATTCATTCAACTTCATTTTAAGTGCCACAGCAATCCCTGATGCTTGATCTTGTCTTATTTGTTAATGAGTTCCACGCAGTGAGGTAGATTTTTTAAGTTGAAAAAAAAGAGCAATGGTATTAGACTGGTAATTAGTATCAGCAGATAACTTTAATGTGAAATTAAAAAAAGTCAGATTTGTGCTAATTACGAGTCACTGTACCCCAAATTATGCTTTGAAATGTATTCTTGTTTGACTAATGGCCAAAATTACAAATCTATTTAACTAATTATGAGACGCAATGTAATGTGTCTTCATATTTATGTGGCTGTAAGCAGCAAATGTTTCATGTTTTACTTGACACACACTAAACTAACACTGTCTAATACAACATGCCTGCAATAAATCCTACCCTCATGAAGGTTATGAGTTTGTGCTGCTCTTGATTTGTATTGTGTTATACTGACAGGTGTTTCTAATATTTTGTTCATCACATTTATATCAATGAGGGCACACTAGATAATAGAAACACCTCTCTGTATAACAGCACCACAAACTATAACCTCCAAATGACCATAAAGTTGAATCAACGCCTATTCAGAAGAGTTTTAACAAACACTGAACATTACAACCTTCATGAAGGACTTATTGCAACTGCATTAGTTTAGCTACACTATATGTGTACCTAATAAATTGGCAACTGAGTTATTTATTCCTGTTTAAATCGCTGAAAAAAAAAAAAAGAGAGGGATGTGTGGTGTCTGGAATATGCCTGGCACTACCCAGCAACTCTTTAAGGAAGGGTGTTAACTTTTAATATTTATGTGTTTCAGAATCAAAGAGAAAGATTTTTTTTTTTATAGACTCTACAGTTTGTGCTGATTCTTAACAGTCGTACATGCAGAAGAGATGTACAGAAGAGAAAGATGATGCCATTTCATGTGCACTGACAGAAACCATAATAGACCAGAATACAATGTGGCTACAAGACCTTTGAATAAGAGGCACCACTTTGACTTTTTCTCAGCTAGAAAAACTCTGTATGCGGAGCTAGCGTTGATGTATTTGGACAGCTGCTTTCAAATCCCACTGATGCAACAATACGAAAAATACAGCACAAAACAACATGGGCTATATATAAGGAATACGAAAAACATCTTCTGAGTGAACTGTTTTTAAGATCGATCACCCCTTTAATACAGCCTGTCTGTCTTGATTAAAGTTGAGATTAATGTGCCACATGTAATACGGAGCAGCTTCATCGGAAACAATTTAAGACCTATGCTTACCTAACATAAGGGCACATTGTATGGCAGTGAATTCCTATGCCAGCCAGCCATGGCTATGAGAAGTCAGTGAGGCCTTAAGTTCCTGTAACCCCTCCAGAAGAAAAAAAAAACTGATGGGAGGGAATAGCTTGAGGAATGGTTGGTATTCTGAAATGTTGTTCTTCTCCACAAGTTTATTTCTGTCTTTCATGGAGGTCCAGGGAAACATTTCTCATCCAATCAGAGAGCGTGATTCTCACACATCACCACATTTCCACAATCATTGTGCAACTGATTGTATAGACAACAACTTAGAAAACATACTGGCCAGTGTAAAAGAGTGTAACTTTTATGAGCAAATCATACTGAATGAGCTCAAGTATGATTAATGCAATCCTAGTAAACAACATTCATTAACCAATTCACGGAAGATAAATGGAACCAGGATTTGGTTTATCCCTTCTAATTGGACAAACCCAGCTCCCTATTTATCAAAGTTAAATCCCTAAAACAAGGTCACTGACATCTGTGTTGGAGCTAGAAATACAGAGTTAAAGATAGGAAGTATGAAAGAGGAGAAGCCAGGAATAAGAGTGAGACGATACATCTCATTTGAATAGTAAGAGAAATGTGAAAATGACTTACCACTCACTTATCTCACTCTCTACTCTCTCTCTCTCCCGGCTGTCCCTCTTCTTTCCTCAGTGTATGACAAAAGTTCCTTCCCAAGTTGTTCCTCTCCACAGACTCCCTCGCTGTTTCTCTCTCTCTCTCTCTCCCTCTCTCTCTCTCTCTCCCTCTCTCTCTCTCTCCCTCTCTCTCTCTCTCTCTTCCTCTCTCAACATGGATGCACATGTGACTGTCACTGGCCAGCTGAAATACAGCAAAAGGCCGACATCTAGTGGTGAGTAAAGGCATGGCACTGAATATAATGTTATCCTTCGCAGAGTTGTTGGCAGGCTTACTGACAATTTACAAAAGTAATTTACAGGCTAATTTGCTCTGGTTCAGTGGGCGTTTTAAAAACTGATGAATATACACAGGCCATCTGGATCTGGCCATCCACAGACCGTTTGCTGGTTAATAAGCAACTTATTTTTCGTTAAACTAATCAAAAGTAATATTTTCATCATTAAGTCAGCTTATTTTCACAGTTCACCAGAGGTTTTTCACTCTGCCTTTGTCAGTTAGATTCAACTTTAATGTGAATAATAAGCATTATTATTATTTTTAAGCATTATTGTGTTTGACCATATTATTATTATTATTATTATTAAAGTTTATTTAGATAGGGACAGATAAAAAAAACAAATAAGCTTAAACAGTCATCTGATGTATGTATCATATAGTGTTTTTAGCTGAAGCTAATTCACGACACTTGTCCCTAGTAGGGCTACGCTTTTGGTTAAAAATAAACTTACAGATTAACATTATTAAAAATAGCCTCTTATTCCTGAGTTTGGAATGGAAGACAGCCATCTCCTCTTGGCGCTGGTTTGTGAAAAAAAAAGTATTGGACATTTGTCAATGTTTTTACATATTTGTGTGTGTACTGTCCGTAGACTGAGTCTATGGTACTGTCAATTACTTGTTTTCTTAACGTTTACATAATGTTTGTTATACTTGAGGATTCAGCCCAAAGGTCACACAGCCATGTTTCACTGCAAAGAACAAAGTTCTTGTTTTTGTTTCTTGTAGGAAGAAGAACACAACTAAGATATGCAGCCATGGTTGCAGCTCTGTGAGGCTGTATGCAATGGTTGGAACCATGGCTGGATTACTGAACTGGTCTAGGCCCAGGGGGCCCTAAACCAGAGCCTCTGCGTGAAGTTTCTGTTATTAACTTTGGATTTCTTGTCACATTGTCAAAGGGTTTAATGTCAATAACAGAGCCCCAAAAGTCCAACAGAAAAACGGAAGTTAACATTCACTTTTAAGGTGTCACAAAGAAATCATTATGATACATTAAAGGTCCAATGGCATGAAAATTTCACTTTATGAGGTTTTTTAACATTAATATGCGTTTGCCTCAGCCTGCCTATGGTCCCCCAGTAGCTAGAAATGGTGATAGGTGTAAACCGAGCCCTGGGTATCCTGCTCTACCTTTGAGAAAATGAAAGCAAGGAGCAAGGTTACCTCCCCTTTCTCTGCTTTGCCCACCCAGAGAATTTGGCCCACCCATGAGAGAGAGACATCATGGCTTTCAAACGAGCAAAGTGGCAGTTGGTCAAGCCCCCCCCCCCTCCTCAATAGCTACAGACACAGAAATGGCACGTCCTATGGAAAGCTCATTGTGGGACTGGCTCTAGTGGCTGAATTTCGGGAAAGAGACTTCAGATAGAGTATTAAGGGACCACTAAGGTCTATATAAAAGCATCGAAAGAGCACCATGTCATGGGACCTTTAAAAGTGAGTTATTATCCCCTCAGTTGGTCTATGGGACTGTAGAGTGGCTGAGTACTCTATGCCAGTGGTACCCAAACATTTCCACATAGGTGGATTCATAGTGAAAATAAATGAATCCTCTTTTTGTTGGGGACCCCCTGGAACCCCCCATCAAGGACCCTGGGACCACTGCTCTATGCAATACAGGCCCTTCAACTCTGAATAAGCTTTGGCCTGCTAGTGGCACCAGAGGAAAGGTCAGAGGATCACCAAAGTCAGTAGGTTGCATTCTCTAGGGGCCATGAACATCTGCAGTGCACCCAGTTTTCATAGCAATCCATCCAGCAGCCTTGTTGTTAATCAGTCTGAACCAAAGTTGTGAACCGACACACCAACTGACAGACATCCCTTAAGCCATGCCTGTAGTGTGGCTAAAATATTTGACTTGTTTTTATTGTTTAAACAAAGATACAGGTGAGTAAATGTGTGATAGTTTCCTCTTTTGCACAGTAACACACAGCTGTAGGACATGGCTGGGTGATTCTGGGTTTTATAGTGCCAAAAATCTCAAATAAATGGTATATTGGTTTTAGATATTGGTTCAGACTTTTGATTTTGTCACCGTTTTACAGTACAATCTAAAACCTATGCTGAGCTTTTCATTATAAATACTAGTGGGATCAAATTAATGGATTTTGTTTTTTTATTTTAAGGATTGCGTGATCAGGGGATATTAAGAATTAACTTAGTATGTTGATACATACAAGGAGTCAGACTCCCGTTTTCACTAGACTTTCATTATACTCATACATACATACTGCAGACGACAAAATTACAAGGCAATACTAGATACACTTAACAAATACTTACTTAAGCAAAAGTACAAAAGTACGTGTATTGGCATCAAAATATACTTAAAGTACCAAAAGTCATAGTACTAATTATGCAGAATGGCCCATTTCAGAATCATAAAAATACGTATAGCCTATAATAAATCAAAATATAAATGTAGTTAAAAGTACAATATTTCTCTTTGAAATGTAGTGAAACGGAAAGATTGAAAATAGCATAAAATGAAAATACTCAAGTAAAGTACAAGTATTGTAATTGTATTTAAGTACAGTACTTGAGTAAATGCAGTTACTTTCCACCGCTGAAGTGCGATGATCCTGAATTGCAGCTTTTTCACAGGAATTGAATTAATTTGACCTTAAGTCCTCCTACTGTGTGTACATCAAACAATATCATAGACCACAAAACCAAGAATAAACGCAGGCCTAGACCTCTACAACCTTAACATTACAATCCTGACATACTGGAAAAAAGAACTGAAAACTGCAAACAGAGAAACAGAGAAACAGAGAAGAGATCACAATGTACCCTTTTTGCACTGATGTAGGCTTTTGTTTTTATTTGGAAATTTGGAATTTTAGCTTCAGGGTGGAAATTATTTGTCGAAGAAAGGTTTTCATGAAAAAATACGATGCTCTTTGAAATTACCCATGCAATAATCAAGGCCTTTATTTAATTACTAATGACAACTTTGAGAAATTGTTAAATATGTATATGTCAATAAAGCAGACCTACAAGGTTGGTAATAGAGTAAGTGACAGTACCATTCATTATGCTGCAAAAGCCTGAGGTGTGAATTATTGTTTTTTTAATACAGGCACATACACTGAAAGGTGAGCAAGGCAATTACAGCTAATGGTTTCTTAAATTAAATTGTTGATGATTGCAAATAAGAGTCATGTTCAAGTAGCTGTTACTGGAGTGCAAGAAGATATATCAGGAACAGGTTCCTCAGAACAGTAATCAAAATCACATAATGTAATGGCGTGCGGTTAAAATGCTGAGCAGACTCTGTACTCTTTGTGTAATTAAATATATATAACACTTTTCATGTACTATTCTGTGTTTCATCAAGTAATTTAAATGTTATCGCATAGCAGGTTCAAGAGAACTCACATTATTTTCCAATAAACATTGTACCAATACTTGTCAGAGAGGTGACTCAACAATAAAGGCCTTACTTTTACTTCTGTAACAGTTTGAATGCAGGACAAATGCAGGACTTTTACTTGTTATGCAGTACTTTTATACCATGTTGTTACTATGTTTGCTCAAGTAAAAGATCTCTAGACATCTTCCACCACTGGTTAACTCTTACTGTAGTCGTGACTTGAGAGACTATGAGATATGCAGTGGTGGAATGTAAGTACATATTAGTATTAGTACTAGTATTATACTTAGGCACAATTTTAAGGTACTTTACTAGAGTATTTCCATTTTATGTTTATACTTCCACTCCACTACATTTTTTCTTAACTTTAGCTACTAGCTACTTTGCAGATTATTATTAAAACAAAATATACTACTAATAAATTATGATATATCAATATGGATTAAGCCATCTGGCAGTAGCCTACATAAATATATTAAAGGTCCCATGGCATGAAAATTTCACTTTATGAGTTTTTTTACATTAATATGAGCCTGCCTATGGTCCCCCAGTGGCTAGAAATGGCGATAGGTGTAAACCGAGCCCTGGGTATCCTGCTCTGACTTTGAGAAAATGAAAGCTCAGATGGGCCAATCTGCAATCTTCCCTTTATGACGTCATAAGGGGAAAGGTTACCTCCCCTTTCTTGTAACCCCACCTTTACCATTAACCCTTTAAGCGCCAAAGTCGCAAAATTGCGACAGGACGCGGTACTGAATCAAACAGCTGTTTTCTCTGAATAGAGTGTTATATGTCATTCATACTCCCCTCCACTAGTTGGCAGACATACCGTACTAAGACCTTAGCTCAGAAATACATCATGCTTCAATGCAAAATGTTCGAGGAAATCCCATCCAAACTTGACTTTTGTTGTCAAAAGCGACTAGCGACTTTTTCTGGTGTTATTGGAGACTTTTGTGGTGTTTGGAGACTCGTGAAAGAACGTATCACTCTGCAATTACTGTGCTCAACAAGCAGCGGGTGCTGCCATGAGCCCCTCACCCCCGTCCAAAGCCCTCACAGGCGGTCAGTCTCTCAGTAGCCTCACGCAGCAGTCCCAGCCTGCCGTCAGAGCAGAGAGGAGACACACAGCACTCCGAGTCCAGGCTGCATTGAATCACGTATGCGCCGCCATTCTTGCCCTGGCTTACAGAGCGGGTGTAAATGTAAATGTTTACGCATGCATCACTAATTATAATGCAATGTTATATATATAGCCTATTATATTGAAATAGGTAATTTTGCATAATTAATACTTTTACTTTGGGCACTATAAGGGACCTTTCGGTATTTATGGAATGGATCACCGGAGGAAAATAGGGGAGGGTCATGTCTTTTTATTCTTTACTGAGGGGAGGGTCATCCAACATTTTTCAGTCCAGAGGGGGGGCTCACCCAACTTTTGTATTCATGAAAACGCAAAATTTCAAAGTGGCTTGTTTGGTGCATAATTTTCCATGTAGCTCTTAGTCTCGGCCCCTGCTACCAGATGGGTCTGACCCATGACTTGCTGTGGGGCCCCCCTGGTGGCTGAAACGGATAATTGCATTGTTTAAAAAATGAGTGGAATCATGGGCTCAGTTTGGTTTGAAATGTGCTGGGGACAGAGACGCATTTGGAAGTACAAATCATTAAAAAACTTGCTGTGTATTGTAAATAATGAAATAATCTATAAATAAAATAATTGTGTAAAACAATATAAACAGGGCAAAACATTCGGTGGGAGCTGCATTGTTAAGAGAGACAGCACTGGCCGGGTGGGAGAGAGAACAAAGTTTGAATCACTTCAGTAACTGGTTAGTTGTGCAACTTCAGTAGCTAGTAGACAAGGCTATTTTATTCACTTTAAAAATCGGGTTAAGTGATTATTTTTTACTGTGTCCTAAATAAATTAGTCACGACAAAAGATTTTTCCATGAATCCTCTATGTTACTGGTTATAACGTTACCTAGCTTGTTTGGTAGCTTGTTGGATAGCTAGCTAGTTAGTTAACGTTAGCTTGCTTGCTAATTCCACCCAGCGTGCTTTTACTGGTTACAGAAAATGCTAGTTAGTTAGTTAGCTAGCTTTCTTGCTAGGGGGTTCAGTTCTCAGTTTAGCATAATATGTATTAGAGAAAAGAATCACTTCATCCGATGTTTAAAGTGAATAAAATCACTTTCCAGCCTTCTTACTGGAGTTCCACAACTACACATATCCTGTACAAGTACAAAATTGCTTTTGAAAAATGTCATGTTTATTGTCCCCCCCCCCAACTGTTAGATGAAATTTACGCCCATGGCTGAGACACACAGGGGTGTTGCGCTCATGGATGTATTGCGCTGGGAAGAAGAAGAAAAGTAGTATAAACAATATATTGCGAGATAACGTTAACGCAAAACTTATTGCAGGGTAACGCAAAAGTAGTCCCCAAAATTTCTCGCCGTCCTCTTTTTTTTCCTAAAGCCGAGATAGAGCAAAATTACTACTCAATTCTGCACGAGCTCCTGGAAGTCTTCTCTGTCCAGAGCGCGCTCCCGCTGACTCCTTTCTTGCGTTGCGCGCTCCCGTCTCTCTGACATTCCGCCTGCTCTCACGTGTTTTCTGTGTATAAAAGGGTCCCAGTCTCTCATCATGTCTACTGTGTCACCAGACAAACGGCGAAAAATGGAGTCAGCGCTGAACCAGCTGAGGAAACACACTGTGGTGGTGGCAGACACCGGGGATTTTAACGGTAAAAAAAGCCCCTGCTTTTAAACTAATGCTAATGTTAGCTGGTTAGCATGCTAACTAACTAGCCAAGAAGGATGCAGCTTTAAAGTGAGTGACCGCCGTGTCAAAGTATGAGCCTCAAATGTTAGCATAGTCTGATTTAATTTAGACCGATAGGCTTATGTTAGCTATCTTACTGTCAGGCTAACAAATTCCTAGCAGGTTTTTACGATAGTTTACTTGATAACTACTGAAGTTGACAATCTGATAATCCGATTAACGTTAACGTTACTTGTTATTAACGTTACCCGCACTAGCAAACTACGGTAACGTTACTAATTTACGTGACGTCTTTTGTTTATTCAATTAAAAATGCACATATTTTGTTTACATTATCCTTTAAACAACCTCAGAATTGACTTGACTTGAAACTAGATACAACTTGTAGCTACGTGGTGAAAATATAGATGATGTGGTGTCGAAACTAACTGCTGTGCACCCTGAGTTAACAGGCAAGAGGGTGTTGAAAGTGTTCTTCCTGGTTTGTCCCTTTCATGTCACAGAGGTAAAGGGCATGTTTCTCAATGGCTCAGAATGAGGAAATTTGTGCGGTAATGCAATAGCATTGTGACGAAAACCCGATAGTTCCTCATCCAGACGTTGCAGACTCAGGATGACATGACAAAACTGGTTTGTGTGACAGCCAGGCCTGATTCAGGAAAGCTGATAGTGTTCCACACCAGGAGCGGTGGCTGTTTGCATATACTCTTTAATGTTAGTATGTCTTTTGTTAAATTGCACACTTACTCTACTGTTGCTTTACTGTTACCTTTTTCTAATGAAGGAGGAGTCTGTTAAGGCATGCATGAATTTAGTGCAGTCCAGTAGTGCTGTAATTATGTGATTTAATAAATTGGTGGACCAACAAATTAGCAACAGTTTTGATAAGTGGTCATTGTTTTTTGTTTTTTTTTAAGTTAAGCAAAAATACCCTTCTTTGATTTTAGCTTCTCAAAAGCAAGTATATTATTTGAATATTTTGTTCTCTGATTTTTATATTTAAGTTTGATATCTTAAGGTTTTAGATTGTTTTTCAGACAAAACTGAAGCAGCATTGCATAATATTCCTGTTTTTTGCGATTTGGCATAGCAAGCCAGCTAACATTACTTACTAGTCCAACAGCAAGATGGCCAGCTAGCCATCTGTCTTGCAGCCTTTTTATTTCGCAAAGGTTTCGCCAGTTGGTTGCAGCACATCAACTCCAATACAACACTGCAAACTGAGCAGGGTAATTACAATTTGCCAGCAAGTGGCAAATACTTTTTCACATAACAATGTCCTCCACATCGACAGTGTCTGCCGATTTGAGCAATTTAATCAAATCCTCTCTCAAAATTTGTGAATACCTCTGTCAGCACAGTCATTAAAAAAAAAAACAAGTTGTGGTCAGAAGAGTGGTTACTCAAGATTTACACAGCCATTGGCTTCTTTCTTTTTTCTAAGTATTGCATGAATGTTATACGATTTCTCAGGTTTCACTGGGTGTAAGTGTAGACCTGTCAAAGTCAAGCAGCATCACGTCTCTTTCACATAAGAAATGCAAGAACTTGGTCAAACATGGTGTAACACCACACTCTTTCTTCACTTATGTAAGTTAGTGGAGGGGGGGGGAGAGATTCTGTAGAATAGCTTGAAAGTTAATAAATGGGACTGAGCGGGCACAAGGCTGCTTGGGTAACTAATTAGCCTACACGGTTATTGATTTTAAAGAAGACCTTTTGATTTCGAGAATATTTCTCATGAGATAAAGAATAGTTCCCTACTGCTTTTGGCAGATGAAAGGCTTATGTGCACTATAATATCTATTTAAGGCAGTAATCTGACTGGTATTAAGTAGCCTACTTTTTTTTCTTTCTTTTTTTTTTAGTCAATAATGGTTATTGGAAATATAAAGCTTGATTTTATTTGGTGATTGCATTTCTAGTATTTCAATGCACCACCATGCTCGGAGGAGGATTTGTGTAGAAAGCTTTTAGCATTCAAATTTAAAACCCATTCATCAATGTGAAAAGAAGTTTGCCTTATTTTGTGGCTAATGGCATGTTTCCCCACATGCTTTTACACATCCCTCTGGACATTTACCTGATGCTCCAACAAACTACCAAATCCTGCGACTGCAAAACAAGATTGAAGATGCACCTGTACCGTAATCTGCTAATGTGCATGTAAATGTAGTTTGTGCACATTCATGTTCAACTTATAAATTACAAAAAAAGTGAAAGCATTCTCTACTACACATTTTAAAAATGCAGAAAGCTTTCTATTATAACTTCAGGCTATATATTTGCCCAGTTGATTACGTGTATGGTCAGTGGAAATATATTTGGGATGGCTATTAAAGGAGTTAAAAAAAAAACAAAAAAAAACAAACAATGCTCCAGGTAGTTGGGAGGCAGACGGACCCTATGTTTTTGGAATACTGCTGGAATCAGCACTTGAACTGTGTAGAGTCTTCTTCAACTGTTGGTCACGAGTATCCAGTCCAAACCCACTGAGCGCCAGAAGGATCCACTTTTTTTTTTTTTTTTTTAGGGGGGGGGGTAATTGGCTCCAGAACAGGGGTAGGCTTTGTTCTTAGGCTGAAGAGCTGGCAGCAACACCAACTGGACTCTGCAGCAACAATCGAATGCTGACCTAAAACCACTGTGCTTCATGAAAAGGCCGCTCATGCATATCAGATTACAATCTGCAGTTCAGTCCTGTAAACTGTCACAGGATGTTTGTAGAGTTCTGCATGTTATGGAATTATATTTTACCGGTAATACGGACCTTGTGACATTTTGATATATCTATCTGCTTCTTCTGACTCTGTCTGAATAGGTTTTTACAGAGCCGTATATTAGAGAGAGTTTGGCCAACTCAAATCATGAGCGCCATATTGGATACCATCGTCAGATGACTCAACAGTGTAACCCTATGGGGCGAATATGCTATCTTGAAATAAATTGCTTATTTTCACCATAAACGGGCATATACAGGTTATTTCCAATATTTGTCAATATGTAAAAGGCCCTTACGGAAATATTCCAGTGTATATTTACCTTCTGTATCGTAAATGGGCCTCTTTAAAAAAAATGCCCATTGTAGTGAGTGACCACGTCGCCTACAGCATACGGGTAAAAAGTGTGTTTTGGTCAGGTTTAAATCGCGGTAGGACAGGACCATAACGTTATCACGCTAGCAATAATAACTTGGTAGTAACTGAGCCAAAGTTATGTATTAATAATATTTGGTCTAAATCCACATAAATGGCATGCCTGCGTGGTCACTGTATATTACATCAGAGTTACAGATGACAATTTAAGTCAGACTAGCTTAAATTAAAGTCATCATGACTAGGGCAAGATCACAAGCATTTAGGTTCATTGAGTTCTAGCGAAAAAGCTAACTAGCATAAGGCATGGCTAACTTCAAACCTCATTCTTTTCTAAAGCAGTGTTAGAACTTTTTTGACCGCATGGTACACATTAACGATTGTATTACTATATTTGTCCTATGTAATTTGTTATAAGTCGATAGAAATTGTGAGGTAAATTGACATTTACCTCACAAAATAATGAACAGCTCCCATACTTTTTGCCTTTTTGGTTCACGGGAACTTGTGAAATCTTTTGCTGCTTCGCTGTCTTTTATTGCAGCCAAACGTGCAACAGTTGAGCATTTTTTCAGTGATTTACGTCTTTATTTATTTTTTATTTATTACATTTGTCCACTATTGTCAATGGGAATCAGATGAATGTTGGTATCCAACGTTTGAGTTGTAATAAATCCCAAATGTTGAATGCCATCTTTGTCCTTTACCCTTCCCCTTTTTATGTTTTTTCTTTCTTATTAAATGTATTATAGAGCAGTCATTTACTTCCTTATTTTTCAATTTAGTAAAAAAATATATATTTGCAGTGCTATATTAAGCTTAAGAGGGAGATGCATTCAAAGTAATAAAGTTGCTAAAACTGTTTCTGTATCATGAATTGTCTAAATGTTTTAATTTTGACAGATCATTAACCTTAACATTGCCTACACCTGCAGATAATAAGAGATGTAGATGGTCAGTCGTTTACTGGATCAGAAAAACTCCAGAAATGAGAAGAATATACATCAAAATCCGTTATGAAGCATTAGTAAATCTCCCACGATTCGCTCCTTGGCTTGGGGATGTCTAATACATAAATGATCCCATGTATAAGATATTTGATATTTATAAGACTGTGATAAACCAGGTTAACAAGGTGTGTTAACAACTTTCCTCCTGTCTTCCCGTCCTGCAGCCATTGACGAGTACAAGCCACAAGATGCCACCACTAACCCTTCTCTTATCCTGGCTGCTGCCAAGATGCCTGCCTACCAGCACCTGTTGGATCAGGCCATTAAATACGGCATCGCCAAAGGCGGGTGAGATGTTGCTCACAAATGAGAGCTAAACTCAAACCCTTTTTGTTTTTGTTTGTTTTTTATTATAAATGCAACCATTCCTTAGTTGTTTACCTAGTTAAATTACCCCAGGGACCTAAATATAAACAGCCCTGAAGTAGAAGTCATTTGCTAGAGAAAGGGAAGATTATTTTGTGGTGTTTGCAGATGTTGCACAGTACATGTTTCCTTTTGTGCAAGGTGTTGACTAAGTTCCTTAATTTACAGCAGGCAGTTAACTGTAATGCATTAGTATGATGCCCTTTTTTTTTTTTTTTTTTTATATAAATGTGGTTAAACATATAAAAACATTTAGCATTCGGTGTTAGTGGTTTGCGACTTTGCACATTACTAGTTGCATATATTAATAACAACTACACAACCATTGGCTGGAGGCTACTT